>NC_143577.1:137997483-138602733 GCF_048544385.1 Mastigoproctus giganteus | reverse complement strand
TCAATTTTGATCTCCCAATGCTTATGTCATACCAAAATGACTCGACACTGCACTGTCCAGCGATGTCGACTGGCTTCACTTCCTTGGATTTTATGTATTTCTTAACTAATAGCATAACCCCCCCTCCTTTCCTATCCTGTCTATCCTTTCTGTAGACATTGTATTCCCCAAATTCCAATTCTGCATTCCTTATATCTGTGTGACACCACGTCTCTGAAATCCCAACAATATCTGCCTTTGATGTTTTGAGCAATACCTCAAATTCATCAAATTTATTTACTAAACTCCTAGCATTGGTGTACACACAAGTATACATGCACCTGTTCTTTTTCTTAGCTACCCTAACACAACCCATGTACCCCAATGATTCCCAGTAGTCTCTGAAATATCCTGCATCTTATTTTCCAGGCTGCTGCTCATTCCAATAGAAGCTGCGCAAGAGTTACTTTCATTAACAGTAGCCTCTGCCAGTGGCTACTGTTAATCTATTAGTCCTTGTCTCCCCCCCAATCTAGCAGTTTTCCGACCCACCTAACACTGCCTCGATAGCATCAGCAAACATTCTTGCACCCTTTCTATTTAAGTGTATCCCATCCCTGTAGAAGCAGTCTCTCCTGTTACCAAGTACAGACCAGGCTAAAAAAAATTCTACCCCTTGAGCTTTGCACAATATTTCCAGGGCTCTCATCATATACTCCCTCCTATCGTGTCTGTGCAGAATTGCAGACATCAGCTAACAAAAAAAAAAAAAAAAAACCATCCCCCTTCTCATTTCACACATCCACTCGCTTCAAATGATTGTCTAGTTCTGCCTTGAATCTATTTAAGCTTTCAACTTCTACAACGACAGATGAAAGTTTGTTCTAGTAATCAACCATCCACTGGCCAAAGGCAAAACTGTCTTTACTCAATTTGAATTTATGACCTCTGAAGCAATTATTCTGAGCAATAGGAAGAATCCCATCAGCACTGAGATTGGTCAAATCATTCAAGACTTTATACACCTCAATCAGATCAACTTGCAAGTAAGTAATTAGCCACCAGACATTGTGATTTGCAAAGCCTTCCTTCGTAAGAGAAACTCTTTGTTCCATTCACTAATCTTGTTGCCCATCTCCGTCCTCATTCCAGCAGCTCTCCATCCTTCTTAAAATTAGGCCTCAAGACCTGTATACAGTACTCGAATGTGGCCTGACCATTGCCTGATACAATGGGATAATCACCTACTTATCCCTGCCAGAAAAATTCCTCTATATTGACAATACACTATGAGCTACTCTTGCAGAGCATCTCCACTGCTCAGAAAACTTCATATTTGCCTGCACAATTACCCCCAGGTCCTTTTCACTCTCTACCACTATCAGTGGAGTACCACATAGTTGACACATTACCCTGGGGTTAATGCTTCCCTTATGCTGTACTTTACATTTGTCAATGTTAAACTTCAGTTGCCACCTCTCAGTCCATCTGCTCAACTTTTCTAGATCCATTTATAGCAATGTACTGTCATTAGAGTCATTAACAACCCTGCCATACTTTATGTCATCTGCAAATTTGGACATTAAGCTTGATATACCATCATCAATATCATCAATGAATACAGAAAACAACAATGGACCCAACACCGAACCCTGGGGGCCTCCAATAATAACATTGGTCTACGAAGAGCAGTGTCCATTGATTATGACTCTGTCTTCTCACACTCAAATATCCCTTTGTCCATAGCAGCAATTTGCCTCCAATGCCGCACAGTTCCAATTTGTGCAGCAGTCTTCCATGTGCGACATATCAAAAGCCTTTCTAAGATCCAAATATATGATATAAAAATTACTTTTTGAAACCAGTTCCTTTGTGAGTACATTATAGTATTCAATCAAATTGGTCAGACAAAACTTCCCCTTCATCCTGTGTCCAAGCTATAACTGAAGTCTTTTCTAGATGATCCTGCAGTGCTTCTTTAACCAGTGCCTTCATTAATTTCCCTGGAACAGAAGTTAAACTAACAGGTCTGTATCTCCTTTTGATCCTCCTTTGTAGATTGTCACATTTGCACATTTCCAGTCCATGGTTACCTCCCCTGAGTCCAAGGATACTCTCATAATTATGGCTAAGGGTTTGCTTACTTCCTTTGCTGCCTCCTTTAATATAACTGGATAGATTACATCCACCCCAGGTGCTTTTCATATGTTTAACTTCAACAATTTCTCCTCCACTTTCCTCTCAGTTATTACAAAATTATCCAGTTTAGTTCACCTCTGGCATTCCCCTCCCTGAATAACTCCTCATGTGTGAATGTAGATGCAAAATACTCATTTAGTTTGTTAGCTACCTGAGCACAATTGTCAACAGTTGAACCATAGATATCAAGTGGACCAAACTGATTCATCCCCTTTTTTCTATAGTTTACATAAGTAAAGAACTCTTTGCTGTTTTCCTTTGCATCCTTTGCCAAAGATTTCTTGTAATCTGCCTTTGCTTGCCTAACCTCCTTTGTGACTTGGTTACAGACCGCCTTATATCCAACATAGGCTTCTGTGTCACCTGTTAATTCAAATGTATCCCATGCATTTTTCTTCTATATCATATGTCTAATTAGTTCATCTGACATCCATTTAGGCCTAAATCTTGAACAATATTTCTTAGTTGGTATGACAAGCCTAGTAGCTTCAAAGATTATTTCTTTGAATGCTTCCCATTTTCAAGTTGCTGTTGGTAATATCATCGTTTGGTCCCATCATATAGAATATTTAAATTTATATTTAAATACTGTCTCAGACCTCTGAAGTCACCTTTATGGAACAAAAACCCTTCACTTTACCCCTGATGGTATTTGCCCCTTTGTGTAAATCCCATTTCAGCACACTGTGAAGACTGCCACCTAGTGGTTCCTTTATCTGCAGATTCTTAATGCATGCAGAATCACTACTGATATGAGATCAACGTTATTATTCCCTCTAGTTTCCTCCCAAATACGCTGCTGCAGAAAACAATCATACAATAAATCCACAAAAGCCTTGCTAGTGTGTGAGTGACCAATCAACAAATTGCAGTCAATCTCTGTGAAATTAAAATCCCACATTATAAGACACTGATTTACTTGCCTGCAACACCTACTCTCATTTTTCGTTTTGCAGTGCTTATGTCACACCAAAAAGACTCAACATTGCATTGTCCACCAACATGTACTGGATGCACTTTCTTAGATTTTGCATGTTTCTTAACTAGCACCATAACCCCTCCTCTCTTCCTTTCCTGTCAATCCTTTCTGTACACATTTTACTCCCAAAATTCCAATTTTGAACTGCTTGTGTCTGAGTGACACTAGATCTCTGATATCCCAACAATATCTGCCTTTGATGTCTTAGCACTTCGCTCATCAAATTTATTAACTGTGCTCCTAGCACTGTTGTTAATGCAAGTATACATGTACCTGTTTCTACTCTTAGTTACCTTAACATGTCCTTTGTATTTTCTTGTTCCACTGTGACTCCCAGGGATCCTAGAAATCCCCCATTGCCTTGTTTTCCAGGCTGCTGCTCAATTGATTTCAATATAAGCAGTGGAAGAATAACTTTCATAGCTTCCAGCGGCTACTGTTAATCTATTAGTGAGTATATACCCCCCCCCAAGTTGGAAGTTTACCGACCCACCTAACTCAACCTCAATAGCATCAGAAAATATTCTTGCACCCTTTGTATTTAAGTGTATCCCATCCTTGTAGAAACAGTCTCTCTTGTTAGCAAGCACAGACCAGGCTGAAAAAAATTCCACCTCTCGAGACTTGCACAATCTCTCCAAAGGCCGAACTGATTGACAAGGCTCTCATCAAATACTCCCTCCTATCGTGTCTGGGCAGAATTGCAGACACTGACAAATTCAACCCTAAAGGAAGTGCAACTAGTTGATATGGGTGGACAGTGCAATTTTGAGTCAGTTTGGTCTAACATAAGCAGTGGGAAAGGGAAAATAAGAATAGGAGTGTGTTATAGGCCTAATGACTCTGATGTGTACAACCAACAATTGTGCAGAGAAATCAAATAGACATGTAAATCAGAATGTGTTTTAAGGAGGATTTTAGCTATCCACATATTGACAGAACGTGTGTTGGTCACTTACACACTAGCATGACTTTTGTGGATATATTGGAGGATTGTTTTTTACAGCAACATGTTCGAGGGGCAATAAGAGGAAGTAATACTTTTGATCTGATTATCAGCAGTGATTATTCATTCATTACGAATTTACAGATAAAGGAACCACTAGGTGACAATGATAACAAAGTACTGATGTGCAATTTACTTAAACTTATAAATACCTTCAAGGGTAAAGTGAAGGGATTTTGTTTTGGTAAAGGTGATTACAGTGGTCTCAGAAAGTTTTTAAATTCTATCCAATGGGATCAACTGATGACAATGAACACAGCAAATTGTAAATGGAATAGGCTTTTCATACCAATTAAGAAATATTGTTCAAGATTTAGACCTAAATGAATGTCAAATAAACTAAAGAGACTTGTAGCAGAGAAGAAAAATGTGTGGGATGGACATAATTTATCAGGTGACACAGAAGCCTATGACAGATATAAGCTTGTTTGTAATTGAGTCACAAAGGAGATTAGGCAAGTGAAGGCTGATTTCAAGAATTCCTTGGAGAATCATAAAGACCCGGGGGTAATTGTGCAGTCAGATATGAAGTTCTCTGAATTGTGCAAATGGAAAGTCAGGGCAGGTCGTGGAGTTTTGTCAGTGATATATATGAATTTTTCTAGCAGAGACAAGGAGGTGATTATCGCCTTGTGTAAAGAAATTGTCAGGCCACACCTAGAGTACTGTGTACAGGTCTGGAAGAGTCATTTTAAGAAGGATGTAGAGTTGCTAAAATGAGTATAGAGAAGGGCAATAAGATTGGTAAGAGGAACAAACGGGTTCTCTTACCAAGAGAGAGAGAGAGGCTTAAGTTCTGCAAGTTGCAGTATCTGGAGACTAGGCACCTCTGAGGTGATCCAATTGAGGTGTATATCAAGAGGGAGCTGGGGTAGTGGAAGAGAAAAGTCGGTGGATCTTTGACGGCTCTACAGGGATAAGTATTTTTAATTTTTAATGTATTCTTCATTAATTAACACAGTACATTGTGTTTTACAGAGATATATTAAATAGGTTTAATAGCATTCGTTAGCTTCTTATTTTGAATTTAACCAGCGATTTTTGGAAGTTACGACTCCAGGTGTTGGTGCCAACATTGTTGAACTAGCCGCCATATTGTAGTCGATAAGAAATAGCTTAACATATATATCTTGAAATGATAGCGTAAGTTTTAAAATAAAACTAGAAAGCATAATAAGAAGCACTCTATTAGGAACCTTTAACCTTATTAAAGTATAATCAATTAATCAAATATAATATTAATCTTATTAAAATTCATTGTTAAATAAATTGTATTTAAATGGAAATCATGACCCTGACTAGATTTGCAAAGCAAAGATCACAGACTAGTGAGAGTACTGTGACTCAGAGAAGAGACGAAGGGAGCGATTCTCCAACGCATCATGGTCTCAAAAAATGTGCGAAATGTGAAATGTTTGCCGACCTTTCTAAAACAAGACATGATCTTGACAAGGAGAATGCCTTCGTGTGTGCTAGGTGTCTAGAGTTTGAAGATATTAGGCGCCAACTCAGCATTCTGATGGGTGTAATGACAGCTTGGGGTGTACGGTGAATGCTCTCGAAGAAACTAATATGAGGGGCCCATCAAGCTCTCAGCTGCCCAGATCAACGACAGAGTTCATCCTGTGCATCAGGCAAAACAGAGGCAATCTCCAACACAGAACATGCTGGTCCAAAAGGAACTAGTTATTGATGGTGATTCTATTGTCAGGGAGAATGGAAATATACTATGCAAGAAGGATATGTGGAACAGGACCAGGGTATGTTTACCAGGGGTAAAAGTTGACATCTTTTAAGGGCACAAAAGGTGATGTTGTACACGATGGAACTAATGACATTAAGAGTAAGAGATCTGCAGATTTACTCATGTAAATGCTCAATGTCTTTCTTTAGGTGCAGTCTCCATACTTAAACACAGTATTCAATGTTGAAAAAAAGTCGTGGGTTAGGGTTGAATGCGAAAGTGTCTGCAATTCTGCCCAGACACGATAAGAGGGAGTATATGATGAGAGCCTTGTCGATCAATTTAGCCCTGGAGAGACTGTGTGCAAGGCTCAAGGGATAGAATTTTTTTCAGCCTGGTCTGTGGTTGTTGACAGGAGAGACTGCTTCTACAGGGATGGGGTACACTTAAATATAAAAGGTGCAAGAATATCTGCTGATGCAATCAAGGCAATGTTAGGTGGATCGGAAAACTGCAAGCTAGGAAGGGATATACAGACTAAAAGGTTAACAATGGCCGCAGGCAGAGGCAAAAGTGTTCCTTGCACTGCTTCTATTAGAATGAGCAGAAGCCTGGAAAGCAAGATAATGAAGACTTCCAGGACTGTTGGGAGTCATAGTGGAACCAGTAAATACATGGGCTGTGTTAGGGTAACCAAGAGTAGGAACAGGTGCACATATACTTGCATGTACACTAATGCTAGGAGTATAGTAAATAAATTTAGTATTAGTAATGGCCGCATGTTGCAAGAAAGTCTATGGCTTATGCTGCACCAGCCAAAAAAAATAAAAAATAAAAATACCTGAAAAAAACCCCAAAAAACTATTAATTAATAAAAGAAAAGGAAATTAAACTTATCATCCAATGCGTTTCCCTCACCCGAAGGTACTATCCAGATGACCTTTGAATTTCCCCAAATTCTCAGCCTCAGCCTCTGCCATCAATGTAGGCAACTTATTCCAGTAATTTATAACTCGCTGACTAAAATAAAACTCCCTGCAGTCCAATCTAACCATCTCCCATGCAACTTGAATTTATGTCCCCTAGTTCTAGCATCATTTATAATCTTGAAAATTTCATCCTCTTTCACTTTACTGATGCCTCCCAGAGCCTTAAAGATGTCTAGATGTCTAGTTTCCAAACTCTGCAACCCACATATTCGATCTCACCTTTTTCCGATCTCACCAGGCGAGTTACCCGTCTTTGCACCCTTTCAAGAAGCTCGATGTCTTTCTTTAGGTGCAGTCTCCATACTTGAACACAGTATTCCAAGTGTGGTCCAACAAAAGCTTTATATAATGGGATTATCATGTCCTTATCACTACTTGCAAAGGTTCGATAGATCATCGATAGAACACCATGGGCCTTCCTTGCAACTTTTTACAATGCTCAGAAAATTTCATGTCTGACCGTATCATAACACCAAAGTCCCTTTCCTCCAGTACTGGGTTTAGTTGAACGCCACCAAGTGAATAAGTTATTTTGGGATTAATTTGATGAGCTTGAAGTGTTAGTCAAGACATCAAAGGCAGATATTGTTGGGATATCAGAGACGTGGTGTCACACAGATATAAGCAGTGCAGAATTAGAATTTGGGGAGTACAATGTGTACAGAAAGGATAGACAGGACAGGAAGGGAGGAGGGGTTATGCTGTTAGTTAAGAAACACAAAATCTAACGAAATGCATCCAATTGATATAGGTGGACAATGCAGTGTCGAGTCTGTTTGGTGTGAAAGGAAAACTGAGAGTAGGAGTGTGTTATAGGGAAAGGTGTGTGTTGCACTGGGAAAGGAAAAATGAGAGTAGGTGTGTGTTATAGACGTAATGAATCTGATGAGTATAATCAGCAATTGTGCAGAGAAATAGAGTGGGCCAGTAAATCAGAATGTGTTATAATGGGGGATTTTAACTTTCCAGATATTGACTGGAACTTGTTGATTGGTCATTCGCACATTAGAAAGACTTTTTAGATTTATAGGATGACTGTTTTCTACAGCAACATGTTTGAGAGGTAACCAGAAGAAGTAATACTCTTGAACTGATTATCTGCAGTGATTATCCATGCATTAAGAATTTGCAGATAAGAGAACCACTGGGTGACATTGAGCACAATTTACCGATGTCGGAATTACTTAAAGATGTAACTACCATCGAAGCTAAAGGGAAGGGCTTTTTCTTTTGTAAAGGTTACTACAGAGGCCTTAGACAGTTTTTAAATTCTGTATAGTGGGATCAACTGATGCTGTTACCAACCTTGAATTCTAAATGGGAAGCCTTCGGGAATTTAATTTTGGAGGCTACTAGGCTTTTCATTCCAACTAAGAAATACTGTTCAAAGTTTAGGCCTAAATGGATGTCAGATGAATTAATTAAGGCTAGTAGCAGAGAAGTAAAATGTATGGGATGCATATCGAGTATCAGGTGAAACAGAAGCTTATGGCAAGTATAAACTAGTCTGTAATCAAATCACAAAGGAAGTTAGGAAGGTGAAGGGAGATTACAAGAAATCTTTGGAGAAGGATGCAAAGAAAACACCAAAGAGTTCTTTACTTATGTAAACTCTAGAAGGAAAGGAATGAATCAGATTGGACCACTTAACATAGATGGGTTGACTATTGATGATCATGCTCAGGTAGCTGATAAACTGAATGAGTAATTTGCATCTACATTCACACATGAGGAGTTATTGAATGAGGGGAGTGCCAGAAGTTTATCAAACACTAACAGGAAGCTAAGTGATTTTGTAATAACTTAGAGCAAAGTGAAATTGTTGAAGATAAACATAAGAAAGGCACCTGGGGTGGATGTTGTTTGTTTGTTTGGTTTTTAGGAGCATTAGCAACTAAGGCCATATTGCTCCGGGAATATGCGGTGGTCATTCCCTTGACCTTTCCGCATCCTCCGTATTTGGTGGTGACTGGCTCGAACCCCGGTCTAATCAAGAAGTGTGTGCTACGCAATGCTGCTCCTTCCCACCTGGCTACGGAGACGCCGCTCCTGGGGTGGATGGGATCTATCCAGTTATATTACAGGAGATAGCAAAGGAAGTAAGCAAACCCTTAGCCGTAATTATTAGAGCTTCTTTGGACTAAGGTGAGGTCCCCATTGACTGGAGGTGTGCAAATGTATCACCAATTCACAAAACGTGACGGAAGTAACTATAGACCTGTGAGTTTAACTTCTGTTTCAGGAAAATTAATGGAGGCACTGGTTAAAGAAGCACTGCAGGATCATCTAGACAAGACTTCAGTCATAGATCAGACACAGCATGGTTTTTTTAAGGGGAAGTCTTGCCTGACCAATTTGATTGGATACTATGATGCAGTCACAAAAGAACTGGATGCAAGGAATAACTCTGATATCATATACTTGGATTTCAGAAAAGCTTTTGATATTGTTGCCCATGAAAGACTGTTGTACAAACTGGAGAGGTATAGCATTAAGGGTAAGTTGCTGCAATGGATAAAGGGATGGTTGAGTGGGAGACGACAGTGAGTGGTAATCTATGGATGCTGCTCTTTGTGGACAAATGTTACCAGTGGAGTTCCCCAGGGTTTGGTGTTGGGCCCATTGTTGTTTTATACTCACCAAATTCCAATTCTGCACTGCTTATATCTTTGTGACACCACGTCAATGATATTCCAAGATGTTTGCCTCTGATGCCTTAATCACCATTACAAATTCATCAAATTTACTTACTATACTTGTAGCATTAGTGTACATGCAAATATACAAGCACTTGTTCTTACTCTTAGTTACTCTAACACAGCCCATGTATTTACTTGTTCAATGATGACTCTCAGCAGCTGTTGATGTCCCCAGCAACTTTCTCTCTAGGCTACTTCTCATTACAATAGAAGCAGGGGAACAATCACTTTTGACACTGCCTGCCGTTACCGCTAATCTTTTAGTCTGTGAATCCCCCAATATATTAGTTTTCCAAAAAGGGTGCAAATATTCTTGTACCCCTTTTACTTAGGTGTATCCCATCCCTGTAGAAGCAGTCCAGTCTCTCCTGTTAGGAAGCACAGACCATCCTGAAAAAAATTCTACCCCATGAGCCTTGCACAATCTCTCCTGGGCTGAACTGGTTTAGAAGGCTCTCATTATATGCTCCATCCTATTGTATTTGGGCCGAATTGCAGACACTTTCATATTTAACCCTAACTTACAACTTTTTTTCAGCATTGATATGTACTTGTAGAGTAAATTTGCATAGTAGATCTCTTACTTTTAAGGTCATTATTGCCAATGTGTACAAAAATATCACTTTTGTGCCCTTAAAAGATGATATCTCTTCCCTACAACATCATCAACTTTTATTCCTGGCAGACATACCCCATTCCTGTTCCACCAATCCTTTTTTGCATGATATACACCCCGTCTCATTGACAGTGCATCCTGCCAGAACATTGATGTCCAGGAGTGAGTTCTGGTGTTGAGTTGGGCAGCCGAGGGTTTGATGGGCCCTTCATATTAATTTCTTTGAGAGAATTTACCGTACACCTCAAACTCTCATAGATGCCCATTAGAACACTAAGTTGGTGCCTAATTTCTTCACAGTCTCTGGACCTAGCACACACAAAGACATCCTCTTTAGCTATATCATGTCCTGTTTTAGACAGGTCTGCAATAATTTCACATTTCGCGCATTGTTTTTGACTGTGATGCATTGGAGAATCGCCCAATTCACCTCCAGCGAGCCACAGCCCTCTGGCTATTCTGTGAATGCTGCTTTGCTACTCTAGTATGAGTTGTGATTTCATTAAGTTTAATTTAATAAACAATGAACTTTTCCTGGGAGTCATTGTGGTACATGTCCCGTACCCGATTGCTCTGCAATCGGGTACGGGACATGATACTGCCAAGGGGGATGTCTTTGTGTGTGCGCGATGCAAGGAGTGTATCGATATCAGGCAACAACTCGGCGTTCTTGTGGGCCTATATGAGAGCTTGAAGGACAGGGTGGATGCCCTCGAAGGAACTAAATTGAGGGGCCCATCAAGCTCTCAGCTGCCCACATCAATGCCAGAGCTTGCACTTGGGCATTGCGTGACACAGAGACAACCACCAAGGCAGAATGCGCTGGTCCCGAAGGAACTAGTAGTTGTTGGTGACTCTATTGTCAGGGAAACGGGGAACATGCTTTGTAAAAAAGATAGGTGGAACAGGACCAGGGTATGTCTGCCAGGGGCAAAGGTTGATGACGTTGTAGAGCGAATATCATCTTTTAAGGGCACAAAAGGTGATATAGTTGTACACGTTGGCACTAATAATATTAAGAGTAGGAGACCAGCAGAATTACTTAACAAGAACAGGTCACTGTTGAACAAAAGCCGAGAATTAGGGTTGAATTTGAAAGTGTCTGCAATTCTGCCCAGACACGATAGGAGGGAGTACATGATGAGAGCCTTGTCGATCAATTCGGCCCTGGAAAGATTGTGCAAGGCTCAAGGGGTAGAATTTTTTTCAGCCTGGACTGTACTTGTTAACAGGAGAGATTGCTTCTACAGGGATGGCATACACTTAAATAGAAAGGGTGCAAGAATATTTGCTGATGCTATCGAGGCAGTGTTAGGTGGGTCGGAAAACTGCTAGCTTGGGGGGAGACAAAGACCAATAGATTGACAGTAGCCACTGGCAGAGGTGAAAGAGATTCTTGCACTGCTTCTATTAGAATGAGCAGAAGCCTGAAAAACAAGATGCATGGTATTTCAGAGACTGCTGGGAGCCATTGCTGTACAAGTAAACACATGGGTTGTGTTAGGGTAGCTAAGAATAGAAACAGGTGCAGGTATACTTGCGTGTACACCAATGCTAGGAGTTTAGTAAATAAATTTGATGAATTTGAGGTATTGCTCAAAACATCAAAGGCAGATATTGTTGGGATATCAGAGACGTGGTGTCACACGGATATAGGGGATGCAGAACTGCAATTTGGGGAGTACAACGTCTACAGAAAGGATAGACAGGATAGGAAGGGGGGAGGGGTTATGCTATTAGTTAAGAAACACATAAAAACCAAGGAAGTGAAGCCAATCGACATCGCTGGATAGTGCAGTGTTGAGTCAGTTTGGTGTGACATAAGCATTGGGAGATCAAAATTGAGAGTAGGAGTGTGCTATAGGCCTAATGACTCTGATGAGTATAATAAGGAACTGTACAGGGAAATAGAGTGGGCCATTAAATCAGAGAGTCTTATAATGGGAGATTTTAATTTCCCAGATATTGACTGGAATTTGGGGGCTGGTTACTCACACACTAGCAGGGCTTTTGTGGATTTATTGGATGATTGTTTTCTACATCAGCATGTTCGGGAGGCTACTAGAGGGAGTAATACACTTGATTTGATTATCAGCAGTGATTCTTCATGCATTAAGAATCTGCAGATAAATGAACCACTAGGTGGCAGTGATCACAGTGTGCTGAAGTGGGAGTTACTGAAAGAGGTAACTACCATTAAGGGTAAAGGGAAGGGTTATTGCTTCCGTAAAGGCGACTACGATGGACTGAGACAGTATTTAAATTCTATAAAGTGGGACCAACTGATGATGTTACCAACAGCAAATTCAAAATGGGAAGCATTCAAAGAACTTATCTTGGAAGCTACTAGGTTTTACATACCAACTAAGAAATATTGTTCAAGGTTTAGGCCAAAATGGATGTCAGATGAACTAATGAGGCATATGGCAGAGAAGAAAAATGCATGGGATACCTACAATTTAACACATGACACAGAAGCCTATGATAGATACAAGTTGATATGCAACCAAGTTACAAAGGAGGTTAGGCAGGCGAAGGCAGATTACGAGAAATCCTTGGCAAGGGATGCAAAGAAAAACAGCAAAGAGTTCTTTACTTATGTAAACTCTAGAAGGAAGGAGATGAATCAGATTGGTCCACTTGATATTGATGGGTCAACTGTTGATGATCCTGCTGAGGTAGCTAACAAACTAAATGAATATTTTGCATCGACATTCACACATGAGGAGTTATTCAGCAAGGGGAATGCCAGAGGTGTATTGAACTCTAGCAGTCAGCTACAGAATCTTGAAATAACTGGGAGTAAAGTGGAGGAGAAACTGTTGAAGATAAACACAAGAAAGGCACCCGGGGTGGATGGGATCTATCCAGTTATATTAAAGGAGGCAGCAAAGGAAGTAAGCAAACCCTTAGCCATAATTATGAGAGCTTCCTTGGACTCAGGGGAGGTACCCATAGAGTGGAAATGTGCAAATGTGACCCCAATTCACAAAGGAGGATCAAAGGCTGACACAAGTAATTATAGACCTGTGAGCTTAACTTCTGTTCCAGGAAAATTAATGGAGGCACTGGTTAAAGAAGCACTGCAGGATCATTTAGACAAGACTTCAGTTATAGCTCAGACACAGCATGGTTTTGTTAAGGGGAAGTCTTGCCTGACCAACTTGATTGGATACTATGATGCAGTCACAAAAGAACTGGATGCAGGGAATAACTTTGATATTATATACTTGGATCTTAGAAAGGCTTTTGATACTGTTGCACATGGAAGACTGCTACACAAATTGGAGCAGTGTGACATTGGAGGCAAATTGCTGCTATGGATAAAGGGGTGGTTGAGGGGGAGAAGACAGAGAGTGGTAATCAATGGACACTGCTCATCGTGGACTAATGTTATTAGTGGAGTCCCTCAGGGCTCAGTGTTGGGTCCATTATTGTTTTCTGTATTTATAAATGATATTGATGATGGTATATCAAGCTTAATGTCCAAGTTTGCAGATGACACAAAGGTTGGCAGGGTTGTCAAGGACACTACTGACACTATGCTGCTGCAACAGGATCTGGAAAGGTTGAGCAGATGGGCTGAGAGGTGGCAAATGAAGTTTAACATTGACAAATGTAAAGTACTACACATGGGAAACAGCAACCCCAGAGCAACGTATCAACTCTGTGGTACTACACTGACAGTGGTAGAGAATGAAAGGGACTTGGGGGTGATTGTGCAGGCAGATATGAAGTTCTCTGAGCAGTGCAGACGGGCTGCAAGAGTAGCTCATGGAGTATTGTCAATGATATACAGGAATTTTTCCAGCAGGGATAAGGAGGTGATTATTCCATTGTATAAGGCAATGGTCAGGCCACACCTAGAGTACTGTATACAGGTCTGGAGGCCTCATTTCAAGAAGGATGTAGAGCTGCTGGAACGAGTACAGAGAAGGGCAACAAGATTAGTGAATGGAAGAAAGGGGTGCTCTTACGAAGAAAGGCTTAAGTTTTGCAAATTACAGTGTCTGGAGACTAGGCACCAGCGAAGTGATCTGATAGAGGTGTATAAAGCCTTGAATGGTTTAAGCATGCTCAATGCTGATGGGATTCTTCCTCTAGCTCAGAAAAATCACCTGAGAGGGCATAAATTCAAATTGAGGAAAGACAGATGTAGGATAGACGTGCGGAAATTTGCCTTTAGCCAGCGGATGGTTGGTTGGTGGAACAGACTGCCATCCCTTGTGGTGGAGGTTGATAGCCTAAATACGTTTAAGGCTCAGCTGGACAGGTATTTTGAACGAACAGAGGGGTGAAGTGGAAGTGGGTTTTTTTTTTTTTTTTTTTTGGCTGATGCTGCATAAGCTTGCTTTCTTGCATCAAATGCCTCTACTAATGCTAATGCTAACAAGGAAACACATGGATTGTGTTAGAATAGTAACTAAGAATAGGAACACGTGCATGTACACTTGCATGTACACACCTAGGAGTTTGGTAAATAAATTTGATGAATTTGAGGTGTTGGTCAAAATATCAAAGGCAGATACTGTTGGGATATCAGAGAGGAGATGTCACACAGATATAAGGAATGAAGAACTGGAATTTTGGGAGTTCATTAACTGTGCAGAAAGGATACACAGGATAAGAAGGAGGAGGGGTTATGCTATTAGTTAAGAAACACATAAAATCCAAGGAAGTGCAGCCAGTCGACATCGCTGGACACTGCAGTGTAGAGTCAGTTTGGTTTCACCTAAGCACTGAGAAATCAAAATTGAGACTAGGAGTGTGTTATAGGCCTAATGATTCTGATAAGTATAATAATGAACTGTACAGGGAAACAGAGTGGGCCAGAAAATCAGAGAGTCTTATAATGGGGATTTTTAATTTCCCAGATACTGAATGGAATTTATGGATTTCTCACTCACACACTAGCAAAGCTTTTGTTGATTTATTGGATGATTGCTTTCTACATCAGCATGTTCGTGAGACAACTATAATGAGTAATACTCTTGAACTGATTATCGGTAGTGATTCTTCTTGTATTAAGAATCTGAAGATAAAGTAACAACTAGGGGGCAGTGATCACAGTGTGCTGAAGTGGGTTTTACTCAATGAGGTAACTACCATCAAGGATAAAGGGAAGGGTTTTTGCTTTCGTAAAAGAGACTACAGAGGTCTGAGACAGTATTCAAATTCTATACATTGGGACCAACTGATGATGTTACCAACAGCAAATTCAAAATGGAAAGCATTCAAAGAATTAATCTTGGAAGCTACTAGGCTTTACATACCAACTAAGAAATATTGTTTAAGGTTTAGGCCTAAATGGATGTCAGACGGACTAATGAGACATGTAGAAAAAAGAAAAATGACGTGGAAAGGACAGGGAATGACCACTGCATATCTCCCTCCTGGATACCTTAGTTGCTAGTGCTCCAAAAAACCGAACAACGAGAGATATAAACCGGTCTATAAACAAGTCACAAAGGAGGTTAGGCAGGCAAAGGCAGATTATGAGAAATCTTTGGCAGAGGATGCAAAGAAAAACAGCAAAGAGTTCTTTACATGTGTAAACTCTAGAAGGAAAGGGATGAATCAGATTGGTCCACTGGATATTGATGATTCAATTGTTGATGGTCCTGCTCGGATGGCTAAGAAACTAAATGAATATTTTACGTCAACATTCACACATGAGATGTTTTCACAAATTGACAGAGGGGAACGAAACTAAACTCTGGCAGTGAGCTAGATGATTCTGTAATAACTGAAAGGAAAATGGAGGAGAAATTGTTGAAGATAAACATAAGAAAGGCATCCGGGGTGAATGGGATCGATCCAGTTATATTAAAGGAGGCAGCAAAGGAAGTAACAAACCCTTAGTTATAATTATGAGTTTCCTTGGACTCAGGGGAGGTACCTGATATTGAAAGGAAGATATTGTTGGGATGTCAGAGATGTGGTGCCACAGAGATATAAGGAATGCAGAACTGGAATTTGGGGGAGTACAATGTGTACAGAAAAGATAGACAGGATACGAGGGGAAGAGGGGTTATGCTATTAGTTAAGAAACTCATAAATTCCAAGGAAGTGAAGCCAGTCAACATCACTGGACAGTGCAGTGTCGAATAAGTTTGGTGTGACATAAGCATTGGGAGATCAAAATTGAAAGTACGAGTGTGTTCTAGGCCTAATAACTCTGACGAGTATAATAAGAAACTGTACAGGGAAATAGAGTGGGCCAGTAAATCAGAGAGTTTTATAATGTAGGATTTTAATTTCACAGACATTGACTGAAATTTGTGGGTTGGACACTCACACACTAGCAAGGCTTTTGTGGATTTATTGGATGATTGTTTTCTACATCAGCATGTTCGGGAGGCAACTAGAGGGAGTAATACTCTTGATCTGATTATCAATAGTGATTCTTCATGCAATAAGAATCTGCAGATAAAGGAACTACTAGGTGGCAGTGATCACAGTGTGCTGAAGTGGGATTTACTCAAAGAAGTAACTGACATCAGGGGGGAAATGGAAGGGTTGTAGCTTTTGTAAAGGCGACTACAGTGGTCTGAGACAGTATTTAAATTCTATATGTGGGGGACAACCTGATGATGTTACCAACGGCAAATTCAAAATGGGAAGCATTCAAATAATTATGAATTCTTTGAATGCTTGGATGCTACTAAGCTTTACATACCACCTAAGAAATATTGTTCAAGGTTTAGGCCTAAATGGATGTAAGATTTTTTTTTTTTTAGGAGCATTAGCAACTAAGGCCATATTGCTCCGGGATATGCGGTGGTCATTCCCTGACCTTTCCGCATCCTCCATATTTGGTGGTGACGGGCTCGAACTCCGGTCTAATCAAGAAGCGTATGCTACACACTGCTGCTCCTTCCCACCTGGCTACGTAGGCGCCAGAAGAAAAATGTATGGGATATATATAAATTAATGGGTGACGTGGAAGCTTCTGATAGATATAAGCTGGTCTGTAACCAAGTCACAAAGGAGATTAGGCAGGCAAAGGCATATTATGAGAAATCTTTGGCAAAGGATGCAAAGAAAAACAGCAAAGAGTTCTTTACTTATGTAAACTCTAGAAGAAAGGGGATGAATCAGATTGGTCCACTTGATATCGATGGTTCAACTGTTGATGATCCTACTCAGAGGGCTAACAAACTAAATGAGTATTGTGCATCTACATTCTCACATGAGGAGTTATTTAGGGAGGGGAATGCCAGAGGTGAATTGAACACTGGCAGTGAGCTAGATGATTTTGTAATAACTGAGAGGAAAGTGGAGGAGAAATTGTTGAAGTAATTGTGCAGGAATATATGACGTTTTCTCAGCAGTGCAGATGGTCTACAAGAGTAGCTCATGGTGTCTTGTCAATGATATACAGGAATTTTTCTAGCAGTGATAAGGAGGTGATTATTCCCTTGCATAAGGCAATGGTCACTCCACACCTTGAGTACTGTGTACAGGTCTGGAGGCCTCATTTTAAGAATGATGTAGAGCTGTTCAAACAATTATAGAGAAGGGCAACAAGATTAGTGAATGGAACAAAGGTTTGCTCTTTTGAAGAAAGACTAAACGTTTTGCAGATTACAGTGTTTGGAGACTAGGCCCTTACGAGGTGATCTGACTGGGGTGTTTAAAGCCTTGGGTTTGAGAATGTTCAGTGCTGTTGGAGTTCTTCCTCTTGCTCAGAATAATCACATAAATTCAAATTGGGGAAAGGCAGTTTTAGGATAGATGTGTGGAAGTCTGCCTTTACCTCGAGAGGAGTTTACCTTGATATAGTATGTTTGGTTTCGTTGGTTTTTTTTTAGGAGCATTAGCATCTAAGGCCATACTGCTCTGGGAATATGCAGTGGTCATTCCCTGACCTTTCCGCATCCTCCGTATCTGGTGGTGACGGGCTCGAACCCTGGTCTAATCAAGAAGCACGTGCTGCACACTGCTGCTCCTTCCCACCTGGCTACGGAGGCGCTTTTCGATATAGTATGTAGAACACTTCCGTATGATACTCTCCAGAAATTAAACGAAAAAAATCAAAAAACTTACATTAGAGTAACAAATAATTAAAAACCAATTTGACACAATTAAAATCAATTTAACACAATTAAATAAATTTAACACAATTGAAATCAATTTAACAAAATTAAATAAATTTAACAAAATTAAATAAATTTAACACAATTAAAAATATTAAAAAGAATCTAACGAAAATATTCAAAATGATTTTCCTTCCTTCGTTTTGAAAATCATTTTGATTATTTTCGTTAGATTCTTTTTAATATTTTTAATTGTGTTAAATTGGTTTTTAATTATTTGTTATTCTAATGTAAGTTTTTCGATTTTTTCGTTTTAATTTCTGGAGAGTATCATACAGAAGTGTTCTACATACTATATTGAGGTCAACTCCTCTTATCATTTTACAAATATTATATGGTCTTGTATTCTCAGATAAATTCCTTGAGGTTCTTGGTCCTTGAGGTTGTCACAGACATTCTCTCAGATATGCCAGACAAGCTGTACTTGCTACCTGGGAGTCTAAAACGCTGATGGAACTGATATTCGGGTGACACTCAAGTCAAGTGGACCCAATTTCGGCGAAGTCTGGATGGTCTGTGACAGCCATATCCTCTGCTTGCACCTTCACGATGGTGGGACTGTTAGTAATCCAGGTAATCCAACGTAAGCAGGGGTCGAGGTGTGGCACCCACACCACATGGAGGAACGCCGCCCCTCTATGTTACCAGGCAGTACTAGGTGGTAGATGACTCTCATCAACCGGTGAAATACCACCACTTTGCTTATTGGAGGCTTGAAGTGGTGGAACCCATGTTTAGTCTCTAGAGCTAAGTTCCGGCCAACCCTTCCCTATCTCTTCCATCATGCAGTAAGATTGATGACTTTTGAGGTATTGATGAATGTCGTGGCGAGATCCAATATTCCTTACATTTCGAGGATACAGCTCTAAAACGGTGTTCGCAGGCCGGCCGCTAGTTAGTACACCAGACCAAACCTATTGGTAACTCCCTAGGAGGCTTCCGGATCAGCTAGTGTATAATCTTGCTACCTCTACTCTGCCAGATAGTGACTGGAGGGAGTCCGGGTAGCGTGTATGCGGGGAGCATTGCCAAGGCCACGTTATATCAAGGATCTGGGTATATTCTAACCACATGTACGCCATATCCAAAAATTTCATTACTTCATACAGCATGTCCCACCCACTCTTTCTTACTATTGAATACACCATGAATTGTCAAACTAATAGAGAAAGCTTATCTGCAAAAAGATCAAAACCTCCCAAGGACTTCCTAATTCATTTCACAAATATACGTGGTCTCAATTCTAATCTCAAAGATGTCCATTTCCACTTGCAGTCTTCCAAACCCCATGTACCTATTCTGACAGAATCTCAGTTATCGGTTGATTCAACTACTGCTCATCTCAGATGTCCAAATTATTCGCTGTATGATTCCTTTCGCCTCAAATGTGGTACTTGTGCATATGTCCGTTCTGATATTCCCTGTCAGAGACTTGGCAATTTGGAATCTCCTCTCTTTGATCTTCTCTGGATTAAAATCTCTTTACCTCATTGTGTAAAATTCATCTGTTGTCTCTACCAGTCTCCCAACTCCACTATTCACTTGGGGCTCTTTGACTTCCTCTCTTTGCAAACTGACCTTCTCCAGTCCAACTTTCCTAACAGTAGGGTAATTTTCCTTGGTGATTTTAATGTTCACAACTCCAGCTGGCTTCCGTTTTCTAGTCACACCGACCCAGCAGGTCGAGATGCTGAGGCTTTTGCAATTACTAATGACCTAGCACTGATTGTTCATTTACCTACAAGAATACCGGACAATCCTAATCATACAGCCAATACGCTTGACATTTTTCTCACAAACAACTCTTCTAAGTACATCGTCGAAGTAAGAAGTCCTTTAGGCACTTCAGATCACAACTTGGTGATTGTCTCTTCTCCAAAGGAACCTTTATCTCATGGCTATTCCCAGCCTCGTGTTGTTTGGCATTACAAGAATGCAAAATGGGATGACCTGCGAGACTTCTTTTCATCTTTTCCTTGGTCGGATTACTGTTTTAAAACTTCTGATGTCAACGTTTGCTCAGATCGTGTCAGTGAAATTATTCTTGCAGGAATGGAATCCTTTATCCCACACTCCACTTTAAAATCTCGTCCTTTATCTAAACCTTGATTTTCCAATAAATGTGCTAAGGCTGTCCAAGAGAAGAATGTTGCATATCGTAATTGGCTTGTTTCTAATTCTTCAGTTTCATTTTCTGCTTACACCAAAGCTCACAACAATTGTAAAGCAGTTATTAATCAGTCCAAACTAAAGTTTGAACAGGCTAAGAGTAGAAAACTTGCTTCTTGCCCTAATGGTAGCCAAGCATTCTGGTCTCTTGCCAAAGCTATTGGCCGCAACGTTTGCCCATCTCTGCTCCCACCTCTGTCCAAACCAGATGGTTCTGTTGTCACTTCAGCCAAGGATAAAGCTGACCTGCTAGCATCCCATTTTTCTTCCAGCTCATGTATTAATGATCTTGGTAAAACACCTCCCACCATTCCTAACAGGCTCCATTCAATGCCTACTGTGGTCTTCCGTCAAAAGGATATCAGAAGGATTTTGATGAATCTTGATGCTAAGAAAGCTCCAGTTCCCGATGGTATTTCTCCACTTGTTCTCAAAACCTGTGCTCCTGAATTTACTCCTATTCTTTGCCGCCTTTTTTCACTTTCTTATTCCAAAGGTGTTTTTCCTTCTGCTTGGAAATTTGCTCATATCCAGCCAGTTCCTAAAAAGGGTGACAAATCCCTCCCATCCAATTATCGTCCCATTGCAATTACTTCTACTCTTTCTAAAGTAATGGAGAAATCAATCAACCGCCAACTCTAAAACTACCTAGAAACCTTCCGTCTGATCATCAGTATGGATTCTGTCAGTGTCGATCCACTGGTGATATTCTGGCTTATGTTACCCATTTATGGACTTATTCAATGGAAAGGTTCGGTGAAACACAAGTAGTTGCTCTTGACATCTCAAAGGCTTTTGATCGTGTTTGGCATAAAGGTCTTCTAAACAAGCTTCCATCTTATGGTTTGCAAATTGTTTTTAGTAATTGGGTATCCAGTTTTCTCTCTGATCGCTCACTGAGGATGATGGTAGATGGCTCTCTGTCTTCTAACTTCTCCACTAATGCCGGTGTCCCCCAAGGTTCAGTACTTTCCCCCACTCTTTTCCTCTTGTATATCAATGACCTTCTTCCATTGACTGGAAATCCTATCCATAGTTTTGCCGATGATAGCACATTGCATTCAACTTTCCATTTTGAGAAACCTTGTCCTGCCCAATCAGCTTCAACTTCTCAAAAATCTGCTGCCAATTCCTTAAATGCCGATCTTCAGGTAATTCTCCAGTGGGGAAAAGACAACTTAGTTGATTTCAACCCTTCTAAAACTCAGTCTTGTCTTATATCTCGCAAAAAGGATTCTTCTGCCCCTATGCTTATCTTTAGTGACACTCCGATTTCTAGACAAAATGATATATCTCTTTTGGGGATTACCCTGACTTCTAATCTCTCTTGGCACAAGCACATTACAAATATTGCTTCCTCTGCATCTAAAAAACTTGGTTTTCTCTTTCGCTCTCGGCGTTACTTTTCTTCCAAACAGCTGCTCACTCTGTATAAATCGTAAATCCGCCCTGCTATGGAATATTGTTCCCACATCTGGGATGGTTCCCCCAAAACCTCTCTCAGGCTTCTTGATTCCATTCAGAAGAGGGCAGTTAGGTTAATTTATGATTCATCTCTAACAGAGTCTCTCCACTCGCTTTCTCATAGATGCACTGTTTCTGCTGCATGTCTCTTCTACAGATACATCCATGGGCACTGTTCTTCTGAATTGGCTTCTATAATTCCTGCTCTCTATTTCAAAACAGTCCGAACACATGCCGCCACCAGCCAACATACATTTACTGTCCAACTTCAAACCCACAGAACCAACTTTTCATCTTCCTCATTTATTCATTCAACTGCCGTTTTCTGGAACAACCTTCCTTCATATGTATTTCCTGAAAATTACAATCTACAGAAGTTCAAGTCGAATGTCAACAAATATCTTCTTTCGTCTTCTCAACCTCCAACCCAAGCACGGTACTAAGTACTATAAGTTCTAATACCTCTCGTGTTTGTGGTTCACATAAAAAAAAAAAAAAAAAAAAAATTCCCCAATTTTCAAAAATAAATAAATTAATAAAAATTGCATACCTAGGTCTGATGAATAGATTATCCAACTACAGTTGTAATGTAACACAGAGCCATGTGGATAGTTAGGTGATTTTATCTCTCCATCGCCTTCAACTTCTATACGAGCACCACAAGCTAGAGAGAAATTTTTTTTCTATTATTAGTACCAATCCAAAAACTGTAATAAATATACTCTAAATCTATTAAAATATATTAAATATTATAAAGGTGTTTATAATATTTAGCATAATAGCATAGATTTCACAAAGAAAACAATAAAATTTTATTGCTTTATTTGTTTGTGAAATTTTATACTCCTCATGCTGAGTCACAAAAGCTTAAAATAAAACAAGAGTCCTATTTTTCAACTGCTTTTAAGACTTTTTCTATCTCTCTCTCTCTTGCAAAGGCTGTTCAATAAAGGATGCTCGTTTTTTTTTTTTTTTTTTTCCTTAATATACCTTTATTAATCATCTATATCAATGGTCCTTTTCAAAGTATTCCCCATTTGAAGAAATGGCCTTACTCCAACTTTTCTGCCATTTGAAGAAAAACATGGTGGAAGCATTTTTTGACGTGTTTGAGAACTGCCTCCAATGTCTTTACAACTTTAGCATTTTAGCATTAGTAGAGGCATTTGATGCAAGAAAGCAAGCTTATGCAGCATCAGCCAAAAAAAAAAAAAAAAACCCACTTCCACTTCACCCCTCGGTTCGTTCAAAATACCTATCCAGCTGAGCCTTAAACTTATTTAGGCTATCAACCTCCACCACAAGGGATGGAAGTCTGTTCCACCAACCAACCACCCGCTGGCTAAAGGCAAATTTCTGCACGTCTATCCTACATCTGTCTTTCCTCAATTTGAATTTATGTCCTCTCAGGTGATTTTTCTGAGCTAGAGGAAGAATCCCATCAGCATTGAGCATGCTTAAACCATTCAAGGCTTTATACACCTCTATCAGATCACCTCGCTGGTGCCTAGTCTCCAGACACTGTAATTTGCAAAACGTAAGCCTTTCTTCGTAAGAGCACCCCTTTGTTCCATTCACTAATCTTGTTGCCCTTCTCTGTACTCGTTCCAGCAGCTCTACATCCTTCTTGAAATGAGGCCTCCAGACCTGTATACAGTACTCTAGGTGTGGCCTGACCATTGCCTTATACAATGGAATAATCACCTCCTTATCCCTCCTGGAAAAATTCCTGTATATCATTGACAATACTCCATGAGCTACTCTTGTACCCGTGTGCACTGATCAGAGAACTTCATATCTGCCTGCACAACCACCCCAGGTCCCTTTCATTCTCTACCACTGTCAGTGTATTACCACAGAGTTGATACATTGCTCTGGGGTTGCTGTTTACCATATGTAGTACTTTACATTTGTCAATGTTAAACTTCATTTGCCACCTCTCAGCCCATCTGCTCAACCTTTCCAGATCCTGTTGCAGCAGCACAGTGTCAATAGTGTCCTTGACAACCCTGCCAACCTTTGTATCGTCTGCAATTGGACATTAAGCTTGATTTACCATCATCATATCATTTATAAATACAGAAAACAATAATGGACCCAACACTGAGCCCTGAGGGACTCCACTAATAACATTAGTCCACGATGAGCAGTGTCCATTGATTACCACTCTCTGTCTTCTCCCCCTTCAACCACCCCTTTATCCATAGCAGCAATTTGCCTCCAATGTCACACTGCTCCAATTTGTGTAGCAGTCTTCCATGTGCAACAGTATCAAAAGCCTTTCTAAGATCCAAGTATATAATATCAAAGTTATTCCCTGCATCCAGTTCTTTTGTGACTGCATCATAGTATCCAATCAAGTTGGTCAGGCAAGACTTCCCCTTAACAAAACCATGCTGTGTCTGAGCTATAACTGAAGTCTTGTCTAAATGATCCTGCAGTGCTTCTTTAACCAGTGCCTCCATTAATTTTCCTGGAACAGAAGTTAAGCTCACAGGTCTATAATTACTTGTGTCAGCCTTTGATCCTCCTTTGTGAATTGGGGTCACATTTGCACATTTCCACTCTATGGGTACCTCCCCTGAGTCCAAGAAAGCTCTCATAATTATGGCTAAGGGTTTGCTTACTTCCTTTGCTGCCTCCTTTAATATAACTGGATAGATCCCATCCACCCCGGGTGCCTTTCTTGTGTTTATCTTCAACAGTTTCTCCTCCACTTTACTCCCAGTTATTTCAAGATTCTGTAGCTTACTGCTAGAGTTGAATACACCTCTGGCTTTCCCCTTGCTGAATAACTCCTCATGTGTGAATGTCGATGCAAAATATTCATTTAGTTTGTTAGCTACCTGAGCAGGATCATCAACAGTTGACCCATCAATATCAAGTGGACCAATCTGATTCATCCCCTTCCTTCTAGAGTTTACATAAGTAAAGAACTCTTTGCTGTTTTTCTTTGCATCCCTTGCCAAGGATTTCTCGTAATCTGCCTTCGCCTGCCTAACCTCCTTTGTAACTTGGTTGCATATCAACTTGTATCTATCATAGGCTTCTGTGTCATGTGTTAATTTGTAAGTATCCCATGCATTTTTCTTCTCTGCCATACGCCTGATTAGTTCATCTGACATCCATTTTGGCCTAAACTTTGAACAATATTACTTAGTTGGTATGTAAAGCCTAGTAGCTTCCAAGATAAGTTCTTTGAATGCTTCCCATTTTGAATTTGCTGTTAGTAACATCATCAGTTGGTCCCACTGTATAGAATTTAAATACTGTCTCAGTCCATCGTAGTCGCCTTTACGGAAGCAATAACCCTTCCCTTTACCCCTAATGGTTGTTACCTCTTTGAGTAAATCCCACTTCAGCACACTGTGATCACTGCCACCTAGTGGTTCATTTATCTGCAGATTCTTAATGCATGAAGAATCACTGCTGATAATCAAATCAAGAGTATTACTCCCTCTAGTTGCCTCCCGAACATGCTGATGTAGAAAACAATCATCTAATAAATCCACAAAAGCCCTGCTAGTGCGTGAGTAGCCAGCCTCCAAATTCCAGTCAATATCTGGGAAATTAAAATCTCCCATTATAAGAGTCTCTGATTTACTGGCCCACTCTATTTCCCTGTACAGTTCCTTATTATACTCATCAGAGTCATTAGGCCTATAGCACACTCCTACTCTCAATTTTGATCTCCCAATGCTTATGTCAAACCAAACTGACTCAACACTGCACTGTCCAGCGATGTCGACTGGCTTCACTTCCTTGGTTTTTATGTGTTTCTTAACTAATAGCAAAACCCCTCCCCCCTTCCTATCCTGTCTATCCTTTCTGTAGACGTTGTACTCCCCAAATTGCAGTTCTGCATCCCTTATATCTGTGTGACACCACGTCTCTGATATCCCAACAATATCTGCCTTTGATGTTTTGAGCAATACCTGAAATTCATCAAATTTATTTACTAAACTCCTAGCATTGGTGTACACACAAGTATACCTGTACCTGTTTCTATTCTTAGCTACCCTAACACAACCCATGTGTTTACTTGTACCGCAATGGCTCCCAGCAGTCTCTGAAATACCATGCATCTTGTTTTTCAGGCTTCTGCTCATTCTAATAGAAGCAGTGCAAGAATCTCTTTCACCTCTGCCAGTGGCTACTGTCAATCTATTGGTCTTTGTCTCCCCCAAGCTAGCAGTTTTCCGACCCACCTAACACTGCCTCGATAGCATCAGCAAATATTCTTGCACCCTTTCTATTTAAGTGTATCTCATCCCTGTAGAAGCAATCTCTCCTGTTAACAAGTACAGTCCAGGCTGAAAAAAATTCTACCCCTTGAGCCTTGCACAATCTTTCCAGGGCCGAATTGATCAACAAGGCTCTCATCATATACTCCCTCCTATCGTGTCTGGGCAGAATTGCAGACACTTTCAAATTCAACCCTAAAAAACTTCTGATGACTGGAAATGTACTCTGTTGAAGTGACTCAGCAGTACGGGTCAGTTCTTTTGGAAGAAAGGAGGGGCATTGCTGAGATACACCCCAGATATTTCTGTCTCTCACTGGACCATGTACATCTGATGGGGGAATCTGTTCTTGTTTTCCATTTGCCAGTCCAGAGGCCGCTGGTCTTACAGTGGTTTAGTTTTGTGCCTGATGCTTGAGCGTAGAGATCGTGTGCCTCTTGCATGTCTTCAAAATCACTCTCCTGGTATATTACAATTTTGACGTCACCTGTGCATGCTCAGTGGGTTATCTTTAGGTGGGGCTCTGGTAGCAGCATTCATTCGGATTGTAGACTGTCGGCAATTTTATTAATGAATGGTTCTATGGCAATTGTGTAGAGTTGTCCAGAGAGTGGACAGCCTTGTTTCATTCCTCTAGAGTAAGGAAGGTTGCAGGTGATCTGATTATTCAGTTTTAAGTGGGATTTGGCTTCCCTGTATAACAAATGGATGGTTTGGATGATGTAGGGTCCATATCCAAAAGCTTTCATGGTTTCAAAGAGGTAGCTATGCTCAACTCTGTCGAAAGCCTTTTCCCAGTCAAGGCTAATTAGTGCTAGGCATTCCTATTGACTGTTTGCAGTGGAGAGGAGGTCACGGATTAGATGATGATTAGCATGTAATGATCTTCCTGGTACTGAGTATGTTTGTTGGTGATCGATGATATCAGGGAGAGTGGATTTTAATCGATTGGTGATGGCTTTGTAAATAATTTTACAATTTGTATTCGTTAAGGAAATTGAGCACCAGTTTTGTAGGTTTGTATGGTCTACTTTCTTGGGAATCAGTCAAGTGACAGAGGTTGTGACCGAATCTGGAAGACCTTGAGAATGTGCTTCTACAAGCATTTATAAGAATAGTACTCTGAGTTGATCCCAAAGGAATGGAAGAATTCAGAAGTCAGTCCATCCAGACTTGGAGATTTGCTTTTGGGAAGGGTTCTGCATGCTGCGGTTATTTCTTGTAGAGTGATTGGTTTCTCCATATTGTGTTGGACCACAGGAGGGATTTTTTTAAGTCCTAAAAGGATTTCCTCAGTTGCCTTCGTAGAAGTTTCTTGGGAACTGTAGATTTCTCTATAAAATCTGGTTACTTCAGAGAAGAATTCCTCTGGATCTTCAGTGATGGTTTTGTCTTGCAGCTGAATGGCAGTGATAGTGGTTGCTTTGTGATGTCTGTATTCTAATGAGAAAAATATTTGGTCAGATAGATTTATGTAGGTGTGTCTTGATCTTAGTATGGCACCTTTTTCAGAGTGCTCTAAGTTGATTTCAATGGCTAGTGTCAACACTACAAGCCATAGAAAGACTGATGGACCTGACTGTTAGGTGATAGATGCTTCAGTCTTTGCTCCAGTTGATACATGTTAATACACTTTTGTTGACTTTTCTGATGGGTGTATATTTGCAAGAAAGATTTCAGTTGACTTTTAAGTCTAGGCCACCACATGTTCATGGGCCCTGATCTATCTTTGGATTGGGCAAGATTGGATATTAGGTTTTGTAACTTAGAGATGTATTCCCTATCTTGTAGAAGGTTATTGTTGAAGGTCCAATAAGCTCCTCCGCTTTTGAAGTGATTGGGTGAGAAGGAGAGTTGCAGTTTGATGAAGGAGTGTTCTGAAATATAAGATGGGATGGGTTGGTGGTCTGGGATGGATCTGGTCAACCCTGACCAGAGGGTTGGTGTGTTTTGGGATGTAGTATCTGTCCAGTTAGGCTTGGTAAAGAAATCTTATGGATGCTGCATTTACTGATCTCCAGGTGTAGGACTTTTCTTCAGGGTGCTGGTGTCTATATGCATTGACCAGTTCACTGTTGTCAACTAAGGCCTGAAGACTGTTTATTAGCATTGTGCGGTGCTCAATGCATTGTGCTCTGTCCATTTTTGGGCCAAGGATGCAGCTGAAATCACCAGCAAGAATGATGTATTCCTGATCTATTGTAGAGAGATGGCTCCATGTGAAATTTGCTATTTGAGTTGCGAGCTTGTCCTGCTGTCGGATTTAAGCCCTCCTGGATACAGGAGGGCTTAAATTGTGTAACCAGCAATCTCTGCAATTACATTGAGCTTACAGGCAGACTTATGATGTAGATCTATACTTACCCCTGCTCCATGATGTTGCTGGGTCGGAGAATGGTGAAAAACATATAGCCATTCTGCCTAATTTAAAGATGGCCTTGTGTCTGCTTTAATATTTGTTTTTTGTAGGAAGAGTAGGTTAGCATGATGTCGTTGAACCTGGTCGAGGGTTTGCTAATTACGCAATGCAGAGGACACATTCTCTTGCATTAAATGACAACCTCCAAAGCGTCATCATTATTACAGGTATAAAGGAAGGGGTTTTGTGCATTTTGAGAGCTGTTAACATCCTGTTTGGTGGTATTACTGTTCTAGCCTGTTAATCAGATAGTACAGATGCTCGGATCTGTTCGCATCTGATCTATCCTTTTTTCCCTTTAATTTCGAACAGAGATCCTTGAGTTGGGATATGAACTCTGGTATACCAGCGGTGAACTTCAGGGCTGTCATCAGCTTCTGTGGGGAGCTGCGCACTTCCTGTAAAAAGCAGTGCAAGTTTTTCTACAGTTAAAGGGCCTTTGGAGTAGGGAAATTAGTTTTCCTCATCCTCACCCTCTGAAGCATATGAATCGTGAGAGTCACGTTTAGTCTCCTCTTCAGCCCCCATAAGTTCAAGTTCTTCTTCATTTGAGTTGTGGGTGGTTTCTAACTGTTTATTTATTTCCAATGCTTGATGGTATGATGGGCTTATTTGAGATCTGACTGTTTGTCTTCTGTGGTGTTCTATATTTATTTTCATCAATCCTGTTGTTTTTGTTGGTGGTTTGCTCTTTTCCAACCTGCATGCATGTTGTCTTCTTGTGTTTTTGGCCTTTGGATAAGGACTAGCTTGGGAGATTGATTCTAAGAGATACCTCTTGTTTCGGTCAACATGTTTTCTGAAAAGAGTCTATTCTGATCTCCTGAGGTCTTTGGCTTTTAATTTTCTGGCATGTCTAGCATGGGAAGTGTCTCAGGCTGTTTGATGGTTTCTTCTGTATCCCCATTGTCTCTAATAATCAGCTTGCTTTGCACGTCTGCAAGAGTAGCTTAACCCTAGTGGGTGCCGCCTGAAATCAGGCGGCACCCACTAGGGTTAAGTCAGACGTTGTTGTTGTTGTTGTTGTAGTTATCATCACTGTAGGTTGGGCTGTCAATTTGGATTTTTGTTGTTACACCAAATTAGCATTCGCATTAGTAGAGGCATTTGATGCAAGAAAGCAAGCTTATGCAGCATCAGCCAAAAAAAAAAAAAAAAAAAAAAAACCACTTCCACTTCACCCCTCTGTTCGTTCAAAATACCTGTCCAGCTGAGCCTTAAACTTATTTAGGCTATCAACTTCCACGACAAGGGATGGAAGTCTGTTCCACCAACCAACCACTTGCTGGCTAAAGGCAAATTTCCGCACGTCTATCCTACATCTGTCTTTCCTCACTTTGAATTTATGCCCTCTCAGGTGATTATTCTGAGCGAGAGGAAGAATCCCATCAGCATTGAGCATGCTCAAACCATTCAATGCTTTATACACCTCTATCAGATCACCTCGCTGGTGCCTAGTCTCCAGACACTGTAATTTGCAAAACTTAAGCCTTTCTTCGTAAGAGCACCCATTTGTTCCATTCACTAAACTTGTTGCCCTTCTCTGTACTCATTCCAGCAGCTCTATATCCTTCTTGAAATGAGGCCTTCAGACCTGTATACAGTACTCTAGGTGTGGCCTGACCATTGCCTTATACAAGGGAATAATCACCTCCTTATCCCTGCTAGAAAAATTCCTATATATCATTGACAATACATCATGAGCTACTCTTGCAGCCCGTCTGCAAGAGTAGCTTAACCCTAGTGCTAATGCTAATTTGGTGTAACAACAAAAATCCAAATTGACAGCCCAACCTACAGTGATGATAACTACAACAACAACAACAACATCTGACTTAACCCTAGTGGGTGCCACCTGAATTTCATTATTATTCCCAGAAGAGTCAGTGATGTGTGACAGTTTTTCCTGATGTGGTCCTCTTCATGGCTGAAGAAACATTGAGAGAAAATGGAGGTATAGAAGGTGTAAGTGATCCCATTTAAGTTGGCGTTGATGAGTTTTGGGATGTTTGCTGCATCATTGTTGATGAAGTGCATAAGTACTTGCCTGTGGAAGCTTTTTATATGTGACAATTTGGGTTTCATTGTTGCTACAGACAGTGTGCGTATTTTCTCAGTAACAGATTGATATTTCAATAAAATCCCTCTGAGAAATTGACACGAAATCTCAGGTGAGGCATTTGAAATAGTAACTTTCGTTGGTGCCAAGGCAAACAATCTGAGTTAATACTTCTATTTGTCTATTTTGTTTTGCAGGATATTTTACACCCACAGGGGGTGGCTGAAATACACGGGAAACATGAATAATATTTTTCGGTGGTACTTTCTCCGCAATTGCTGTAAGGTATTGCTCTAAAGGGGTATGTTCCTTGGTAGCAAAGATTACTATTCCATTTTCCCCAGGAAGTAATAGTAGTTGCTTCATTTGTTGGAACATTAATTGACCGCACATATGCTATTGTGGGTTGCAAGAGTGGGAATTTTGCAGATGACATGTATAATCCATCAGACACAGCATTAGTGTAACTATTAACAGTTACTGACCTTTTGGACCATGAGGAATCCTCCTGTTGCTGCAGAGTGTGGCACCCGATGCCAGGGCCACTGCTGACAGTGACTGCAGTTTTCGTTGCTGTAGTTATTTGTCCTTCGCTAGCCATAGCTGGAGAAAATTGCTGGGTGGGTGAGGGAGGGTGGAATAAACCATTACTTGAATAGCCAGCCTTCCATGACTAAAGTTGAAAAATTAAAATCTAACCAAGCTAAAACTCTACTAAATCTACACAAATAAAATTATTACTGCCTGAAAGCTCTCCCAAAGAGGAAACAAACAATATAATTTTTAACTGGGTTTCTCGCAGACAAGCCGCTGAAAAGGGAGAAAAAGGCAGGAGCTCAAAAGCACGTGTCCGACATGACATGTAATACATAGATAGACTGACAGATAGATAGATAGATAGATAGATAGATTTATTTTTTATTTAAACATGAACAATAAATACATTTTTAGCAAAATCTATTTACATTCTATGTACAAAGGCAAAAAAAAAATAAAATAAAAAATAAAGAAAAAAATAAATAAAAATTTTAAAAAATTCATGAAGTCGGACACGTGCTTTCGAGCTCCTGCCTATACCACTTTTTCCAACATTTGCCTGCGAGAATCCCAGTCAAGACTTATATTGTTTGATTACTCTTTGGGAGAGCTTTTGACTAGTAATAATTTTGTTTGTGTAGATTTAGCAGAGTTTTAGCTAGGTTGGATTTTAATTTTCAACTTTTAGCCATGTAAGGCTGGCTGTTCTAGTAAAGCCTTTATTCCACCTCTCCCCACCCACCCTAACAATTGCCCCCAGCTATGGCCAGCAAAGCTCAAACAACCACAGCAATGGAAGCTATAGCTACTGCCAGCAGTGACTCTTACACCATAAGCCACACCCTGCGACAACAGTGAATATCTTGAGTTCCAAAAGGTCAGTAACTGTTAATATTTATGACAATGCCGGGTCTAATAGATTAATGTTTACCGTCAGCAAAAACCCCTCTCTCGCATCCCACAGTACCACATATGTGGTTGAACAACACTCCGACAAATGAACGAACCGCTATAACTTCACAGGAAAATGGTATAGTCATCTTTGCTACCAAGGAAAATACTCCTTTAGAGCAGTACCTTACAGTGATCGTGGAGAAAGTACCACAGAAAAATATTACTCACGCCTCCTGTGTAGAGGGGAACTGTGCAGGTGTATTTCAGCTGCCTCTCATGGGTGCAATCTATCCTGCAAAAGGGAATAGACATTGGTCTTCATCACCTGGAAATGGTACCAACTGCCTTAACACCAACGAAAGTTACAAGATCAAACATCCCACCTGAAATTCCTCATCCATTTCTGAGAAGAATTTTTTTGAAATATGGAAGTTACCGAGAAAATACACACACTCTCTGCAGCAACCACGAAACCAGAATTTTCACATATAAAAAGCTTTTGCAGGCAAGCACTTATGCATTTCACCAACAGTGATGCAGCAAACATCCCAAAACTCATCAATGCCAATTTAAGCGGAATCACTTACACCTTCTATACCTCCATTTCCTCTCAATGTTTCTCTGCCATGAAGAGGGCCAAATCAGGAAAAAACCTGCCCGCATATCTCTAACTCTTCTGAAAGTAATACTGAAATTCAGATGGCACCAACCAAGGTTAAGTCAGATCCACAAAGTGAGCTGACTGTTGGAAACAATGGGGACACAGAAGAAACCATCAAACAGTCTGAGTCCACACCAAGTACATCAGAAAAAGAATAAACAAAGATCACAGAAAAACAGGAGGCACCCCTCTCAGAAGACCCACAAAACGGTTTTCTCGGAATCAATCCTCTTCTTGTGTTTTGTGCCATATCCAAAGGCACAAAACACAAGAAGACATAAGAAGCCCAAAACAGAAGAAGACAAAGTATACCCTCATGATTTGATTATCAGCAGTGATTCTTCATGCATTAAGAATCTGCAGATAAATGAACCACTAGGTGGCAGTGATCACAGTGTGCTGAAGTGGGATTTACTCAAAGAGATAACTACCATTAGGGGTAAAGGGAAGGGTTATTGCTTCCGTAAAGGCGACTATGATGGACTGAGACAGTATTTAAATTCTATACAGTGGGACCAACTGATGATGTTACCAACAGCAAATTCAAAATGGGAAGCATTCAAAGAACTTATCTTGGAAGCTACTAGGCTTTACATACCAACTAAGAAATATTGTTCAAGGTTTAGGCCAAAATGGATGTCAGATGAACTAATGAGGCATATGGCAGAGAAGAAAAATGCATGGGATACTTACAAATTAACACATGACACAGAAGCCTATGATAGATACAAGTTGATATGCAACCAAGTTACAAAGGAGGTTAGGCGGGCGAAGGCAGATTACGAGAAATCCTTGGCAAGGGATGCAAAGAAAAACAGCAAAGAGTTCTTTACTTATGTAAACTCTAGAAGGAAGGGGATGAATCAGATTGGTCCACTTGATATTGATGGGTCAACTGATGATGATCCTGCTCAGGTAGCTAACAAACTAAATGAATATTTTGCATCGACATTCACACATGAGGAGTTATTCAGCAAGGGGAATGCCAGAGGTGTATTCAACTCTAGCAGTAAGCTACAGAATCTTGAAATAACTGGGAGTAAAGTGGAGGAGAAACTGTTGAAGATAAACACAAGAAAGGCACCCGGGGTGGATGGGATCTATCCAGTTATATTAAAGGAGGCAGCAAAGGAAGTAAGCAAACCCTTAGCCATAATTATGAGAGCGTCCTTGGACTCAGGGGAGGTACCCATAGACTGGAAATGTGCAAATGTGACCCCAATTCACAAAGGAGGATCAAAGGCTGACACAAGTAATTATAGACCTGTGAGCTTAACTTCTGTTCCAGGAAAATTAATGGAGGCACTGGTTAAAGAAGTACTGCAGGATCATTTAGACAAGACTTCAGTTATAGCTCAGACACAGCATGGTTCTGTTAAGGGGAAGTCTTGCCTGACCAACTTGACTGGATACTATGATGCAGTCACAAAAGAACTGGATGCAGGGAATAACTTTGATATTATATACTTGGATCTTAGAAAGGCTTTTGATACTGTTGCACATGGAAGACTGCTACACAAATTGGAGCAATGTGACATTGGAGGCAAATTGCTGCTATGGATAAAGGGGTGGTTGAGGGGGAGAAGACAGAGAGTGGTAATCAATGGACACTGCTCACCGTGGACTAATGTTATTAGTGGAGTACCTCAGGGCTCAGTGTTGGGTCCATTATTGTTTTCTGTATTTATAAATGATATTGATGATGGTATATCAAGCTCAATGTCCAAGTTTGCAGACGATACAAAGGTTGGCAGGGTTGTCAAGGACACTACTGACACTATGCTGCTGCAACAGGATCTGGAAAGGTTGAGCAGATGGGCTGAGAGGTGGCAAATGAAGTTTAACATTGACAAATGTAAAGTACTACACATGGGAAACAGCAACCCCAGAGCAAAGTATCAACTCTGTGGTACTACACTGACAGTGGTAGAGAATGAAAGGGACTTGGGGGTGGTTGTGCAGGCAGATATGAAGTTCTCTGAGCAGTGCAGACGGGCTGCAAGAGTAGCTCATGGAGTATTGTCAATGATATACAGGAATTTTTCCAGCAGGGATAAGGAGGTGATTATTCCATTGTATAAGGCAATGGTCAGGCCACACCTAGAGTATTGTATACAGGTCTGGAGGCCTCATTTCAAGAAGGATGTAGAGCTGCTGGAACGAGTACAGAGAAGGGCAACAAGATTAGTGAATGGAACAAGGGGGTGCTCTTACGAAGAAAGGCTTAAGTTTTGCAAATTACAGTGTCTGGAGACTAGGCACCAGCGAGGTGATCTGATAGAGGTGTATAAAGCCTTGAATGGTTTAAGCATGCTCAATGCTGATGGGATTCTTCCTCTAGCTCAGAAAAATCACTTGAGAGGGCATAAATTCAAATTGAGGAAAGACAGATGTAGGATAGACGTGTGGAAATTTGCCTTTAGCCAGCAGGTGGTTGGTTGGTGGAACAGACTTCCATCCCTTGTGGTGGAGGTTGATAGCCTAAATAAGTTTAAGGCTCAGCTGGACAGGTATTTTGAACGAACAGAGGGGTGAAGTGGAAGTGTTTTTTTTTTTTTTTTTTTTTGGCTGATGCTGCATAAGCTTGCTTTCATGCATCAAATGCCTCTACTAATGCTAAAAATGCTAATGCTCCTAGGAAAAGAGCTAACTGTTAACCAAAACAACCGGAGGAATGAAAATAAATACAGAATACCACAGAAGTCAATCAGTCAGATCCAAATAAGCACACCATACAATCAAGTATAGAAATAAGTAAGCAGGTAGAAATCACCCAAGACTCAAATGAAGAAGAACTTGAATTTTTGGGGGCCAAAGAAGAGAACAACAGTGATTCTCATGATTCAGATGCTTCAGAGGACAAGGATGTGAAAAGCAATTTTCCCTACACTAAAAGCCCTCTAATTGTGGGAAAACTAGGCTCCTTTCTATGGGAAGTATGTGGCTCCCCACAGAAGCTGGTGACAGCTCTGAAGTTCACCACTAAAAATGTTTGCCGAATTCTCTGGAACAGAACATGATCTAGCCAAGGAGGATGTTTTTGTGTGTGCCAGGTGCAGAGATGTGTGTAGAAATTAGGCATCAATTCATAGACTTCTAATGGGCATCTATGAGAGCTTGAGGTGTAGGGTAGATACCCTCAAAGAAATTAATATGATGAGAGCCTTGTCAATCAATTGGACACCTGGAGGGAATGTGCAAGGCTCAAGGGGTAGAATTTTTTTCAGCATGGTCTGTGCTTGTTAACAGGACAGACTGCTTCTACAGGGATGGGATACACTTAAATAGAAAGGGTGCAAGGATATTTGCTGATGTTATCGAGGCAGTGTTACGTGGGTCGGAACTGATAGTTTGGGGGGGAGGGAATTCACAGACTATAAGGTTAAAAGCAGCTGCAAGCAGAGGTGAAGATGATTTTTGAGTTATTTCTATTAGAAGAAACAGCGGTCTGGAGTGAGGGGTGCTGGGGTTTCAGGGACTGATGGCAGTCATCATGAAACAGGTGGATATATGGGATGTGTTAGGGTAACTAAGAATAAGAATAGGTGCATGTATACTAATGTTAGAAGTAGAGTAAATAAATTTGATGAATTTGAAGTGTTGGTCAAGACATCAAAGGTGGATATTGTTGGGATATCAGAAACGTGGTGTCATACTGATATTAGGAATGCAGAATTGGAATTTGGGGAGTACAATGTGTACAGAAAGCATAGACAGGATAGGAAGGGAGGAGGTGTCATGCTGTTAATGAAGAAAAACATAAAATCAAAAGAAGTTCATCCAGTTGATATAGATGAACAGTGCACTGTTGAGTCAGTTTGGTGTGATATAAGCACTGTGAAAGCAAAACTAAGAATAGGAGTGTGTTATAGGCCTAATGACTCAAATGAGTACAATGAACAATTGTACAGAGAAATAGAGTGGGCTAGTAAATCGGAATGTCTTATAATGGGGGATTTTAACTTCCCAGATATTGACTGGAACTTGTGGATTGGTCACTCGCACACTAGTAAGACTTTTGTAGATTAATTGGATGACTGTTTTCTGCAGCAGCATGTTCAAGAGATAACCAGAGAGGATAATACTCTTGATCTGGTTATCAGCAGTGATCATTCGTGTAGTAAAAATTTGCAGATAAAGGAACCACTAGGTGACAGTGATCATAGTGTACTGATGTGGGATTTACTTAAATATATAATTACCATCAGGGGTAAAGGAAAGGGTTTTTACTTCCGTAAAGGTGAATACAGTGGTCTCAGACAGTTTTTTAAATTCTGTACAGTGGAATCAAATAATGAAGTTACCAACAGCAAATTCTAAGTGGGAAGCATTCAAGGAATTAATCGTAGAAACTACTAAAGTTTCATACCTTTAAATATTGTTCAAGGTTTAGGCCTAAATGGTTATCAAATGAACTAATGAACTCATGACAGAGAAGAAAAATGCATAGGATGCATAGAAATTATCAGGCGACACAGAAGTCTATGGCAGATATAAGCTAGTCTTAATAAAATCACAAAAGGAGGTTAGGCAGGCAAAGGCAGATTACGAGAAATCTTTGGCAAAGGATGCTAAGAAAAACAGCAAGGATTTCTTTACTTATATAAACTCTAAAAGGAAGGGGATGAATCTGATTGGTCCACTTGATATTGGTGGTTTGATTGTTGATGATCCTGTTCAGATAGCAAACAAACTGAATGAGTATTTTGCATCTACATTTTACACACGAGGAGCTATTAAGGTTTGAAAATGCCAGAAGGTTATCAAATTGTAGCAGGATGCTTAATGATTTTGTAATAACTGAGAGCAAAGTGGAAGAGAAACTGTTGAAGTTAAACGTAAGAAAAGCACCTGGGGTGGATGGGATCTATCCAGTTATATTAAAGGAGGCGGCAAAGGAAGTAAGCAAACTCTTAGCCATAAATATGAGAGCATCCTTGGACTCAGGGGAGGTCCTCACGGACTGGAGATGTGCAAATGTATTCCCAATTCACAAAGGGGGATCGAAGGGTGGCACGAGTAATTACAGACCAGTTAGTTTAACTTCTGTTCTGGGTAAAATAATGGAGTCACTGGTTAAAGATGCATTGCAGGATCATCTAGACAAGACTGCAGCAATAATTCAAACACAGCATGGGTTTGTTAAGGGAAAGTCTTGTCTGACAAATTTGATTGGTTATTATGATGTGGTTACAAAGGAACTGGATGCAAAAAATAATATTGATATAATATACTATGATTTCAGAAAAGCTTTTGACACTGTTGCACATGGAAGACTACTGTACAAATTGGAGCAGAATAGTATTAAGGATAAGTTGCTACAATGGATAAAAGGCCGGTTGAGTGGGAGAAGACGGAGGGTGGTAATCAATGGGTGCTGCTCTTCGTAGACTAATGTCATTGGTGGATTCCCACAGGGTTCGGTATTGGGTCCACTGTTGTTTTGTATATTTATCAATGATATTGATGAAGGTATATGAGGCTTGGTGTCGAAGTTTGCAGATGTAAAAAGGTTGGCAGGGTTGTAAATGACAGTAATGGCAGTGTGCTACTGCAACAAGATCTAGAAAATTTGGGCAGATGGGCTGAGAAGTGGCAACTGAAGTTTAACCTTGACAAATGCAAAGTACTGCATACGGGTAGAAGTATCCCCAGAGAAACATACCAACTGTGTGGTACAACACTTAAGGTGGTTGAAAATGAAAAAGACCTGGGAGTAATTGTGCAGTCAGATATGAAGTTTTCTGAGCAATGCAGACAGGCTGCCAGGGCAGGTCATGGGGTTTTGTCAATGATATATAATAATTTTGCTAGCAGGAAAAAGGAGGTGATTGTCTCTCTGTACAAGGCAATTGTCAAGGCATGCCTTGAGTACTGCATACAGGCCTGGAAGCCTCATTTTAGGAAGGATGTAAATTTGCTTGAGTGTGTGTGCAGAGAAGGGCAACGAGATTGGTGAGGGGAATGAAAGGATCCTCTTACCAAGAGAGGCTACAGTTCTGCAAATTGCAGTGGCTGGAGACCAGGCGCCTGCAAGGTGATCTGATTGAGGTGTATAAGGCCTTGAATGGGTTGAGCACTTTGAATTCTGATGGAATTCTTCCACTTGTTCAGATTACAAACCTAACGGGGCATAAATTCAAATTGAGTAAAGGCAGATGTAGAATAGATGTGCGGAAATTTGCCTTTAGCCAGCGGGTGGTTAATTGCTAGAACAAACTTCCATCTGTCATTGTGGAAGTTGATAGGTTAAATAAATTTAAGGAGGAGCTGGACAAACATTTAGACAGATTTGTTTTGTAAATGTTTTTTTTTCTTTTTTGGTTGATGCTGGATAAACTCATACATTTGCTTTCTTGCATCACATGCCAATACTAATACTACCCTTCTAATCGTTTCTGGATGAAGAAGGGTGATGTTTTCCCAAGTACCTGCTCTACAGTGGAATGGAGAAAGAGGAAGAGCAGTATCACTAAGTCTTAGGATTTACTCATAGCATTTACTTAATTTACTCATAGGAATAAAATAAAAATTTCTCATGCCCAAACACCTCACTCACTGTAGCTCTATAAGGGGATGCACTCGTGAACTAGCAGGTACTGTGTGCACGAATGGGGCACCAAGTTCGCTTCGAGAATCAATCTCACATTTCCAATCAGTCTTGACCCTGTCCCAAGAACGAAAGGAGGGAGACTTATTGGAATGCAGTTTACCGTAGCAGTAAGAACCACCTACCAATTGATCCCAGGCAGTTCAGTCTGGGACCACCTGGTTTGTCTAAGCAGGGGCCAAAGTCACATATTAGGGCTGGGCCTCTCACCCACCCAGATCCCCAGACATGTTTCCACTGATTTTAGCACATAGCTGCACATGCTAGATTCCAAAGGCATAATCCTAGAACCAAGGTATGGACACATACAGGCATTTGGATTATATAAATACAAGACTCAAGGATTGCATCGGGGTAAATTAGTCGGACAAAACTACCAATACTGGTAAAATGTTTGAAGCCACAATGGGGGGGGGGATATATATAACTGTTGAGCTGCTATAACTTTTGAGCCTGCATCAACCCCAGGTTTTTGTGGGTCCTCCCCATGTTAACTACCAGTATTGGTAGTTTTGTCTGGCTAATTTCCTCTGATGCAATCCTTGAGTCTTGTATTTTTCTAATCCAAATCTCATCCTGATATCACTGCTGAGCTCTTTGGCGATCTGGAGTACCTGCTGGAGTTGCTTCTTGGTTACCACGTAGAGCTTGATGCCATCCATTTACATCAGGTGGGAGAGGTTGTTCCTTCATTCTTTGAGGGTACATCCACATGTGCTGTTGTTGATCATGGAAAATAGTGTCTGGACTACTGGGCAGAAGTACAGCGGGTCACATGCATCTGCCTGAAAGATTCCTCTCCCGATGGGAATCAGCCTGGTTGTATTGTTCTTGACCTTGATGATAGTACTCAATTTCGGCATGGTTGCTTACAGATATTTTTTATTGTCAGATTGATTTTATAGATCTCAAGTATCTCTGTTAGCCAGCTAAATAGCATCGAGTCGATGGCCCTGTAGTAGTTGATTTAGACCGTGTTCGGCCATGATAGTCTGGATTTCTAAGTTGTCTTATATAACTCCTTGGTGCAGCTGGTCATGATCTTATACATCGTTGGGAGACAGGTGATCGGCCTATATTTTGTCACGTTTCTTGTATCTTGGTCTTTAGCCTTCAGCTATGTGATTTCTTGAGTAAGAAATTCTGGGACTGCCTCAGGGTGACTTATTATTCAGGTGAACTGCTCTGCTAGGTGCTTGTGTGTGTGCAAGTGAGCTTCTTGTACCAGTAGTTCTGGACATTATATATTCCTGGGGTTTGCCACGGGTGGGACTTTCTGATCGACTGTTATACTTCTTCTTCCTGAATATCCTATTCTCTCATCTCTTGTACATCCTTGGTTTTCTTCCATTCTAGTTCTATCCAGAGGGCTCGGCTGTTATGTCTTACTTCATTGCTCCACTTGTTGCTCAGGTGGTTTATTTCTGCCTTTCCCAGCTTGTCTGATACTCCTGTAGAAGGCACTTTTGTTTACATCGAAGATTCTGTTTATTTTTCTCTGGGAGCTCTCTTTGTATTGGCATAGTCTCCACTGAGTGTGAGGAAGTTCTGCTTCAGTGTAGTATTCTCCTACTCTGAATTTTTTGTCTTGTGTTTTGCCAGAGTCATTGTCTCTATGGAAGATACTCTTCACTTTTTTCAATCAATTTCTTACTCCTATTACCCCATTGGTACTGGGTCAATTGACCTATCTTGATTCATAATTCTTCTGTCATCTTTCCCAAGCTGGCGGTTAATTGTTTTTTCGGTTCTTCTGCTGCTCGTGGCTCGTTTCTCTTCAATAAATACTAGTGGATGCTATGGCAGTAGGGTAAACAGATGTGTGGATGGCCTCCCGTACTGCACCATTGTTGTCAAGGTGATGTAGTATTATTTGCCGACTGAGGTGGTCTCTAAATTTTCAAACTGATCTCTTTGCTTGAACATGAGCGACTTTATCCCCTGCCAAACTCAGTGCAGTATGTTAATGACTACTCATCGACATCTTCAGTGGAGTTTGACTTGTTTAGCTTCGGCTTGCATTCAATGGTTGTGTGGTTAGTTCTTCGGAGCAACACCAGATGGCACCACTATCTGCCTCAGCTGTCGCATCACCTTGAGGGAGATAGGTCCGCTGAAACAAATTTCATGACTTTTTTATTACAATTATATTTATATTTCATTATAATTATATTTTTATCATTATATATGCTAGTCTACCAGAATAATGGACACACTTTTGCTCACGCCAAGGCAGGATTCTAGCCCAGGTCCATCAAGCTTGAAGTCCAGTTTTATAACCACTGGGAGATTGTAGCCCTTATTATTATTAAATTTATTATTATTATGATATTTATTATTTTTCATACCAGATGAATAATGGGCTTTAAATCCTCTGCTGACACTTTCACCATATGATTTTAAAATAAGAAGAAGCCTGTTACTTGAACTGATAATACTAGACTGATCAGGCAATACACTGCTACACTGCTTAAAAAGCAATGGAGATGAGCTATACTGTCCATCATGTATCTGTAAGAGAAAAACTTCTATTTAAAATAATGGCCATTAAGAAATATGTCACTAATAATTAAAACTAACAAATGACAGTCAATGCATGAAAATCAACAACACTGGTTGGCATAAATTTCCTCCCTGAAATAATTTTGACAGATTCTCACAAGAAATATGTTCAAAAACTCAGATGTGGACTTGAAAGTTCTCATCATCCTCAGTTTTCAAATATCATAGGTTATTTACCGAAAATCAAGACCTGCAGTTGGTTTAATGATCTTTTCCATCTATTTTTTTTCTAGACCATTCATAAAATTTCTGGAGCATTTGGGAGCTTTCTACGACATTCAAGAATGTTCTAGAATATTGTTACATGCAAAAGAGAGATCAGTATGTTTTTCATAGGTTCTAGAACTTTCGACGGAATTCTTTAGAAGCATTGTGAGACTTCTAGAAATTTCTCTACTGGTATATATACAAGTGTGTTCCATACTATTTTCATATTTCCAAACATGAACATGTTTTTTAGACAGTGAGTGGTTAACAAAGTGAACAAGTGTTTTAGTGAATTAGTCTGTAAACAAGTGTTGTGTGCATAACTGTAAATGGTGAACTGTGTTTAAATTAGAAATAAAAATTTACAATTTCTTAATTGCATTCTTATGTGCACATACCTCAAATGTAAAGGAAATATGTTGTATTCTTGCCAAAATAAGCCTGATAGCTTTTGATACATTTGAAGAGAATTGGTATTAAAATTACAGCAGAAGCCACTGTCACAATGTGTGAGAAAAGCCAATGAACTCTATTTTGGATGTAAGGTCAGAGATCAGGAAAAGTATGGGCTCCAAAGATTTCCTGTAGCTAATGTTCAAGGAGATTAACATGCTGGCTTAGAGGTAGTCATTAATCGATGCCTTATGCTGTTCTGGTGATATGGCTGGAACCTCGAGACCACATAAGCCATTGTTACTTTTGCATGGCCATTATTTCTGGTTTTTCAGGGAAATCTATGCATAAAGTAGAGCATCCCAATATATCTTCTGCCCCGAGGCCAGTTCCTCATGATGATACAAAGCCTATAAACTTGACTCTGATTGAGGACCAGAAAAAAAGTCTCCAGAAGAAACATAACCCAGAACAAGTACAGATCCAGACTTTTCAACTCTTGATACTGTAAACCTGCATCTAATCACTCAGCAAGAATTGAATGACTTGTTCAGAAATTTAGACTTCTCCAAAACCAATGCTCAATTACTAGGATCACAGCTTCAGCAGTGGAATCTTCTTGAAAAGGGTGTAAAGTTGTCTTTTTATAGGAAGTGCCAATCTAACATAATGCCCTATTACTCCATGGATAGTGCTTTGGTTTATAGGAACAATGTCCAGGAATTAACAAAAGAGTTACATGTGGAGAATATCTGAGCAGTGGAGGCTTTTCATTGATTAAACCAATGTCAGTCTGAAAGCAGTTTTACTCTATAATGGAAATAAGTATCCATCTGCACCACTGGCCCATGCTGTTCACATGAAGGAAATGTATGAGAACCTACAGGTTCTTGTGCAAAAAATATGCTATCAAGAATACAAATGGAATATCTGTGCCAACCTAAAAGTGGTAGCTTTGCTGACTAGGTGCAAGGTGGATACACTAAATACTGCTGCTTTCCCATACAGAGTGAAAAAATGGCCAGACCATTCAGAAATCACACCAGGCCAGAAAAATGTAGCACATCCTCCTTTGGTGGATAAGTCAAAAATATATGTGAAAGTGATGGATAAAAAAAGTTGAAGGATTTTCCTGTTTAAGGCAAAGGTTTCCTCGAATCAGTGAGGGTACGATAAAAGAAGGAATATTTGTGGGTGTTCAAATCAAACTGCTATTCCAAAATGAGGAATTCAGTAAAAAATTAAATGCTACAGAAATAAGAGCCTGGAAGGCATTTGAAAACATCTGCCGGAACTTTTTAGACAATGAGAAATCATAAAATTACCATGAAATTCTGGATGAGCTAATTTTAGCATACGGAGAGTTAGGATGCAACATGTCATTACAGCTTCATTTCCTACATTTCCATTTAGACTTTTTTTCCTGAAAATTTGGGAGCAGTCTCAGACGAACACTGTGAAAGGTTTTACCAAGATATTTCTCAAAAGGAAAACAGATACTAGGGAAAATGGTGCCCAAATATGAGAGAGAGAGTAAGAGTTAGAATTAGAAAGGAAAGAAAGAGAAGAATAATGATATCCAGCTCAGGACCCTGGGTATGCCAAGCCCATACTCACCAGATGTGAGCCCCATGTTAGCAGACTACTGTTGGAATCTGGTACAGGAGACACAAGTGAATGATTATAAAAGGCAAGAAATTTATTAGATCAATATTTTTGTAAATAGAATAAGGTTAAGAATCCACTTGTTTAATACCAATACTGTATGTAAAAATATATGAAATGTTTCTTACTAGAAACTTAGTTTTTGAATTTAATCCCTTCTCCCTTAAAATTGGTGGGTGTTACAGAAATATGGTTGCCATATTTGAATTCAGCACCATCAAATCTATAAGAATCGCCCTGATTTTAACAGGAAATGAAAAAAGCTATTTTTTGCCAACCAGTGGAATTAGTGAAAAATAGAGCACATTTTCTGTCAGTCTTATACGAGATGTAGCATCTTAAAAGTACAGTGAGATCAATTCTTAATTAATACAGACATATCATACATTCCATTGGGTTAATCAATTAAAATGCGTACAATGCATGACAGCTGTCAGCAGTACGGAGGAGAGGAGGGGAATAGAGGAGTATAGACTCCTCTATTCCCCTCCATGCTGACGTGCACACTTACATTTTGCCCTTCGTTCTCGTTGCTTGTATATAATCTTTTGCAGGGTATTTCAAGAAGACATTACATTGAAAGGAAGTTTTTATTTGAACACTTTTTTACTTTATCGCAAAGAGGTTTATGAATTTTTAAATAAGACTATGGCTTGCGTTGAGTCAGATGCCATCAGATTTGACCAAAGTCCAAGCTTTGCAACTTGTCAGAGAATTGCTAACAGTCTCCAAGGGAGAGAAAATGTTGCTCTTATAGATGTCAGCATAAAAATATAGAGTAACATCATTCAACCACAGTGGCCATTTTGTCTATAAAGAACACAATCCTCTCATTAAAAGATATTTTTACCTAGACTGCAAAGGAGTTTCTTGACATATGGGTTACTGCAAACTGCATAATTTTTATATGTGTAGGTATAAAATGATCATTTACCCAGGTAAAGAATTAGTATCATTTTAATGATATGCTATATTGAGAATACCTTCACAATGAGTTAGCATTAGAGGGGCATGATGCAAGAAAGCAACGTTATATAACATCAGCCAAAAAAAAAAAAAAAAAAAACCCTTCTCATTTCACCCATCCACTGGCTCCAAATGTTTGTCTAGTTCTGTTTCAAATCTATTTAAGCTATCAACTTCTACACAGACAGATTAGTATTAAATAAATAAATTAATTAAATTTTCTGTTTATACTCCAGTATGAACAAACGGTAAGAGGAGTTCACAAAAAAGACAGAATACAAGAAACAGCACCGTATTCAGCAGTCACGGGCTTGAACCCCGGTCACTCAAAGCACGTGTACTTATCAACCCATGTGCCTGACTACTAGGCTACCGTGGCCTTAGCATTAGTATTAGTAGAGGCATATGATGCAAGAAAGCAAGCTTATGCAGCATCAGCCAAAAAAAAAAAAACATGCTCCCATTTCACCCCTCCATTCGTTCCAAATACCTGTCCAGCTCAGCCTTAAATTTATTTAGGTTATCAACTTGCACAATAAAGGAAGGAAGGAAGTCTGTTCCACCAACCAACTACCTGCTGGCTAAAGGAAAACTTCCGCACATCTATCCTACATTTGTTTCCTCAATTTGAATTTATGCCTTCTCAGGCATAAATGCATTTGCATTTATGCATTTGAATTTATGCCTTCTATTATTCTGAGCAAGAGGAAGAATCCCATCAGCATTGAGCATGCTCAAAAACCATTCATGTCTTTATACACCTTTATCAGATCACCTCGCAGGTGCCTAGTCCCCAGACACTGTAATTTGCAAAATTTAAGCCAAAATTTAAGCCTTTCTGCATAAGAGCAACACTTTGTTCCATTCACTAATCTTGTTGCCCTTCTCTGTACTCGTTCCAACAGCTCTACATCCTTCTTAAAATGAGGCCTCCAGGCCTGTATACAGTACTCAATGTGTGGCTGACCATTGCCTTCTACAAGGGGATAATTACCTCGTTATTCCTGCTAGAATAATTCCTGTATGACAAGACACCATGAGCTACTCTTGCAGACCATCTGCACTGCTCAGAAAACTTCATATCTGCCTGCATATTTACCACCAGGTCCTTTTCATTCTCTACCACTGTCAGTGTGGTACAACAGAGTTCATACATTACTCTGGGATTACTGCTTCCCATATCACCAGTTGAACCATCGATATCCAGTAGATCAATCTGATGGAAGTTAGATCCGATAATCAACCACCAGCTAGCGAAAGGCAAACTTTTGCACATCTATCCTACAACTGTCTTTCCTCAATTAGAATTTATGCCCTCTCAGGTGATTATTTTGTGCAAGAGGAAGAATCCCATGAGCACTGAGCATGCTGAAACCATTTGAGGCTTTATACACCTCAATTAGATCACCTCGGAGGTGCTTAGTCTGCACACACACACACACACACACACACACACACACACACACACACACACACACACACGGTAATTTGCAAAACCTAAGCCTTTCTTCATAAGAGCAACCGTTTTGTTCCATTCACTAATCTTGTTGCCCTTCTCTCTACTGGTTCAAGCAGCTCTACATCCTTCTTAAAATGAGGCCTCCAGATCTGTATACAGTACTCAAAGTGTGGCCTGACCATTGTCTTATACAAGAGGATAATCGCCTCCTTATTCCTGATAGAAAAATTCCTCTATATCACTGACAAGACACCATGAGCTACTCTTGCAGACCATTTGCACTGCTCAGAAAACTTTGTGTCTGCCTGCACAATTACCCCCCAGGGCATTTTCATTCTCTACCACTGTTAGTGTACCACACATTTGATACATTACTCTGGGGTTACTGCTTCCCATGTACAGTACTTTATATTTGCCAAATTTAAACTTCAGTTGCCACCTCCCAGCCCATCTGCACAACTTTTCTAGATCTTGTTGCTGCAGTGTAATGTCATAATATCATTAACAACCCTGCCGACCTTCGTATTGTCTGCAAAATTGGACATTAAGCCTGGTATACCATCATCATATCATCAGTAAATACAGAAAACAACAATGGACCCAACCCTTGGGGATTCCACTAATAACATTAGTCCACGAAGAGGACTAATGTTATATGCTAATGAGGACTAACGTTATATGCTAATGAGGACTAACGTTAGGATAGATGTGCAGAAATCTGCCTTTAGCCAACGTATAGTTGGTTGGTGGAACAGATTTTCATCCCTTGTTGTGGAAGTTGATAGCCTAAATAAATTTAAGGCTCAGCTGGACAGGTATTTCGAACGAACGAAGGGGTGAAGTGGAAGTGGTTTTTTTTTTTTTTTTTTGGCTGATGCTTCATAAGCTTGCTTTCTTGCATCATATGCCTCTACTAATGCTAATGATAAAAAGAGCAATGTCCACTGATTACCGCTCTCTGTCTTCTCCTACTCAATCATCCCTTTATTCATAGCAGCAATTTGCCTGCAATGCCACACTGCTCCAATTTGTGCAGCAGTCTTCCATGTGCAACAGTATCCAAAACCTTTCTAAGATCCAAATATATGATATCAAAATTATTCTTTGCAACCAGTTCCTTTGTGACCAAATCGTATTATATAATCAAATTGATCAGACGACTTCCTCTTAACAAACCGTGCTGTGTCTGAACTATTACTGCAGTTAAACTAACAGGTCTGTAATTACTTCTGTTGCTCTTTGATCCTCCTTTGTGAATTGGCATCAGATTTGCACATCTCTTCCTGAGTCCAAGGAAGCTCTCATAATTATGGCTAAGGGTTTGCTTACTTCCTTTGCTGCATCCTTTAATATAACTGGATAGATCCCATCCACCCCGGGTGCCTTTTTCATGTTTATCTTCAACAATTTCTCCTCCACATTCCTCTCAGTTATTACAAAATCATCTAGCTCATTGCCAGAGTTTAACTCACCTCTGACATTCCCCTACCTGAATGACTCCTCATGTGTGAATGTAGATGCAAAATACTTATTTAGTTTGTTAGCTACCTGAGCAGGATCATCAACAGTTGAAGCATCGATATCAACTGGACCAATCTGATTTATCCCCTTTCTCCTAGAGTTTACGTAAATAAAGAACTCTTTGTTGTTGCTATGGGATTGCATTACCTCGAATAAGTAACTTTTCACCACTGGAGAAGACTACTGTTATTTATTCTCGGCAGACGCCATCTTTTCTTTTCTTTTTTAGCCGTGCTGCATTCATCATTCCACCAAAATTTTGAGTATGCTGATATTTTGTTGGATTGCTTTGGAATCGCTTGGTCTGTTGCCTGTAGTATTTGGTTAGATATATATTCTGTGGCTATGGATGCTTGCTGGACCTGCTTTTCTTCCAGTATTGCTAGTTGTTTGTATATATATATATATATCCCATTTCACTTTGGAAAAGTTCCATTTAACAATTCTGTTAGAAAAGTGGGGGATGTTTGTTATCAGTCTGGCATATCACTGGGTAATGGTCACTATCCCAGTGTATTGCTGTGAATAGTCCATCCAAATATAGGATATATGGATGCTGAGCATAGTGAGACATCAATAGCTGAGGTAGATCCTGTAGGTAAATGCATATAGCTGTGTGAGCCATTATTGAGAGTAATCAAATTGTGCTGGTCTAGTAACTTTTCTATAATTTGTCCTCGTTTGTCCATATTTTGATTTCCCCATAAAGGATGATGACTATTGAGGTCCCCTAGATGAAGTAGGGTTGCGGAAGTTGTACCACTAGTTCTTCTAGGTCAGTGTAGCTTATATTTTGATGATTCAGAGGGTATTTGAACGTTGATTATCAATGCCACACCTCCATGCGCCGGATTTTTAGGGTTGTGTACAACATGATCTTGCCAATGAATTTTATAGTTCCAGAGAGGAACAGTTATATATTGGATCAGATTGATTTCCTGAAGGCAGAAAGCGATAGGATCATATTGTGTGAGGAGATCTCGGATATCATTTAAATTACTGCAATAACCTGTACAGTTCCATTGCAGAAATGTAAGCATTATTTGGGTTTATTAGAACCCTTGATTTGTTTTCGAGGGGTTGAAGGTTTGTTTTGCTTAGGTTTCCCTTTCCCCTTCTTTGCAAAGTATGGTTTTACCATGTCCATATCTTCATCAGTAAATAGTTCTAGTACGTGCTCATCTTAGTGTGAGCTATTTTCTAAGTCCATGCAAATCAGTTTGGTTTGCATCAGGAGAGGTAGTTACTTTAGTGTTTTACTGTGCTGAGACATCTGGCTGTACATTAATTAGAGTATTTATGGCTTTACTTTGTTTGCTTGTTGTTTGGTCTACTGGTACGGTGGTCAATACTGATCTTGCCTACTGATATAGCGATTCGCTTGGGGGGTATGGTTACCACCGTTTGGATTGCAATTGATATATGTCTTTTGGTTGCTTGAGCATAGGTTGGTTTATTATTATTCAGGGCTGGTAAAGATTTTTTAGCCTCTTGAAAGGTGACATTGTGTTCAGTTTTGTATCGTTGTATGTGTTTTTCACATTTCCAAAGGGGACACTCCTTAGAAAACGCTGGATGTGCTTCTCTGCAGTTTGCACAACTAGGTATTGTAGCTGTGCATTCAGTGTTCGTGTGCACAGTGGACCCAGATGTGGCACAGGCAGCTGCTCCTCTGCAAACTGTCTGTGAATGCCTAAACTTCTAGCACTTGTAGCAGCGTAAGGGATTTGGAATGTATGCTCTAACATGGCAATTAAGAAAAATTGCTTTGATTGCTGTTGGTGGTTTAGGGTTATCGAAACTGAGTATCATGTTCCGAGTTGGAACTAGTATGTCATCTTTCTTTGTCATTATTCTTCTTATATTGATTACTCCTTGATCTTGTAATTCCTGTTTTAACTCTTCATCTGACACATTCATGAGGTCCCATTCGGTGATGACACCTCTTGATGTGTTCAAGGAAACTTGTGGTAAAACGGTAATGGAAGTTCCACCGAAAGTTTTTAGTTTTAGTAGTTGCTCAGACTGTCAAGCAGTGGCAACTTCAACCAGTAAGTCTCCCGATCTTAAGCAACAAATGTCTTGGGGTACCTATTATGCTTTATAGGCATTTTTGCACTAGAAATGGCGATAGTTTGCCAATAGGTTGACGTTCTAATTTTGGTTCTTCAGTTGAGTGAATGATAAGAAAGGTTGGCGTTCTAATTTTGGAGGCACCTCCGTAGCCAGGTGGGAAGGAGCAGCAGTGTGTAACACACGCTTCTTGATTAGACCGGGGTTCGAGCCCGTCACCACCAAATACGGACGATGCGGAAAGGTCAGGGAATGACCACCGCATATTCCCGGAGCAATATGGCCTTAGTTGCTAATGCTCCTAAAAACCAAACAACAACAACAACATCTAATTTTGGCTACATCAGTCTTTTGACATTTAGTTGCAACAAAATCAGGCTCCAACTATTTTTGTCCTGTAAGGGTCTCATCAATGCACCGATGGATTTCTGGGTCTTAGGATCTGTTTACTCCATTTCACCCCGGAAGGGAGAGCTTTTCCCTGCCACGTGGAGGCAGGGGCAGTGCCACCTTTCTGACCAAGTGGTAGTGGGTTATTAATAAAACAATAAATGGAAGGAAGGAAGAAAGAAAGAAGATTACTTTTGCTTCTGATCTAGTAAAGTGCTTTCTTTATTGAATGAATTGTGTTAATGTAATGCTGAAAATAAGAAAATGATTTTATTTCACCAAGAAAGATCGCTAATTTACTGGCAGAGACACTTGATCACAAAATCACTTGGCACCTGGGGCCAGAACCCGAGGGGATGCAGATTCAAACTAAGGAAAGACAGTTGTAGAATAGATGTGCAGAAATTTGCCTTTAGCCAGCGGGTTGGCTAAAGGCAAGTCTGATTGGTGGAACAGACAACTTTTTTTTAATTATTACCACCTAAAGGGCTTTTTTAGACAGTTTTTTCCTAATCACCCCCAATGAAATTTTAAACAACAAAATACTTTATACATACTCTTTTTATTCAGTGGGATCCCTGAGCCTAATGCTTCTTAGCTAAAAGTTCAACGTTCGGTATGTTGTTGGTAAATTTAATTCTGTCTTCTGTTGAACATATATCAATTCTGTTTCTTTCCTTTGTTAATATTTTATTTACTGAACTAAAACCACTTTCAACCATATAAGACACTGGAAAACAAAGAAGCACTTTGTTAATTTCAGACCATATTGTTGGACAAGGAAGTTTAGTTGTTCTTGATGCCACAACTCAGCCATTTCACCTTTTCACATTTATATTTGTATTATTTGTTACATTTTAATTCAATGAGTTCTTCGTGAATTTCTTCACTAGCAAACCTGACATTACGTCCAGTTTGACCTAACATGCTAGACTTCACTTAAAAAGAAAATAAATTTGAAAATCTATTTTTCATTTCACCTTTTAAAGAACAAAAATGATCTGAATAATTCTTAGGATCATTCTTGGTGAGAAATTCATTGATTTCAGCTAACCATACCATGAAATTGTTTTCTCGTTAAATTACTTTCAAATATTTTCAGATTTTCAACGAAGACTTTTAATATGCGTTTGCAGTCTATCACTGTAATTAATTTCCCTTGAAGTTGAAGTGATACTTCATTAAGTTTTAGAAAAATCCAAGTTGTTTTTTGGTTTGCTGATCTCCTTTGCTAAATGTGCATCTCATTTGCTTTCTAAAAAGGCTAATTATTGTATCAAACTGATTTTAAAAATCTTGTTACACCTTCCTTTAGAAAGCCATCTGACTTCTGTATGTAAAAGAAGCCTCACATACTGTTCTTCATTATCAACACAAAAATTTCTGAAAAGGCGATCATATTTGCTATGTGACTTTATTTTATTGATGGTTTTAATAACTATATTGAGAGGTTGATAAAAAACTGGGCTAATAATTTTTGCAACCAGATTATGTCGGTGAACAATGCTGTGTATTGTAATAAATTCAGGACATTCTTCTTCCTTTAGGTGGGCTATAAAACCTTTGTTTTCAAACTATGGTGGTAGCACCATCAGTGGCACAGGATACAAAATTTTCCAATGGTAGTTGTTTTTCATTAAAGCATGTTTTTATAGCATCAAAAATGGATGCACAAGTACAGTCAGTTTCTATCTATTTTACAAACATCTGTTCTTGCAATTTACAATCATCATCGAAATAATGCACTTATGCCATTAGAAGGCCTTACTGTCAGTAACTGTAGATTCATCAATCTGAATAGAATATTTTCTCATTTTTAGTTTGTCAATTAGCTTCTTTACAATGTTAACTGACATCTCATCGATTCGTCTTTGAATTGAATCATTGCTCAATGGGAATGCTATTGAAATCCTGGAAGGATTGTGATGCATCACCATTGAAATCATAGTCTCAAATCCCGGTTGTATAACAGTCTCAGCAACTGTATGAGCACTACCAGTTTTTGTGATAATTTCTGCAATTTCATAAGATGCAATCATTCCATCGTCATTTGTTTGTGTGTGCTTCTTAAATAAGGAAGTAACAGTGTTATGTTGCTCAAAATTCTGTTTTAAAATATTCAATATGTTTACCACATTATCAAAATATTTCATTTTTAAGTGATCTAAAAGTCTTGATGGTTTCATAGCCATATTTGAAAAAGAACTATTACACATAAGTAGTTGCATAACTAGGGTCAGGGAGGTGGGGCATGTACCCCGGGTGCAATTTTCATGGTTAAAAGATGCAAAAATTCCAATTTTTGCATTTTCCAAAGACGTCAGTTTTTATTTGCCCTGAGGTCCATCAACCATAGTTGTGCCACTACACATAAGATGCATAGGCTGTCTGGAGTTGAAAGGGATTTCAATAAAACCATAAGCTAGATTGTCGACAGCTCTTCTTTTCGGCACTTGCCATAATTGATGATGGATTGAATAACTAAAAAGAATTAAATAATAAAATATAAACAATATTTATTTAACTCTCATAGCCCATGTCACTCACAAAAGCACTATGGATCAAAATAAACAACTTCCACATGGAAACAAGAAATCAATACTAATCATTGCTTAGAAAGTGTAAAGTGTGTTAGGGTCAAACAGCACCAGGTGTTTCCCCCAATCTCCACATGGTATACATTTTCTTGTGATACAGAACACTGTAAAGGCCAGAGATGTAAAAGCATATAGGTATTATTCACATGTAGTGTTGTGTACCGTTGTTCCTCTGTCAATTTAGCTGCCAGACCCTTCCTGAGGCTCGATGTTGCCCATACTTCGCCCCATGGAGGCAGACCAGGGACACAAGTAGGTTAAGATAGTCACTCTGGCAGATTCTGCCACATAATTTCGAAACCAAAAAAAAAAAAAAAAAAGAAAAAAAGTGTGTGTGTGTGTGTGTTGTAATGCTAGAATTAGCATTACTAGAGGCATATGATACAAGAAAGCACGCTTGTGCAGGATCAGCCAAAAAAAAAAAAAAAAAAACACTCCCATTTCACACCTTCGTTCATTCAAAATACCTGTCCAGCTGAGCCTTAAATTTATTTAGGCTACAACATCCACAGCAAGGTATGGATGTCTGTTCCACCAACCAACTACCCGCTGGCTAAAGGCAAATTTCCACACATCTATCCTATCGTCTTTCCTCAATTTGAATTTATGCCCTCTCAGGTGATTATTATGAGCAAGGGGAAGAATCCCATCGGCATTGAGCCTGCTCAAACCATTCAAAGCTTTATACACCTTACACAGATCACCTCACAGGCTCACAGGTGCTTAGTCTCCAGACACTCTAATTTGCAAAACTTAAGCCTTTATTCATAAGAGCACCCCTTTGTTCCATTCACTAATCTTGTTGCCCTTCTCTGTACTCGTTCCAGCAGCTCTACATCCTTCTTGAAATGAGGCCTCCAGGCCTGTATACAATACTCAAGGTGTGGCCTCACTATTGCCTTATACAAGGAAATAATCACCTGCTAGAAAGATTCCTGTATATCATTGACAAGACACCATGAGCTACTCTTGCAGCCCGTCTGCACTGCTCACAGAACTTCATATCTGCCAGCACAATTACCCCCAGGTCCTTTTCATTCTTTACCACTGCAGTATAGTACCACAGAGTTGATACGTTGCTCTGGGGTTACTGTTTCCCATATGTAGTGCTCCACATGTGTCAATGTTAAACTTCATTTGCCACCTCTCAGCCCATCTGCTCAACCTTTCCAGATCCTGTTGGAGCAGAGTAGCATCAGTAGTGTCCTTAACAACCCTGCCAACCTTTGTATCGTCTGCAAACTTGGACATTAAGCTTGATATACCATTTATAAATACAGAAAACAACAATACATCATCAATATCATTTATAAATAGAGAAAACAACAATAGACCAACACTGAACGCTGAGGGACTCCACTAATAACATTAGTCCACGATGAGCAGTGTACATTGATTACCACTCTCTGTCTTCTCCACCTCAACTATCCCTTTATCCATAGCAGCAATTTGCCTCCAATGCCACACTGCTCCAATTTGTGCAGCAGTCTTCCATTTGCAACAGTATCAAAAGCCTTTCTAAGATCCAAATATATAATATCAAAGTTATTCCCTGCATCCAGTTCTTTTGTGACTGCATCATAGAATCATTGGTCAGGCAAGACTTCCCCTTAACAAAACCATGCTGTGTCTGAGCTATAACTGAAGACTTGTCTAGACGATCCTGCAGTGCTTCTTTAACCAGTGCCTCCATTAATTTTCCTGGAACAGAACTTAAACTCAGAGTTCTATAATTACTTGTGTCAGCCTTTGTCTTCCTTTGTGAATTGGGGTCTCATTTGCATATCACCAGTCTATGGGTACATCCCCTGAGTCCAAATAAGGTCCCATAATTATGGCTAAGGGTTCGCTTACTTCATTTGCTGCCTCCTTTAATATATCTGGATAGATCCCATCCACCCCGGGTACCTTTTTTATGTTTATCCTCAACAATTTCTCCTCCACTTTCCTCTCAGTTATTATAAAATCATCTAGCTCACTGCCAAAGTTTACTTCACCTCTGGAATTCCCCTTCCTGAATAACTCCTCATGTGTGAATGTAGATGCAAAATACTCGTTTAGTTTGTTAGCCACCTGAGCAGGATCCTCTACTGTTGAACCATCAATATCCAGTGGACCAATCTGATTCATCCCTTTCCTTTTAGAGTTTACATAGGTAAAGAACTCTTTTCTGTGTTGCTTTGCATCCTTTACCAAGGATTTCTCATAATCTGCCTTTTCCTGCCTAATCTCCTTTGTGACTTGGTTACAGACCAGCTTATATCTATCATAGGTTCCATGTCACCCATTAATGTATATTAATTTATATCACGTTGGCACTAATGATATTAAGAGTAGGAAACTGGCAAAATTACTTCACAAGTACAGGTCACTGTTGAAAAAAAAACTGTGAATTACGGTTGAATTTGAAAGTGTCTGCAATTCGGCCCACACATGATAGGAGGGAGTATATGATGAAAGCCTTGTCGATCAATTCGGCCTTGAAAAGATTGTGCAAGGCTCAAGGGGTAGAATTTTTTTCTGCCTGATCTGTACTTGTTAACAGAAGGGACTGTTCTACAGGGATGGGATACACTTAAATGGAAAGGGTGCAAGAATATTTGCTGATGCTATCGAGGCAGTGTTAGGTGGGTCGGAAAACTGATAGCTTGGGGGAATACAAGGACTAATAGGCTAACAGTAGCCACTGGCAGAGGTGAAAGTGATTCTTGCACTGCTTCTATTGGAATGAGCAGAAGCCTGGAAAACAAGATGCAGGATATTTAAGAGACTGCTGGGAGTCACTGCAGTAAAAGTAAACACATGGGTCGTGTTAGGGTAGCTAAGAAAAAGAACAGGTGCATGTCTACTTGCGTGTACATCAATGCTAGGAGTTTGGTAAATAAATTTGATGAATTTGAGGTATTGCTCAAAGCATCAAAGGTGGATATTGTTGGGTTATCAGAGACGTGGTGTCACACAGATATAAGGAATGCAGAACTGGAATTTGGGGAGTATAACGTCTATAGAAAGGATAGACAGGATAGGAAGGGAGGAGGGGTTAGGTTATTAGTTAAGAAAGACATAAAATCCAAGGAAGTGAAGCCAGTCGACATCACTGGACAGTGCAGTGTCGAGTCAGTTCGGTGTGACATAAGCACTGGGAGATCAAAATTGAGAGTAGGAGTGTGCTATAGGCCTAATGACTCTGATGAGTATAATAAGAAGCTCTACAGGGAAATAGAGTGGGCCAGTAAATCAGAAAGTCTTATAATGGGGGATTTTAATTTCCCAGATATTGACTGGAATTTGTGGCTTGGTCACTCACACACTAGCAAGGCTTTTGTGGATTTATTGGATGATTATTTTCTACATCAGCATGTTTGGGAGGCAACTAGAGGGAGTAATACTCTTGATTTGATTATCAGTAGTGATTCTTCATGCATCAAGAATCTGCAGATACAGGAACCACTAGGTGGCAGTGATCACAGTGTGCTGAAGTGGGATTTACTCAAAGAGGTAACTACCATCAGGGGTAAAGGGAAGGGTTATTGCTTTCATAAAGGCGACTACAATGGTCTGAGACAGTATTTAAATTCTATACAGTGAAACCAACTGATGACGTTAGGAACAGCAAATTCAAAATGGGAAGCATTCAAAGAACTTATCTTGGAAGCTACTAGGCTTTACATACCAACTAAGAAATTTTGTTCAAGGTTTAGGCCTAAATGGATGTCAGATGAAGAAAAATGCTTGGGATACATATAAATTAACATGTGACACAGAAGTCTATGATAGATATAAGTTGATCTGTAACCAAGTTGCAAAGAAGGTTATGCAGGCGAAGGCAGATTACGAGAAATCTTTGGCAAGCGATGCAAAGAAAAACAGCAAAGAGTAATTTACTTATGTATATTCTAGAAGGAAGGGAATGAATCAGATTGGTCCATTTGATATCAATGGTTCAACTGTTGATGATCTTGCTCAGGTAGCTAACAAACTAAATGAATATTTTGCATCGACATTCACATATGAGGAGTTATTCAGCGAGGGGAATGCCAGAGGTGTATTAAACTCTGGCAGTAAGCTAGATAATCTTGTAATAACTAAGAGTAAAGTGGAGGAGAAACTGTTGAAGATAAACACAAGAAAGGCACCTGGGGTTGATGGAATCTATCCAGTTATATTAAAGGAGGCAGCAAAGGAAGTAAGCAAACTCTCAGCCATAATTATGAGAGCTTCCTTGGACCCAGGGGAGGTACCCATGGACTGGAGATGTGCAAATGTGACCCCAATTCACAAAGGAGGATCAAAAGCTGACACAAGTAATTATACACCTGTGAGTTAGGAAGGCTTTTGATACTGTTGCACATGGAAGACTGCTACACAAATTGGAGCAGTGTGACATTGGAGGCAAATTGCTGCTATGGATAAAGGGGTGGTTGAGGGGGAGAAGACAGAGAGTGGTAATCAATGGACACTGCTCATCGTGGACTAATGTTATTAGTGGAGTCCCTCAGGGCTCAGTGTTGGGTCCATTATTGTTTTCTGTATTTATAAATGATATTGATGATGGTATATCAAGCTTAATGTCCAAGTTTGCAGATGATACAAAGGTTGGCAGGGTTGTCAAGGACACTACTGACACTATGCTGCTGCAACAGGATCTGGAAAGGTTGAGCAGATGGGCTGAGAGGTGGCAAATGAAGTTTAACATTGACAAATGTAAAGTACTACACATGGGAAAAAGCAACCCCAGAGCAACGTATCAACTCTGTGGTACTACACTGACAGTGGTAGAGAATGAAAGGGACTTGGGGGTGATTGTGCAGGCAGATATGAAGTTCTCTGAGCAGTGCAGACGGGCTGCAAGAGTGGCTCATGGAGTATTGTCAATGATATACAGGAATTTTTCCAGCAGGGATAAGGAGGTGATTATTCCATTGTATAAGGCAATGGTCAGGCCACACCTAGAGTACTGTATACAGGTCTGGAGGCCTCATTTCAAGAAGGATGTTGAGCTGCTGGAACGAGTACAGAGAAGGGCAACAAGATTAGTGAATGGAACAAAGGGGTGCTCTTACGAAGAAAGGCTTAAGTTTTGCAAATTACAGTGTCTGGAGACTAGGCACCAGCGAGGTGATCTGATAGAGGTGTATAAAGCCTTGAATGGTTTAAGCATGCTCAATGCTGATGGGATTCTTCCTCTCACTCAGAATAATCAACTGAGAGGGCATAAATTCAAATTGAGGAAAGACAGATGTAGGATAGACGTGCGGAAATTTGCTTTTAGCCAGCGGGTGGTTGGTTGGTGGAACAGACTTCCATCCCTTGTCGTGTAAGTTGATAGCCTAAATAAGTTTAAGCTCAGCTGGACAGGTATTTTGAACGAACAGAGGGGTGAAGTGGAAGTGGTTTTTTTTTTTTTTTTTGGCTGATGCTGCATAAGCTTGCTTTCTTGCATCAAATGCCTCTGCTAATGCTAAAATGCTAATGTCTCTGATATCCCAACAATATCCGCCTTTGATGTCTTGACCAACACTTCAAATTCATCAAATTTATTTAGTATACTTCTAGCATTGGTATACATGCAAGTATACATGCTCCTACTCCTATTCCTAGTTACCCTAACACATCCCATATACCCACCTGTTTCAATGATGACTGCCACCCATCCCTGAAACCCCAACACCCCTCGCTGCAGGTCGCTACTTATTCTAATAGGTTGTGCAAGAATCACCTTCACCTCTGCCTATGGCTACCGTTAAACTATTAGTACTTGTATCCCGGCAAGCTATCAGTTTTCCGACCCATCCAACACTGCCTCAATAGCATCAGCAAATATTCTTGCACCCTTTCTATTTAAGTGTATCCCATCCCTGTAGAAGCAGTCTCTCCTGTTAACAAGTACAGTCCAGGCTGAAAAAAATTCTATCCCTTGAGCCTTGCACAATCTTTCCAGGGCCGAATTGATTGACAAGGCTCTCATCATATACTCCCTCCTATCGTGTCTGGGCAGAATTGCAGACACTTTCAAATTCAACCCTAATTCACGGCTTTTTTTCATCAATGACCTGTACTTGTTAAGTAATTCTGCTGGTCTCCTACTCTTAATATCATTAGTGCCAACGTGTACAACTACCTATTCTTTACCTATTTAAACTCAAGAAGGAAAGGGATGAATCAGATTGGTCCACTGGATGTTGATGGTTCAACAGTTGAGGATCCAGCTCAGGTGGCTAACAATCTAAACAAGTATTTTGCATCTACATTCACACATGAGGAGTTATTCAGGAAGGGGAATGTCGTAGGTGAAGTAAACATTGGCAGTGAGCTAGATGATTTTCTAATAACTGAGAGGAAAGTGGAGGAGAAATTGTTGAGGATAAACATAAAAAAGGCACCCGGGGTGGATGGGATCTATCCAGTTATATTAAAGGAGGCAGCAAAGGAAGTAAGCAAACTCCTAGCCATAATTATGAGAGCTTCTTTGGACTCAGGGGAGGAACCCATGGACTGGAGATGTGCAAATGTAACCCCAATTCACAAAGGAGGATCAAAGGCTGACACAAGTAATTATAGACCTGTTAGTTTAACTTCGGTTCCAGGAAAATTAATGGAGGCACTGGTTAAAGAAGCACTGCAGGATCATCTGGACAAGAATTCAGTTATAGCTCAGACACAGCATGGTTTTGTTAAGGGCAGGTCTTGTCTGACCAATTTGATTGGATACTGTGATGTAGTCACAAAAGAACTGGATGCAGGGAATAACTTTGATATTATATATTTGGATCTTAGAAAGGCTTTTGATACTGTTGCGCATGGAAGACTGCTGCACAAATTGGAGAAGTGTGGCATTGGAGGCAAATTGCTGCTATGGATAAAGGGATGGTTGAGTGGCAGAAGACAGAGAGTGGTAATCAATGGACACTGCTCAATGTGGACTAATGTTATTAGTGGAGTTCCTCAGGGTTCAGTGTTGGGTCCATTGTTGTTTTCTGTATTTATAAATGATATTGATGATGGTGTATCAGGCTTAATGTTCAAGTTTGCAGACGATACCAAGGTTGGCAGGGTTGTTAAGGACACTACTGATACTATGCTGCTGCAACAGGATCTGGAAAGGTTGAGCAGATGGGCTGAGAGGTGGCAAATGAAGTTTAACGTTGACAAATGTAAAGTACTACATATGGGAAACAGTAACCCCAGATCAACGTATCAACTCTGTGGTACTACGCTGACAGTGGTACAGAATGAAAAGGATCTGGGGGTAATTGTGCAGGCAGATATGAAGTTCTCTGAGCAGTGCAGACGAGCTGCTAGAGTAGCTCATGGTGTCTTGTCAATGATATACAGGAATTTTTCTAGCAGGGACAGGGATGTGATTATTCCCTTGTATAAGGCATTGGTCAGGCCACACCTTGAGTATTGTATACAGGTCTGGAGGCCTCATTTCAAGAAGGATATAGAGCTGCTGGAACGAGTACAGAGAAGGGCAACAAGATTAGTGAATGGAACAAAGGGTTGCTCTTACGAAGAAAGGCCTAAGTTTTGCAAATTACAGAGCCTGGAAACTAGGCATTGGCGAGGTGATCTGATAGAGGTGTATAAGGCTTTAAATGGCTTGAGCATGCTCAATGCCGATGGCATTCTTCCTCTTGCTCAGAATAATCACCTGAGAGGGCATAAATTCAAATTGAGGAAGGACGGATGTTGGATAGATGGGCGGAAATTTGCCTTTAGCCAGCGGGCAGTTGGTTTGTGGAATAGACTCCCATCGCTTGTTGTTGAAGTTGATAGCCTAAACAAATTTAAGGCTCAGCTGGACAGGTATTTCGAACGAACGGAGGGGTGAAATGGGAGTAGTGGTTGTTTTTTTTTTTTTTTTTGGGTGATGCTGAATAAGCTTGCTTTCTTGTATCATATGCCTCTACTAATGCTAATGCTAATGCTATATCACCTTTTGTGCCCTTAAAAGATGATATCTGCTCTACATCATCATCAACCTTTGCCCCTGGCAGACATACCCTGGTCCTGTTCCCCCTATCCTTTTTACAAAGGATATTTCCACGTTTCCCTGACAATAGAGTCACCAACATCTACTAGTTCCTGAGGGACCAGCGCATTCTGCCTTGGGGGTTTCCGCTGTGTTGCGTGATGACCAAGTGCAAGGTCTGCTGTTGATGTGGGCAGCTGAGAGCCTGATGGGCCCCTCAATTTAGATCTTTCGACGGCATCCACCCTGTCCTTCAAACTCTCATATAGGCCCATAACAACGTTGAGTTGTCGCCTGATTTCCTTACACTCTTTACATCGCGCACACACAAAGACATCCCTCATGGCAATATCATGTTCCGTTCCAGAGAGTTTGGCAAACATTTCACAAGTTGCACATTTTTTTAGGCTGTGATGCGTTGGAGAATCGCCCCCCTCATTTCTCCCCCGAGTCACAGCACTCCTGCCACTTTGTGCCCATTGCTTTGCTGCTCTAGTTTGGGGCATGATACTTTAAATTAATAAAATCAATAAATTAAATTAATTAAATGTCAATACTACGCTATCTAATAGAAACAGCGAAGCGTATTACTGTTTCTATAATTATACGTTAGAGCTACCTAGCTACCTCAATTAAAAATTTGAATTCCGTATCACCATATACAAAATCAATGCCTGCAATATTCGAACGAAATAACGGTTTTATAAAGTATTACGTATATCTACAGAAACTGTTTATATAAATTAAAATAAAAATTAGATTTGTCTTTTTTGGAGAAAACTGGCCGACCTGTGTCCATTTCTTCTTCTGCATGGATTTCTAAAAGGGGATCTTCCTGTATGGATGTGCCATCTGTGTCCATGGTTGTGTCCTGAAAATTTTTCACTACATTTCCGTTTGAACTATGAGATATGGTATCTATGGCTGGAGTAGGAGATGCCGCTGGAATTGTCAGAGGAGTATTATTTGCCTGGTCAGAGAACTTGGATTGTTGCTTAGAAAGAACATTTCTAGCCCAATCAGAAATTGATTTGTTAGTGGGAACTGTTACATCGGTTTGAGTAGAGACTGTCTGATATTTTTTTACAGCATTGGCATAGGTCATATTTTTGGTTATAGAAGGAGCAAGTAATTTTCTCGCTTCTGGGTAACTTACTTTGTTCTCAACCTTGTATTTTACTATTTTCTTCTCGGTTTTCCACTTTTCACATGTCTTTGAATATGCAGATGGTCACCTTTGCAATTTGGGCAGGTCATTTTTGTAGCTGTACAGTTACTTTGTATGTGATCTGAGGATCCACAATTAGGGCAGACAGGAACTCCTCTGCATACTGTTTGTGAGTGGCCATACTTTTGGCATTTGTAACACCTTAAAGGGTTTGGAATGTAAGGGCGGATTCGGCAAAGTAAACAACCTGCTTTTACAGAGGAGGGTAAGTTGGGTGTATTGAAGGTGAGAATAATATTTCTTGTAGGTGTAAGTTCATTATCTTTTTTAATCATTATTCGTCTTGCTTCAATTACGTGTTGTCCCTGCAGTTCTTGGGTTATTTCTTCCTCGGTAACGTTTAATAAGTCCCAACTGGATATCACACCCTTAGATGAATTTAGGGTTGTGTGCGGAGATATTTCAACCGGAATTCCAGCAAAACTTGTAAGCTGTAACAGCTTCTCAGAATGTCTGTGGTTGGTGGTTTCTACTAGTAAGTCTCCTGATTGCAGTCTCTTCACTGTCTTGGGAGATCCTGCAATACCCTCCAGATGTTTTTGTATGACAAATGGAGACAATTTATTAATGGGCTGACTAGTAAGAGAGTGGATAATTAAGAACGATGGGCAAGGTTGCTCCATCCAATCAGTCTTTTGTCTCTTTGGATTATCGTTCTCAATATCCTGATGGTCTGTGTTTGCCATGTTTGCTCGTTTTAGCCCTTGGCAAGTGGACTTACCTGCCAAGATTCCGGCCCCGCCAAGGGGAGGCAGGAGCAGTGCCGCTAGGAGGCCAAGCGGTTAAAGTGTTAGTTGATTAGTGGAAATAAAAATATATGGATAAATTAAGAAAGGTGAGTTTCCTTTCTCTGTTCTAACTTGTGGCTTTTAAGTGTAGAAAGATATAAAAATAAATCTGCTAATAAAAACGTACGAAATTAGAAATAACTTTAATCGCTTTTGATGAGCATTCTATATATAGCAGAAAAATCGCTTGACCTCGATTTCGCTTGGCACCCGGGGCCCAACTGGAATGCCTTTGTGTGCATGAGGAGAAGTGCAAATTCAGCATTTTGATAGATGAACCTGAGAGCTTAAAAAACAGAGTTGTTTCCCTTAAAAAGAATTAAAATGAGGGTGCCATAAGTACTCAGTTGCCCAGAGAGTCTACATTTATGCATCAGACAACATAGTGAATTCCTGATAGCAGGAAACAATGATAGCACAGGCAATACCTATTAACAGTGACTCTAATGTCATGGAAATGAAAAATACATTGAGCAATAAGGGTCGATGGAAAAGGCTAAGAATATGTCTTCCAGAAACTAAAGTTAAAATCATCATAAAACAGTCATCTTTTAAAGGTACAAAAGGCGACACTGATTACACATCAGTATTAATGATATTAAGAATAGGAAATATGAGGACTTACTTAACAGTATAGGTTAACGCTGAGAAACATTGAGAAAAACCTCAATGTTTCTCAGGTTAGAATTAAATCTGAAAATATCTGGGATTTTGCCCCAACATAACAGAAGGGAGTACATGTTAAGAGCTCTGTCAATCAATGCAGCCCTGGAGAGAATGCAAGCTTCATGGGGTAGAATTTTTGTCAATGTGGTCTGTGCCTGTTAACAGGAAAAACTCCACTTACAGGGATAGGACGGCTAAATAGGAGGACTGTAATATTTGCTGATGACATCAAGTCGGATCAGGCAGGCCGGAAAACTGCCAGTCCGGGGAACACACAGGCCAGCCTCCACAAATAGAGGTGAAACTGATTCCTGTATTACTTCTGTTGAGTCAAAAAAGCAAGGTGTAAGGATTACAAGGCTTGCTATCGGTTCTTGGTTTTTTTTTTTTTTTTTGGTAGTTGTTGGTACATCGGCTTCTGTGGCCATAATGCACCTCCCAAGGTTTTTGCAGTACTTGGATCCAAGCCCGAGGCGGGATTCGAACCCACGACCTTTGGGTTGCCAGGCAGGCACTTTACCCACCTGGCTAGCCCGGTTGGCATTGGTTCTTGTGGGAAAGAAAATATATGGGCCGTGTTAGAGTTGCTAAAGGTAAAAACAGGCACACATATATTTGTTTGGATATGATACAATTTTTTAAGGAGTACTGGCAACCTCATGATGCACCAAGTCAAAAATTAAATACATTAAAAGTTGTGGGTAGCCTGAAAATAGTTTACCATGTCAATGCATATAAAACAAAAAGGTATAAACAAATGAAGAATAAAAGCATATGATAAGTATTAAAAATGAATTTATAAAATAATGGTAGAGTTTATGGCTTGTAACTGAAAAATTTCTGACACACCATGTGTGTCAGAAATAACAGCAATCTTTAAAAGGCAAAAAAGGTAATACTAATTATATATTAGAATAAGAGATCTGAGTTTTTACTGAACAGGTATAGGGCAATGGTGAAAAAATGCAGCAAGTTAGAATAAGTAAAATAAACAGTTAGCATTAGTAGAGGCATACAAGAAAGCAAGCTTATGCAGCATCAGCCAAAAAAAAAAAAAAAAAAAACCCTCCCATTTCACCCCTCCATTTATTCCAAATGTCTATCCAACTCAGCCTTAAATTTATTTAGGTTATCAACTTCCACAACAAAAGATGGAAGTCTGTTCCACCAATCAACTACCCGCTGGATAAAGGCAAATTTCCACACATCTATTCTGCAACTGTCTTTCCTCATGAAACTGTGCCCCCTCAGGCTCTTAATCTGAGCAAGAGGAAGAATCCCATCGGCATTCAGCTTGCTCAACCCATTCAAGGTCTTATTTGTTGGCTGATGATGCATAAGCTTGCTTTCTTGCATCATATGCCTCTACTAATGCTAATGTTATACACTTCAATCAGATCACCTCACAGGTGCCTACTCTCTGGGCACTGTAATTTGCAGAACTTAGGCCTTTCTTGGTAAGAGCACCCCTTTGTTTCCCTCACCAATCTTGTTGCCGTTCTTTGTACTCGTAGCTATGTTTATATTGCAGCATGACCGCAAGGTCAGAAGCATTTACAATTAATTATTTCAACAATTAATAGAATATTAAACATATTTAACAATTATGCAGGTTTGAGCCACAGTTCACTCATATACAAAGCGTTGCCATACTCTAGTACTTAACAAATAAGGCTCATTTACATAATTAAAAGCATTAAAACATAAAACTTAGACATTCAATGAAAATGCCTTTGATTGTTAAAACAGTGTCACACTGCTTTTCTACTGAGGGTGATCAGCCCTCAGTAGAAAAGAATGTCTGTTAACTATACCCTATGCAGAACAAAACTAGACAACACCCACTTTACAATTCCTGTGCAAACTAGACTACCATAGTGGGATAGTGGACATAATCTCATATTTGTTTGGAGCCTGCCCATGCCATGAATGTGTCCGATGGGAATGCAGTTCCCAATGGAACTGGGACAGGACTGGATGAAGATTATACCTCCTCACTGATAACACCTACAATGAGCTTGGGGAACTGGTAAAAATAATACAATTTTGGTGGTAGCAGTGATGAATTTGTATATGATCCTGACCTAAGCTCTACAGCATGCAACTTTGAAGTGCATATTCATGGGGAATCTGCAAGGCTATTTGTAATGTCTGGAGAAACGGCAATACATTCCACAGAGAGTTCTGACTATGAAGAATCTCCATTAGACTGGAAAGAAGTCAGAATATTCAGCTCTGTGTGCTGAGTAAAGTTGCAGGTAGACAGAAGATGGAGTGTCAGCCTCAGCCTATTCTCAGAAGTTAATTGTGAAGTTTCAAACCGATACATTAAAATCCTAGCATGATAGGAAGGATGCTTTCGTGACAGGGCAACAAAGTCTAATTTCAATGTAGATCTTTGGATATGAATACAAAATGGCCAGCTGTACATTTAAATTTGATGAGTGTTATAAAGGCTTTTCCAATGTGACTCAAAAATAGTTGTTCATGTGGAGGGATTTTCTGGGGTGTTTTTTCTGGAGGGATTTCAATTTTAGACCATAGTGTGGAGACAAGTGCATCTCTTGAAGTGGTAAAAATGGCTCATCTGCTTTCACATTAGACTCAGATAGATGTAGAAAGATGTAGGGAATACTCCAGTAGCAATATGAATTGCCAGATGATGATGGTGGATGGGATCCAGCCATTGATGTAAATTCTCCCATTGCAGTGTATGCCTCACACCTGCAACGTAGTCTATTAGGTGTGTTCAAGTTATAAGGTCTCCAAATGTATATAATATACAGAGGTGAAACTTATCTCATTTTTCAACATAGCCTACTAGAAAGGTGCACACATTTTTCACACTTGTTCTTCCAAGCTGTGAAGGCTGTGGCAAAGCTTTGTTTGGAGGTAAGTTCAGCCCACTGGTAAATAGCAGAAGCAGCTGCATGTAAACTAGGAAATCTCCTGCCACGAAGAGCATCCTTCATGTTGGGAGCAACCAAAAGTCACTAGGTGCAAGGCCAGGCAAGTATGGAGGATGTGGAATAACCTCAATGTTGTTTTCTTTAAAAAAATATTTTGCACAATTCCAGAACAATGGGGTGCAGTGTTGTCCCAATGGAAATCAATGTGATTCAGTCTATAATAACATACACGTATAAGTTATAAATCCAGTTTAATGTAAGAATACAAATATATACTAACAGTAGCTTTCGAGATGCGTGTCTCTTCATCAACTGACATTTAAATACAAAAATATACAACAGATAAGTGCAATGAGCTGAGTGAGGCACGTTAATCATGCGTCATTGTTGTTGCACGGACGTGCGCTGCTTTCTACTCCACTGATCATCTAGCATTAAAACTGTTGTCTCTAGGATGGGGTGTAGACGTATGCCTTTCTGGCGATTTAATGCCTTTGGATTGTTTACTATGTTGAGTGACTCTAGCCACAGGCGGTGGCGAAAGTGTCACGAGTGGTCTACTATTTCAAAGTCGCGTTTGGGGTCAAGATTGTGGTTGGTGGCCCAAAAATGTTCCGCGACCGCGGACTGGTCAGTTTCGGCAAGCCGGATTGCTCTGTCGTGTTCCGTAAGGCGATCTTGGAGACGCCTTGACGTTTCTCCTATGTAGCAACTGTTACACTCTCTACAGGTGATGCAATATACTACATTGCTGCGTAAGACAGGTGTGACAGGGGTCTTCACACTGGAGACAAGTGAACGTAGGTTCCTGCAGGGTAACTGCATACATTTGATGTTGTAATTTTTAAGGACCTTCGAGATCCGTCCTGACACGCCTGGATAATAGGGAATGTAGGCATATGATATACCGACTTGGTTCAGTGGTCTTGGGTTGGATGTGAGTTCTTCTGCCTGTAATAGGCATCTGCTTAGCACATGGGATGGATAACCACATTTGGTTAGGTCCGCCTTCACACGGGAGATCTCATTACGCCTAATTGTATCAGAGCTGGAATGGCTCCAAGCCCTGGAGAATTGGGTGCGGGCAGTGCTATTGAGATGGATTGGTGCATGGCCAGATCTATAGTTAGTGAATTGACCACACCACATTTTTGGGCCACCAACCACAATCTTGACCCCAAACGCGACTTTGAAATAGTAGACCACTCACGACACTTTCGCCACCGCCTATGTCTAGAGTCACTCAACATAGTAAACAATCCAAAGGCATTAAATCGTCAGAAAGGCATACGTCTACACCCCATCCTAGAAACAACAGTTTTAATGCTAGATGATCAGTGGAGTAGAAAGCAGCGCACGTCCGTGCAACAACAATGACGCATGATTAACGTGCCTCACTTAGCTCATTGCACTTATCCGTTGTATATTTTTGTATTTAAATGTCAGTTGATGAAGAGACATGCATCTCGAAAGCTACTGTTAGTATACGTTTGTATATTTGTATTCTTACATTAAACTGGATTTATAACTTATATGTGTATGTTATTATAAACCATGGACCCCAGTACACCAGGCCCATTTGTGATTCAGTCTGTGTGGATGTTTTTTTCTAAAGTTCTGGGAGGAACTTTTCTTCAGAACTACTTCATATCAGTTTCCTGTTATTGTAGTGCCTTTGGGTACACAACACATAAGGATTATTCCATCAATATCCCAAAAAACAGCAACCATCATTTTCCCTACACTTGCAGTAATGTGGAACTTTTTGAGCAATTGTGAATCAGTGTGCTTTCATTGGGTAAACTGATGTTTTGTTTCTGAATTGAAGAGTGGAACCTGTGTCTCATTGTAACAATCAAGGAAAAGAAAGATCCCATCACTGCAGAATCTTGAGTGAGCACTGCTTCACAGAAGTTGACACGATTGCCTTTTTTGTGTGTGTGTGTCTTCTTGATGAGTGAAGGATGCCATTTTAAGTATTATAAACATAGTGTATTTACACCGATATTATACAGTTAATTACCAAAACCCATAAGAATTATGCCTTGTGCATTTCATTTTCAAATTACATTTTTACCAACACCCTTTGGTATCTCTCACATTGTGGATATAACTTTGCAACCGTGATGGCATGTTGTATTACCAGTGTACCTGCCTGCCCACTGATGGTGAAGCCCAATAGCTTAAAAAAAAAAAAAAAAAAAAAAAGCACCTTGTTTTTTTTTTTCGTTTATTACAAAATTCAGTTGTAATAAACATCAAAACAGTTCCATGATATAGGTTTAAATTTTATAACTCATTTGTTTGGTTTAATAGATCTGGTCCAATGGGTTTTTTTTCACATTAAATTCACAATAGCTTCGAAATGATCGTCTGGGTGGTGGTATCCTCTGAAAATAAATAACAGTTATCTTCTCTACTAGAGAAGCATTATTTATTTGAAGTAGTGAAATACCACTATCTCGTTGTAAAGGCAACCACAATATGAGATACAATTAAAATGATACCTTCTAAACTACTTACGTAGTTCAAATTTATGGGTTAACTATGGTGTATTTACACAGATATTATATAGTTAATTACAAAAACCCATAAGAATTATACCTTGTACATTTCATTTTCAAATATAAACATAGTATACTGTTTAGGGTGCTGAAATAAATGTGACATACTGCATTGTGCTTCCATCTTCTGAAAACCTTCAGAACTAAATGGCTGTTAGATTAAAAGCAATCCTGCATGTATACTTTGATTATATTGTGAGAAATAAATTTGAAGACCTTATAGTCTGAATGCATTTCGTAGATAGCACAAGTGCACAATAGCAGCAGAATAAGGTGTATTGATAGGCATTCCATCAGGAAAAAACTGTCATATTAGGGTTATCCAAAAAAAGAAGAAAGAGCATTGGAGATTGTTCACATCTTTTGCGCACTTAGTATTGGACATTCGGAGCAAGGAAGCCTGAGGCTTTTTCTGCATGAGCCAAAAAAAATAAATTAATTAAAATAATAATAATAATAAATAAAGAACAAAATAAAAACTTATTTGACTCACTCTTTATCTAAATACCTGTCCAGCTCATCTTCAAATTATCAAAAGATGTCAATCACAACAGCTCATGGAGGCAACTCATTCCAGTAATTAAGTTTGCTGGCTAAAAAAAGAAAACTTCCTGCAGCCCCGTCTCTTCCCCATAATTTGAATTTATAAAACCTAGCTCTGTAATCATTTATAACAGTGCAAATTTCATTCTTGTTCATTTTACTTTACCCTATATCAGTCCTTTGCATTAGTGAATGGCTCTTGTGAAAAGGAGAATGTCGATGTTCTCCTCGTCTGCTTTTTGGCAAAGTTGTCCTGCTACAGCAATTGCTCTCTGGGCATTGTTTTGTAAAATTTTTAGCTTGGTGGAGTTGTACTGTTTATGGATGGTACCCATAATTTATTCTGGTTTGTTGGCCACTTTTCGCTTTTAGGTAGACTGGGAATTTACCATCTCTTATTGAATGGGTGTGCTGTAGATTTTGTGCCTTATAATTGGCACAGGTTGGATCGTCCGCTTTGGTCTGGCATGTATGCCATGACCTTTTTGTCCGCAAAGATCACAAGTGGACTCACTCTGAGTGTATGAGTTGTATGAGTTGTGTGGCAAAAGCAACATCTAAAGCATTTGGGGGATGGCCACGTGTTCTTTAAAATGGTGAATGCAACAGTTTAGAAAGACTCATGGTTCCTGGAGTATTACCTACCATGCTCTGAGGGAGAGTTTTAACACCCAGTTAGTTGTCCCTCCCATGCGTGACTTGGTCTGGCAGTTTGGTGTGACCAAGGAAGCAGGGTTCTCATCTGGGTAGCTTTGTTGAAGTTTCTTGTGGTAAAATTTGTTTCTTATTATTTCTGGTTCTGTGTCCTTTGTAGTGTCAAATATTATGATCACCAGTGCTTTTTGTCTTGGAGGCTCAGGCCCAATGTAGGGATTTTGATGTTGTTGAGGATTTTGGCTATGTCTACCTCAGTCGTAGTTTCTATTATCACTCCCATGTTTCTTGTTTTTCTAATGGACTTGATTTGTGTAATTTTTTGATCGTTGGATAGGTTGGCGATTATCGTTTCCTTTATCTGCTCACTTGTCTGTGGTGCTTTGGAGGTGGCTGGTTTGAGGAGAGCCAGGTGTGATGTTGGTAAGAGAGTTGGTAAGAGAGTTTTTCTTTTTGCTGGTTGAATTGTGCTTGGTTTATGGAAGGATTCCTCAGCATCTCGGCGAATGTGGGGACATGCTGTGGCATTTGATTTGCCCCACATTCCGTGTATGCTTGGAGCTTTGTCCTTACTCTTTCGCTCTGTAGGAATGTCTCTATCAGGAGCATATTGAGCTTATTACACAAGTTGACAATCTAGGCTCTGAGGCCTGTGGTCACCCTGTTTGTTTGTTCCTTAAACAGAGTTTCCAGGGTGGCCTTTAGGAAAACATTGATTTACAATGCTCAGAGAATTTCATGTCTGACCGTATCGTAACACCCAAGTCCCTTTCCTCCAGTACTGGGTTTAATTGAACTCCACCAAGTGAATAAGTTATTTTGGGATTACTGTTTCCCAGGTGTAATACCTTAAACTTTGTTGAATTAAAGCATACTGCCATTTTTCTGACCATTCCTGAAGTCTATCTAGGTCTCTCTGAAGAAGCTCAGCTTGACAGTGATCATTAACTACTCTACCTATTTTAACATCATCTGCAAATTTAGACATCACGCCCTCTATCCCTTCATCAATGTCGTTTATGAAAATTAAAAACAACAGTGGTCCTAATTCTGATCTGTTGGAAACTAGAGAATGTAAGTTTCTACCAGGAAGCTGCATGCATTTTATATGGTATTCTTGGAGGATTTTTAAGATCCAGCCCGACATGCCTGGATAGTAGGGAATGTAGGCGGTAGGCACACTGTCCTGAGTTGATGGCGATTTGGGTGGACTGTGAGCTCCCATGCTTGTAATAAGCGCTTGTCCAATATGTGGGTTGGGTAGCAGCAATTGATCAAGTCTGTTTGTTTGTTTGTTATTTGGTTTTTAGGAGCATTAGCAACTAAGGCCATATTGCTCCGGGGATATGCGGTGGTCATTCCCTGACCTTTCCGCATCCTCTGTAATTGGCGGTCACGGGCTCGAACCCCGGTCTAATCAAGAAGCGTGTGCTCCACGCTGCTGCTCCTTCCCACCTGGCTACAGAGGCACCAATCAAGTCTGTCCTCACTCTGGAAATCTCGTTGCACCTAGCTTCATCTGTGCTGGAGTGGCTCTAAGCCCTGGAGAATAGAGTTCGGGCAGTGCTGTTGAGATGGCTAGGGGCATGGTCAGAGCTGTAGTTTGTGAACAGTCCGCACCACACTGGCTTATGGTATACTGAGGTTTCTAGATGTGAGCCCATGCATTTTACCAGGAATCTAAGAATGGGAGAGATCCATCTACTTCTAAATCTAGAGTGAACTGGATGAACGCTGACAAGGAATTGAGATATTCTAGTAATGTTGCTTCAGAGCCACGTGGGATGACGGTGAAGATGTCATCGACGTATCTGCACCGTGTTGTAATAGGTACTGGTGGATTCAGGAATATCTATTCTTCCAATTCTTTCATGTTGATGTTGGCCACAACGGAACTAACAGGGGCATCCATGGCGGTGCCATATACCTGCTGGTATAAGGAATCCTCAAAGGTAAAGACGCTGCCTGACAAGCACAGGTTGAGGGTGGTACAGATGTGGACAGTGACATTCTGTTTGGTAGGTTTGGGTCATTTTCTAGAAGCCTCTTGGTGCAGTTTACAGCCTGTTGGACTGGGATTGATGTAAACAGGGACACTACATTGAATGGCGCCATAACTTTGTTGTCAGAAATTGAGGGCTCTTTAATAAAATACCACCCACACTGTTAGTGACAGTGTGGGTAGTATTTCTTACAAGAGGTGTAAGGAGTCGTACAATATATCTGGATAGTTCATATGGAGGTGCATTGCAGCAGGACACAATGGGCCGGAGAGAAACACCTGGCTTATGGATTTTAGGTAGGCAATAAAACTGGGGTAGTTGGCAGCCTGCGGCATGAAAAAGCCACCGAGTCGGAGTAGAAATTTTCTTAGCTTTAAAAAATGCATAGACAAGTTTATTAATGTATGACCCCAGACGTCCTAAGACTTTGATGGGCGGATCCATTACAGGTTCGTAGACATTGGGGAGGAGGAGGATCAGGGCTAACTGTAGGTAGGCCAACCGGTCTAATATGACAGTGTGACGTCCCTTGTCAGCGGGAAGCACCACGATGGAGTTGTCCTTTCTTATAGAGGAAAGAGAAGCGTGCTGTCGGTGATTAAGGTTGGAGCTGGTGGGCCACGTGCATCAAAGGATGGAGGCCATTTCGAAGCGGATTTCATTAGCAGCTTCTTCAGGGAGTTTGATAATGCTTGCTTCTAATCCCATAGCAAGCTGTGTGATCGGTGGCTTTGACGGCTCAACAAATTCATTGAGGTACAATGGCAGGTACATTGTCCTGAGTTGATGGCAGTCTTGAGTGGACTGTCTGTTCCAAGAAAAATAATGGAATCACTGGTTAAAGAACTAATGCAGGATGATCTGGACAGGCTTGCAATATGGATTTTTTAAGGGGCAGCCTTGTCTAACCAATCTGATGTTACTTTCATACAGTGACCAAGGAACTGGATGAAAAAAATAATAAACACCAGTTTAAAAAAAAAAAAAAAACCCTTCCCACTTCACTTATCAATTCTTTCCAATGTCGGTTTAGTTCTGCCTTGAATTTATTTAAGCTATCAACTTCCACAACAACAAAAGATGGAAGTTTCTTCCAACAATCAACTACCCACTGCCTAAAGGCAAATCTCCACACATCTATTCTACAACTGTCTTTCCTGAGTTTTGAATCTATGTCCTCTCAGATTTGTAATCTGAGCAAGAGGAAGAATCCCATCAACATTGAGCCTGCTCATTCCATTCAAGGCATTATACATCTCGATCGATGCCTAGTTTCCAGACGCTGCAATTTGCAGAACTTAAGCATTTCTTAGTAACAGCAACCCTTTGTTCCTCTCACCAACCTTATTGCGCTTCTCCATACTCATTCCAGCAGCTCTACATTCTTCCTAAAATGATGCCTCCAGACCTGTATGCAGTACTCAAGGTGTGGCCTGACCATTGTCTTATAAAACAGGATAATTACTTCCTTATCCCTGCTTGCAAAATTCTTGTATATCATTGGAAAGACCCCCATGACCTACTCTAGCAGCCTGTTTGCACTGCTCAGAAAACTTTACATCTGACTGCACAATTACCTCCAGGTCTCTTTCATTCTCCACTACCCTGACAGTAACACCACCCAGTTGGTACATTTCTCTGGGGTTACTGCTACCCATATGCAGTACTTTGCAGCATTTGTCAATGTTAAACATCAGTTCCTGCTTCTGAGTCCATCCAACCAACTTTTCCAGATCCTGTTGCAGCAGCATACTGTCATTATTGTTATTAACAATCCTGCCAACCTTTTTATCATCTGCAAACTTTGACATTAAGCTTGATATACCTTCATCAACATCACTGATAAATGTACAAAACAACAATTGGCCCAAAAAACCTGAGGGACATCACTAATAATTAGTTCACGAAGAGCAGTATCCATTGATTACAACTCTGTTTTTCCCACTCAGCCATCCTTTTGATGACTCTGATGAGTACACTGTAGCAACTCGCCATTAATGCCATACAACTCCAATAATGCCATACTACTCCAATTTGTACAGCAGTCTTCCATGTCCAACAGTATCAAAAGCTTTTCCGAAATCCAAGTATATGATATCAAAATTAATTTTTGCATCCAGTTCCTTTGTGAATACAATCAAATTGGTCAGACAAGACTTCCCCTTAACAAACCCATGCTGTGTCTGAATTATTACTGCTGTCTTGTCTAGATGATCCAGCACTGCTTCTTTAACCAGTGACTCCATTATTTTCCCTGGAACAGAAGTCAAGCTAACAGGTCTATAATTAGTCATGTCACCCTTTGATTGTTATTGTTGTTGGTATGTTGTTTAATGGTACAAGTGCTGCAAGGGCCATATTGTGCCTGATTCTATTTAGTAGTGCAATTGAAATGTTAAAATGTGTTAAATAATCGTGTCTGCTTCTAGAATGCTAAAAATTCAGCTAGATTTATGTTGTCTCGAATCAGATGAGATAATTTAAAAGGTTCTTTCAGATGAGCAAGCGATGTGAAAATTGTGTTTCGAACATTAATATAATGGTAATTCGAACATTAATATAATTGTGTTTTGAACATTAATGTAATTCTCTACCACTGTCAGTGTGGCACCACACTGACAGTGGTAGAGAATGAAAAGGACCTGGGGGTAATTGTGCAGGCAGATATGAAGTTTTCTGAGCAGTGCAGATGGTCTGCAAGAGTAGCTCATGGTGTCTTGTCAATGATATACAGAATTTTTTCTAGCAGGGACAAGGAGGTGATTATCCCCTTGTATAAGGCAATGGTCAGGCCACACCTTGAGTACTGTTTACAGGTCTGGAGGGCCTTATTTCATGAAGGATGTAGAGCTGTTGGAACGAGTACAGAGAAGGGCAACAAGATTAGTGAATGGAACAAAGGGTTGCTCTTACGAAGAACGGCTTAAGTTTTGCAAATTACAGTGTCTGGAGACTAGGCACCTGCAAGATGATCTGATTGAGGTGTATAAAGCCTTGAATGGTTTGAGCATGCTCAATGTGGATAAGATTCTTCCTCTTGCTCAGAATAATCGCCTGAGAGGGCATAAATTCAAATTGAGGAAAGACAGATTTAGGATAGATGTGCGAAAGTTTGCCTTTACCCAGCGGGTAATTGATTGCTGGAACAAACTTTCATCTGTCGCTGTAGAAGTTGATAGCTTAAATAGATTCAAGGCAGAACTTGACAAACATTTGGAGCGAGTGGATGGGTGAAATAAGGGGTTTTTTTTTTTTTTTTTTTTTTTTGGCTGATGCTATATAAGCTTGCTTTCTTGCATCATTTGCCTTTGCTAATGCTGTTACATAGTTGACTGTTATATTGGACTGTTACAATTTAGTAGAACAGGCTTCACTGTAAGTATAGTTTGACAATATGTACAAATAGGCAGATCTTCCCTGATAAGCAGATAAATATGGGTTAGATGCATGTGCCCAATATGCATTCTAGCCAGGATCACCTCCTTTTGCCTATTTGATCTCATGCTTGATGCCCACAACTGAGTTTCCAGTTTGAATTGCAGCAGCTTATTACCATCCTGAGGCTGCCAGATCTGCAACCATTGTTCTTCATACACATTTTTTATGACTGATTTGTTGTTTGTATACAGCACTTGGTAGTTAGGAAAATATGCAGTGGTCAGATGTTTAGTGGCTTGATCTGCATGTTAATTTCCTTGGAAAGAGAGATATCACAGAACGATATATAACTAGACCATGGAGGTTCATAAGTAGTAGGGTGGATTGGCTTGGATAAATTTTTTTATGTTGTTATTGCACTCAAAAAAGTAAGGTCAGATTAGTTACCTGATTTAGAGCTATCTTAATTGCAAAAAGATCGGTAGTATAGTCAATGTATTCCTTTGGAAGGGACACAGAACTAGAAAAGATAGTAGAAACTGCCGCTGCACCTACTATTGTACTTGTTATTGTGCCATCAGTATATATGCATGAAAACAGTGAGAATTGTTAGCTACATATGCAGCATGGAGTTTCCTGATGGTGAGTTTCCTGATTTGCTTATTTCTTCCCCCATTCTTGGAAAGAGAGATATCACAGAATGATATATAACTAGATCATGGAGGCTCATAAGTATTTTTTTCCTGAAAGATATTATCTCTATGTAAGTTTCAGCATTCTATTAACTGTAGTAGCCTTATTCCAATTGGCTTGTTTTCATTAGGTTTGTTGTCATAAAAGGTGGTCCACTGGGGCTTGAATAAGTATGGCCAGGTAGGATGAAATGGAAGCCTCTGTACTTTTTCTGGATAGTTGAGTAGCAACATTTTCCTCTAAAGATGGAATGGAGGTTCATCTGCCTCTATATGTAGACTATGTACAGGGGATGTTCGGAATGCTCCTAAAGCAATCTTTAGAGCACTGTGTCTAGCCAAAGTGGAGCACTTTTCCTGGCCAAGTCATAGAATGGAGCTCCGTAATCCAAGCGAGAGCTATTTAAAACCCAATACAACCAAAGCAGAGTATATCGGTCAGCACCCCACACTGATGAAGATAGCAATATTTAATTTTTAAGGATACTGGATTTTTAAGGATATTTAATTTTTTAAGCAAATAATTCTCAGATATGTGATGTGCTGTATGAATTTTAATTTATTGTCCTGGATTAGACCAAGAAATCTGATATTATTGGAAAGAGGTATGGTAAAATTTTTAAGTTGTAATTCAGGCTTAGGGTGGATCGAATGCTTTTTACAGAAATGAATACAGTTTGATTTTTGTACTGATAAGCGGTAGCCATTGTGAGACATCCATAGCTCTATTTTGTTAATTGAGATCTGAAGCCATCTCTCGACAGAATTCATATTTTTCCAATGGCATGAGATCATGAGGTCGTCTGCATAGTGATATGATTCTACTGTACTTGGAATATCATGGATGATGTTTATTTTAATTAAAAATAGAGTATGACTCAAAATAGATCCCTGAGGAATGCTTTCCTCCTATATATGGATTTTAGAAAGAACATTTAGATAACAAACCTGAAAGGTTCTGCCCTGCAGAAAGCTTTGAATAAACAAGGGAAGCCTGCCTCGTAGTCCAAAGGTGTGAAGATCCCATAGAATACCAAAACACCACATTGTATCAAAAGCCTTTTCTAAATCCAAATTTACCATAACTATGGGATCATTTCTGAAAAAAAAAGCATTTCTGATGTTTGATTCTGCTTTAGTCATCATATCATATGCAGATCTGTTTTGCCGAAAGCCACACTGATTTTTATGCAGGATGTTATGTGACTCTAAAAACCAGGTGAGGCATTTGAGAAACATTTTTCCAGTGTTTTCCAGAAACAACTAGTTAAGGAAATTGGACGATAGTTAACCACAGTAGAGAGATCTTTTCCTAGTTTAGGGATGGCTAATACAAGTGAATGTCTCCAAAAGTGATATAAACATTTTCCTGAAAAATTATGTTAAAGGATATTAGTAGAGTTTGTAAAGCTGTGTCATTCAAGTGTTTCAGCATAATATAAAATATACCAGCAGGGCCAGCCACACTATTGGGTGCTGTGTTAAAAGATTCCTTTAACTTGGATAGTGTAAAAGGCTAATTATATGGAAGAGAGAGAGCGGTGTTGAAATTTAACTTCTGCCTTTCTGCTGCCTCTTTAATTTTCTGGAATGGAACACCATATGAATTTGCTGCCAAAGTTTTAGCAATAGCTTCAGTAAAAGCATTTGCTACATCTTTGGGGGAAGATAGTTCCTGTCCATTACAATCAATATAGGAGATGATGACAATAGCTATTTACCATTCAGAAGTTGGAATTTCCTTTTATGATAGTGGAAGCAAACTGTATCCATGAATCTTGTTTGGCCTTTCTTCTTATTTGTCTTGCTTTAGCTGTTATTGTTCTTTGGTTTTTAGGAGCATTAGCAACTAAGGCCATATTTTGCTCTGGGAATATGCTGTGGTCATTCCGCATCCACCATATTTGGCTTGCTTTAGCATTGAGTTTCTTATGGTTCATAAGGTTAATAGTAGTTGGATGCTTGGAGAAAATATTTCAAGCTTTATTCTTTTCCTTTCTTGCTCTATTACATTCTTCATTCCACAGCAGTTTTTGTGCCTCCATGGACGAGTGGACGACTGAGGAACAGCTTTATCAGCTGATGCTAATATCTGTTTTATGATATGGTCAGTAGTTTCATCTATTGATTGATTCTGAATGAAGTGGTTATCTAAAGTGGTACGTAAGGAAAATGTTATTTAGTTTGCCTTTGAGAATTTACATCTTCTACGAATTTACAGATAGTTGGAGAAAGTTTGAAATTTGTAGGTAATTCGGAGATGATCACTGTTATGTGGATTTTACAATACTGCCCAATGTACACTTTGGTACAGGGAGAGGGGGAGTAGATAGGACAAGTCTATGGCAGAAGTATTTCCTGTGGGAAAATGCACAAGTATGTGCACCAGTGTTCAGCAGAGTTAGATCCATATGTTGACTTCCCCACAAAGGATGGTGTACATTAAAGTAACCCATCAACAAATAGGAGGTAGTATTTGGGCAAGGAACTCATCAAAGTCTCTGAGTACATAAGTTTGGTTTGGTTGAATATAAATAGAAACAAGTGATAAAATCATTCCAAGTTCTATGCATACAGCAACAACTTCTAAATTAGTTTGCAAGGGGATTTGCCTAGATGGTAGTACTAACAGATACTAAAATCACTACACCACCATGTGCTGCAGTTGCTGCAATCCTGTCACGTCTGTACAAAGTATATTTTTTTTTTGAGGTGCCACTTGAGGAGTTAAAAAACGTTTCCTGTAAGCAAATGCCTGCAGGATTAAGATATCGTATTAGGTCATAGAACTCATCTGTATTTGTACATAGTCCTCAACAATTCCATTGTAAAATACACTGCATTATTTAGTCTTAGTGGTAGGATGATCTGGTTGCTTTTTAGAGGCAGTAGTCTTATGGTGAACTTTTTTTGGAAAGGTAGGACATCCAATGTCCATATCTTCTTCAACATAAATTTCTAATATAGGTTCTTCTGTTGTGTCATCTGTGTCCATTACTACAGTATTAGTTTGTTTTTAGCAGAGGATTCAGCTTTTGCCACCCTGGTCTCACTTTGGGACTTGTTGCCACTAGTAGAGGGGATGGAAATGAGAGTATTACATTAGCATTAGCATTAGCATTAGTAGAGGCATTTGATGCAAGAAAGCAAGCTTATGCAGCTCAGCCAAAAAAAAAAAAATAATAATAAATAAATAAAAAATAACCACTTCCACTTCACCCCTCTGTTCGTTCGAAATACCTGTCCAGCTGAGCCTTAAAGTTATTTAGGCTATCAACTTCACGACAAGGGATGGAAGTCTGTTCCACCAACCAACCACCCACTGGCTAAAGGCAAATTTCCGCACGTCTATCCTACATCTGTCTTTCCTCAATTTGAATTTATGCCCTCTCAGGTGATTATTCTGAGCAAGAGGAAGAATCCCATCAGCATTGAGCATGCTGAAACCATTCAAGGCTTTATACACCTCTATCAGATCACCTCGCCGGTGCCTAGTCTCCAGACACTGTTATTTCCAAAACTTAAGCCTCTCTTCGTAAGAGCACCCCTTTGTTCCATTCACTAATCTTGTTGCCCTTCTCTGTACTCGTTCCAGCATCTCTACATCCTTCTTGAAATGAGGCCTCCAGACCTGTATACAGTACTCTAGGTGTGGCCTGCCATTGCCTTATACAAGGGAATAATCACCTCCTTATCCCTGCTAGAAAAATTCCTATATATCATCGACAATACACCATGAGTGACTCTTGCAGCCCGTCTGCACTGCTTAGAAAACTTCATATCTGCCTGCACAACCAACCCCCAGGTCCCTTTCATTCTCTACCACTGTCAGTGTAGTACCACAGAGTTTATACGTTGCTCTGGGGTTGCTGTTTCCCATATGCAGTACTTGTCAATGTTAAACTTCATTTGTCAATGTTAAACTTCATTTGCCACCTCTCAGCCCATCTGCTCAACCTTTCCAGATCCTGTTACAATAGCATAGTGTCAGTAGTGTCCTTGACAACCCTGCCAACCTTCGTATCGTCTGTAAACTTTGTCCAAGTTTAAGCTTGATATACCATCATCAATACCATTTATAAATACAGAAAACAACAATGGACCCAATACTGGACCCTGAGGGACTCCACTAATAACATTAGTCCACGATGAGCAGTGTTCATTGATTACCACTCTCTGTCTTCTCCCCCTCAACCACCCCTTTATCCACAGCAGCAATTTGCCTCCAATGCCACACTGCTCCAATTTGTGCAGCAGTCTTCCATGTGCAACAGTATCAAAAGCCTTTCTGAGATCCAAATATATAATATCAAAGTTATTTCCTGCATCCAGTTCTTTTGTGACTGCATCATAGTATCCAATCAGATTGGTCAGGGAAAACCATGCTGTGTCCGAGCTATAACTGAAGTCTTGTCTAGATAATCCTGCAGTGCTTCTTTAACCAGTGCCTCGATTAATTTTCCGGGAACAGAAGTTAAACTAACAGGTCTATAATTACTTGTGTTGCCCTTTGATCCTCCTTTGTGAATTGGGGTCACATTTGCACATCTCCAGTCCATGGGTACTTCCCCTGAGTCCAAGGAAACTCTCATAATTATGGCTAAGGGTTTGCTTACTTCCTTTGCTGCCTCCTCTAATATAACTGGATAGATCCCATCCACCCCAGGTGCCTTTCTTGTATTTATCTTCAACAATTTCTCCTCCACTTTACTCTCAGTTATTACAAGATTCTCTAGCTTACTGCCAGAGTTGAATACACCTCTGGCATTCCCCTCGCTAAATAACTCTTCATGTGTGAATGTCGATGCAAAATATTCATTTAGTTTGTTAGCTATCTGAGCAGGATCATCAACAGTTGACCCATCGATATCAAGTGGACCAATCTGATTCATCACCTTCCTGTTTTCCTCCCTTTATTGTTTTGCTTCACAGATGACTGAGTAACTGAAATCAGAGCTCTAGCCCATTCAGCTAGCGATTTGTCAGGCGAAATTGAGTCATTGCTTTGAGGCACAACTCAGCAGTATTTCTTTATAACATTAGCATATTTATGTGCTGGAGTATCTTTCACTATTTGTCATCTGGCATCTTAATAAGCCACTTTATGTTCGACTTTTTATTTCTGTATTTCTTTTTTCAAGCTTCCATAAATCCCAGTTTTTCGAATATGCAGGATGACCCTTGCAATTTTGGCAATTTAGTATTAAAAGTGAGTATTATGCTGCATGTTGGAATGAGGTTGCCATCCCTACAGGTCAGAATTCTCTTAGCTTGAATGACCTTTTGATCTTGCAGTTATTTCACAAGCTCATCTTCCATTACATTCAACAGATCTCGCTCAGAGATACCTTTGGAACTATTTAGGGTTATGTGGGAGAGGTTTTAATGGGAATTCCCCCAAATGTTGTAACCTTTAACAACAATTCAGACTGTTTGGACTGTGTCATTTCGACAAGTAAATCCACTGATTGCAATCTTTTAACCATTTTAGGAGATCAGCGGCATTTTCTAGAAATCTCTGTATTAAAAATGAAGAGAGTTTGCTCACTGGTTGACTACTTAAAGAGTGAATGATAAGGAAAGTTAGGTATTCTGGTTGGTAATTGTCTATTTTTAAGCAATTAAGAAAGATGTCTTTCTTATGCTTAACTGCAGCAATTTTTCCTCCACTTTGCTCTCAGTTATTACAAAATGATTTAACTACTTGTTAGAGTTTCATAAACTTCTGGCATTTTCCTCCCTTCATAACTCCTCATTTTTGAATGTAGGTGCAAAATACTCATTTAATTTGGCAGCCATCTGAGAATGATCTTCTACAGTCAAACCATTGATATCAAGTGGAACAAACTGATTCATTCCTTTCCTTTTACAGTTTATATAAGTAAAGAAGTCTTTGCTATTTTTTTTCGTTGCATCCTTCGCCAAAGAATTCTCATAATCTGCCTTTGCTTGCCTAACTGCCTTTGTGACTTGATTACAAACTATCTTATATCTATCATAGACTTCTGTGTCACCTCATAATTTATATGAATCCCATGCATTTTTCTTCTCTGCCACAAATCTCATTAGTTCATCTGAACTCCATTTGGGCCTAAGCCTAAAAAAATATTTCATAGTAGGAACAAAAAGCCTAGTAGCTTCCAAGATTATTTCCTAGTATTTGTTGTTGGTAACATCATCAGTTAATCTCACTGTATAACATTTAAAAAATCTCTGAGACCACTGAATTCACCTTTACAAAAGCAAAAACCCTTCCCTTTACCCCTGATGGTAGTTACATCTTGAAGGGAATCCCACATCAGTACACTAACATCACTGACACCTAGTGTACACTAACACCTAGTGTTTCCTTTATTTGTAAATTCTTAATGTATGCATAATCACTGCTGATAATCAGATCAAAAGTATTACTCCCTCTTGTTGCCTCTCTAATCTGCTGCTGTAGAACACAATCATCCAATAAATCCACAAAAGCCTTGCTCTTGTGAATGACCAACCCACAAGTTCCAGTCTATATCTGGGAAGTTAAAATCCCCCATTATAAGACACTATGTGTCTTATAATGGGGGATTTTAACTTCTGGCCTTTTTACTGGCCAGATTTACTGGCCCACTCTATTTCTCTGTATAATTGTTCATTGTACTCATCAGAGTCATTAGGCCTATAACAAACTCCTACCCTCATCTTTGCTTTCCCAGTGCTTATGTCACACCAAACTGACTCAACATTGCGCTGTACACTTATGTCAACTGGATGCACTTCCTTAGATTTTATGTGTTTCTTAACTAACAGCATAACCCCTTGTCTATTCCTGTCCTGTCTGTATGACACCACATCTCTGATATCGCAACAATATCCACCTTTTGTGTCCTGATTAGAACTTCAAATTTATTTACTTTAAAAGACTGCTGTACAAACTGGAGCAATGTCACATTAAGGGCAAGTTACTGCTATGGATAAAAGGATAGTTAAGTGAAAGAAGACAGAGTAGTAATCAATGAGCACTGCTCTTTGTGGGCTAATGTTATTAGTGGAGTTCCCCAAAGTTCATTACTGGGCCCACTGTTGTTTTCAGTATTTATCAATGATACTGATGAAGGTAAAAAAAGGTAAAGTGCAGCCATTATCAACCCACTGCAGGATGGAAGCCACCTCAACAATTCATACTGAGGGAAATGGACCATAATCTGCCACGCTGGTCCAGTGCGGATTGGCAGATCAACCATATTCAGCAGTCAGGGGCTTGAATCCCGGTCTACTCAAAGAGCGTGTGCTACTGCACTCCCACTCCTGACCACTCGGCTATGATTGGGCTTAATGTCTAAGTTTGTAGATGATACAAAGGTTGTCAGGGTGGTTAACAAGAGTCTTCAGGACATGCTAATGCAACAAGATCTAGGAAAATTGGGTCGATGGGCTGAGAAATGGCAGGTGAAGTTTAACACTGAAAAATGCAAGGTACTGCACATAGGTAGCAGCAATCCCAGAGTAATTATCAACTGTGTGGTACTACACTCAGGGTAGTGGAGAATGAAAAAGACCTGGGGTAATTGTGCAGTTAGATATTAAATTCTCTGACAGTGCAGACATACTATCACAATAGCTCATGGTGTTTTGTCAATGATATTCAGAAACTTTGCAATCAGGTGATTATCCCTTTATATAAGATCATGGTTAGGCTGCATCTTAAGTACTGTACACAGGTCTGGAGGCCTCACTTTAGGAAGGGATATAGATCTGCTGGAAAAGGTGCAGATAAGGTCAACCAGATTGGTGAAGGGAACAAAAGCTCTTACACAGAAAGACCAGTTCCGCAAATTTCAGCATCTCAAGACTAGGTACCTCAGGGGAGATCTGATTGGGGTGTTTAAAGCCTTTAATGGATTGAGTAAGCTGAATGTTAATTGCATTCTTCCACTTTTCAAACAACACACTTAAGGAGGCATAAATTCAAGTTGAGGAAGGATGATTGCAGGACAGATGTACGGAGCTTTGCTTTCAGCCAGCAAGTGGATGATTGCTGGAATAGGCTTCCATCTGTTGTTGTGGAAGTAGATGGGTTGAATAAATTCAAAGAAGAACTATATAGATTCTTAGCGGGTGAACTGGTTTTTTTTTTTTTTTTTTGGGCCAATTCTATATAAACTTGCTGTCTTGCATCAATTTCCAATACCACTACTGCTACTACTATTAGTTCTTTTAGGCTTGAATCTGTATTTAGCGACGAATGGTAAGCATTCTAAAGATGAAAGACAGAACTGGACAAACTTTTGAAATGGATGGAGAGGTGAATGGGAAGTGGGTGTTTTTTTTTTTTTTTTTGGCTGCTGCTGTATAAGCTTGCTTTCTTGCATCATTTGCCATTATTACTACTATTACTTCGGTCAGCCTGAATCCATTCCCTTGCACCATAAGGTAAGGTAGGGTCATGGTAACAACATTGATGCCCCTGAAGTGCAAACTCATTTGATGATTGATCCAGGGAGAGCCAACTCAGAATATCCCATCATATTGAAGCAGTGGACAAAATGGCATATTTCTGAATTTTTAAAAGTTGCAGCATATGGCAAACATGTTACATTCATATGATTCCTATCCCCACACAGCTTGGAACCTAGGTTGTGGGCACTGGATAGCAGTGATGTTAATTTATAGGAGTAGCAGGATTAGTGGGAGGGCCCCTTACTACATACAGGTGCCCATGTTCAGGGTTTTCCATTGTGTTTCCATTTGTGTATCTTATTAATATTTTTATAGCTTCAAATTAGAGAAGGAAATATAATAAATATTACATTTTTTTTATTACCTAATGTAAGTTGACTGGAATACTCAAATATTTATTTTCATATTTTGTGAATAAAAGGTGTAATTATACCTTTGGCTATAATAATCAATTAACCATGAATTCAAAGGAAGTTTCTACAGATGTTCAATGCAAAAATGCCCCTCTTATTCATAAAGGTATTTCAAAGAGGCAAGTCAGTTAAGTTATTACCAACATATAAGTTTGATTTATGTGAGAAAAATAATAGTTAACAGTTAAAAAAGAAAAAATCCAAGGTCTCGACAATAATGGATCTACAAGGCAATTACAACATACATTTGTTAAGTAGAGTGGAGAACATGACAGATTAATATGATTACCCACTATATGAAGTCACCACAACATAACTGTATGCAAAAAATAATCTTCCCATTGACATTCAAAGCTGGATTAATGATTATGCAAAACATACACATGTTCAAGGACCCCAGATGATGACTGTAGCCAATAACTGCCTGAACCTGTGCATTTATATTATAGATTTCATATAAATTATTGTGGAAATTGACAATTCTAAACAACTTGGCCCTATTTACTGAATTTCGCTACTGAAGTGTAAGGAATATATCCTTATATCTACAGTTCATTCTATTTTGCAAATAATTACTTACTTCAATAGATCCTGCTGTACAGTTAGGACTCACAGGCATTGAAAAGTCATCAAATTTTAATGAAACTAAATGATTTTTATCAACTACGATACGCCATCTACACTCATCATTAGCATCATAATTTCCTGGATAATTAGGAGATGTTATATTTCCTTGATTTACTCTAAAATACCCTCCACAACCTATATAAAGAAGAATAAAATTTCTCAAAATCAGAAGCCAGCATAGAATTATGCTGTTAAGATTATATAACATTTAAAAATGTAACGTGTTAAAGGTTTTTAGTACAATTTGAGTACAATTTAATATAGCGAAATTACTTATATTTACACAGTTCTGTCCTATGACCAAAACTATAATAGCAAATAATTAAAAAACTGATAAAATATACAGCAGAGAAGAATAGATTGAATATTATGAATTTAAGGAGGAAAATAGCATTTAAGATTATTTTGATAACATTTATATAAACATGTATGTAAACATTTATACTATTACATTTCTATCTATCAATTTTTATATATATTTTATCTGCTGAACCTCACAATGTCATTAGTTTTTCTATAGGTTGATATGCAGTTGGCAATTGAATTCTGCCTGTTTTTGTAACATTAGCATAACATTAGGCAGTTAATTCGAGTTAGTTAATTGGAGGTCAGTCAAACCCTCTTGACTGACTTCCAATTAACTGCATCTCCAGATTAAACAATTCTTTCCCTTCCCCCCTTCCATTTCTTCTTTAAAAAATAATGTCTGATGCCCATGGCACACCGCATTGCAGGCTGTCCAATACATTTGCAGCAAAAATAGTAAGAAACACAGGTGCCTTAAGATCACTCATTTGGCTTCCGGCTCCATACTAACACCCTGAAAGTAAAGGCCAACGAGTAACCTGAAGGTGCCTGTTCTTTTTCTTCTCCCTATTATAATAGATTGATGTAATGCACTTGGCCCACCTGTTGAGTTTTCAGCTTTCCAAGAGGATACATGTGTGCTACCCTCTCCAAATATATAGGATAGTCCTGCTGATGAGGATACAGATTTGATGTTTTTTGGGAGCTGCTAAGTGGAATAAAAAACACCACTATGCCTGGCATTTGTGGATTATGAAAAGGCATTTGACTCCATACAGCATAAGGCAATGTTTAGGGGACTGGAAAGACAAGGCATAGACATACCATATATTATTATTTTGATAGTATTAACCAGAGCTAAAATGCAGAATACGTTCTACGTTGATTTCTAAATATTTCTAAAAGAATAAGAGACGTTTACTTCAATATGATACATAGAACACTTCTGTATGATACTCTCCAGAAATTAAAACGAAAACAATTAAAAAATTGACAATCTTACATTACAGTAAGAAATAATTAAAAATCAAATGAACACAATTAACAATCAATTTAACAAAAAAATTGCAAAACGATTTGTATTTCTGAGACCAAAACAGATTCAGTCATTGAATATTTATAAGCACTGAGAAATTAATTAAAGATAATCGATCTTTTATAGTTGAATGGATGCTAGCTATTATAATGCTATCATCCATTATTAAATAGAAGGAGTGCAAGAATGTTCGCTGATGCTATCGAGGCAGTGTTAGGTGGGTCGGAAACCTGCTAGATTGGGGGATACAAGGACTAATAGATTAACAGTAGCCACTGGAAGAGGTGAAAGTGATTCTTGCACTGCTTCTATTGGAATGAGCCGCAGCCTGGAAAATAAGATGCAGGATAGTTCAGAGACTGCTGGGAATCATTGGGGTACAAATAAACACATAGGTTGTGTCAGGGTAGCTAAGAAAAAGAACAGGTGCATGTATACTTGCGTGTACACCAATGCTAGGAGTTTAGTAAATAAATTTGATGAATTTGAGATATTGCTCAAAACATCAAAGGCAGATATTGTGGGGATTTCAGAGACGTGGTGTCACACAGATATAAGGAATGCAGAACTGGAATTTGGGGAGTACAATGTCTACAGAAAGGACAGACAGGGTAGGAAGGGAGGAGGGGATATGCTGTTAGTTAAGAAATACATAAAATCCAAGGAAGTGAAGCCAGTCGACATTGCTGGACAGTGCAGTGTCGAGTCAGTTTGGTGTGACATAAGCATTGGGAGATCAAAATTGAGAGTAGGAGTGTGCTATAGGCCTAATGACTCTGATGAGTATAATAAGAAACTGTACGGGGAAATAGACTGGGCCAGTAAATCAGAGAGTATTATAATGGGGGATTTTAATTTCCCAGATATTGACTGGAATTTGGGGGCTGGTCACTCACACACTAGCAACTCTTTTGTGAATTTATTGGATGATTGTTTTCTACATCAGCATGTTTGGGAGGCAACTAGAGGGAGTAATACTCTTGATTTAATTATCAGTAGTGATTCTTCATGCATTAAGAATCTGCAGGTAAATGAACCACTAGGGGGCAGTGATCACAGTGTGCTGAAGTGGGATTTACTCAAAGAGGTAACTACCATTAGGGGTAAAGGGAAGGGTTATTGCTTTCGTAAAGGCGACTAGGATGGACTGAGACAGTATTTAAATTCTATACAGTGGGACCAACTGATGATGTTACCAACAGCAAATTCAAAATGGGAAGCATTCAAAGAACTTATCTTGGAAGCTACTAGGCTTTAGATACCAACTAAGAAATATTATTCAAGGTTTAAGCCTAAATGGATGTCAGATGAACTAATGAGACATATAGCAAAGAAGAAAAATGCATGGGATACATACCAATGAACACGTGACACAGAAGCCTATGATAGATACAAGTTGATCTGTAACCAAGTTACAAAGGAGGTTAGGCAGGTGAAGAGAGATTACGAGATATCTTTGGCAAGGGATTCAAAGAAAAACAGCAAAGAGTTCTTTACTTATGTAAACTCTAGAAGGAAGGGGATGAATCAGATTGGTCCACTTGATATCGATTGGTCAACTGTTGATGATCCTGCTCAGGTAGCTAACAAACTAAATGAATATTTTGCATTGACATTCACACATGAGGAGTCATTCAGCGAGGGGAATGCCAGAGGTGTATTCAACTCTGGCAGTAAGCTAGAGAATCTTGTAATCTCTGAGAGTAAAGTGGAGGAGAAAGATAAACACAAGAAAGGCACCTGGGGTGGATGGGATCTGTCCAGTTATATTAAAGGAGGCAGCAAAGGAAGTAAGCAAACCCTTAGCCATAATTATGAGAGCTTCCTTGGACCCAGGGGAGGTACCCATGGACTGGATATGTGCAAATGTGACCCCAATTCACAAAGGAGGATCAAAGGCTGACACAAGTAATTATAGACCTGTGAGCTTAACTTCTGTTCCAGGAAAATTAATGGAGGCACTGGTTAAAGAAGCACTGCAGGATTATCTAGACAAGACTTCAGTTATAGCTCGGACACAGCATGGTTTCGTTAAGGGGAAGTCTTGCCTGACCAATCTGATTGGATACTATGATGCAATCACAAAAGAACTGGATGCAGGGAATAACTTTGATATTATATACTTGGATCTTAGAAAGGCTTTTGATACTGTTGCACATGGAAGACTGCTGCACAAATTGGAGCAGTGTGACATTGGAAACAAATTGCTGCTATGGATAAAGGAGTGGTTGAGGGGGGAGAAGACAGAGAGTGGTAATCAATGGACACTGCTCCTCGAGGACTGATGTTATTAGTGGAGTCCCTCAGGGTTCAGTATTGGGTCCATTATTGTTTTCTGTATTTATAAATGATATTGATGATGGTACATCAAGCTTAATGTCCAAGTTTGAAGACGATACGAAGGTTGGAAGGGTTGTCAAGGACACTACTGACACTATGCTGCTGCAACAGGATCTGGAAAGGTTGAGCAGATGGGCTACGAGGTGGCAAATGAAGTTTAACATTGACAAATGTAAAGTACTACATATGGGAAACAGCAACCCCAGAGCAACATATCAACTCTGTAGTACTGTACTACACTGACAGTGGTAGAGAATGAAAAGAACCTGGGGGTGGTTGTGCAGGCAGAAGTGCTAGTTCTCTGAGCAGTGCAGACAGGCTGCAAGAGTAGCTCATGGTGTATTGTCAATGATATATAGGAATTTTTCTAGCAGGAATATAAGGAGGTGATTATTCCCTTGTATAAGGCAATGGTCCGACCATACCTAGAGTACTGTATACAGGCCTGGAGGCCTCATTTCAAGAAGGATGTAGAGCTGCTGGAATGAGTACAGAGAAGGGCAACAAGATTAGTGAATGGAACAAAGGGGTGCTCTTACGAAGTAAGGCTTACGTTTTGCAAATTACAGTGTCTGGAGACTAGGCACCGGCGAGGTGATCTGATAGAGGTGTATAAAGCCTTGAATGGTTTCAGCATGCTCAATGCTGATGGGATTCTTCCTCTTGCTCAGAATAATCACCTGAGAGGGCATAAATTCAAATTGAGGAAAGACAGATGTAGGATAGACGTGCGGAAATTTGCCTTTAGCCAGTGGGTGGTTGGTTGGTGGAACAGACTTCCATCCCTTGTCGTGAAGTTGATAGCCTAAATAACTTTAAGGCTCAGCTGGACAGGTATTTCGAACGAACAGAGGGGTGAAGTGGAAGTGGTTATTTTTTTTTTTATTTATTTATTTTATTTTTGGCTGATGCTACATAAGCTTGCTTTCTTGCATCAAATGCCTCTACTAATGCTAATGCTAATGCAGAAGTATATATGCGTTTATAGGTTTACGATAGACGTTAAATTAGATTTTATTCGTGTAAGAATGAAATTTAGAAAATGTAATGAATTAGAATGGCCTCCAAAGGTGAGTGGTCAAGTGTCGGAGTGCAGTAGCACATGCTCTTTGAGTAGCCTAGGGTTCAAGCCCCTGAATGCTAAATACGGTCAATCTGCCAACCCGCACTGAACAAGTGTGGCAGATTAAGGTCCATTTCCCACAGCATGAATTGTTGAGGAGGCATCCATCCTGCAGTGGGTTGATAATGGCTACAGTTTACCATTTGTTTTTATCTGTATTCTTCCTCTCCAATGTAAATTTCAGTCTAGAATGAATATTATTAAACGAATGTAAATTGTCTTGGATAGTGCTACTATCATTAATAATAAGAACATCGTCTACATATCTCCCAAAGTATGATAAGGGGGTAGAAAAGGTGCCAAATGAACATTTGATGCCTTTTCCACCCCATATACATGCACCTATTTCTACTAAGACTAGAAACAAGTTTGTTTGTTTGTTTGTTTGTTATTTGGTTTTTAGGAGCATTAGCAACTAAGGCCATATTGCTCCGGGATATGCGGTGGTCATTCTCTGACCTTTCCGCATCATCCGTATTTGGTGGTGACGGGCTCGAACCCCTGACTAATCAAGAAGCGTGTGCTACGCACTGCTGCTCCTTCCCACCTGGCTACGGAGGCTCCTTACTAGAAACAAGTGCATGTATACTTGCATGTATGCCAATGCTAGGAGTATAGTTAATAAATCTGATGAGCTTGAAGTGCTAGTCAAGACATCAAAGGCAGATATTGTTGGGATATCAGAGACATGGTGTCACACAGATATAAGCAGTGCGGAACTGGAATTTCAGGAGTACAATGTGTACAGGAAGGATAGATAGGACAAGAAGGGGGGAGGGATTTTGCTTTTAGTTAAGAAACACATCAAATCTAAGGAAGTGCATCCAGTTGATGTTGGTGGACAATGCAATGTTCAGTCTGTTTGGTTTGACATAAGCACTGGGAAAGGAAAAATGAGAGTAGGTGGGTTATAGGCCTAATGAATCTGATGAGTATAATGAGCAATTGTGCAGAGAAATAAATAACCAGTAAAGAAGAGTGTCTTATAATGGGCGATTTTAATTTCCCAGATACTGACTGGAATTTGTGGTTTGGTCACTCACACACTAGCAAGGCTTTTGCAGATTTATTGGGCGATTGTTTTCTACAGCAGCATGTTCAGGAGGCAACTAGAGGGAGTAATACTATTGACCTGATTATCAGTAGTGATTCTTCATGCATTAAGAATCTATACCAAAAGGAACCACTAGGTGGCAGTGATCAGAGTGTGCTCAATTGGGATTTACTCAAAGAGGTAACTACCATCAGGGGTAAAGGGAAGGGTGTTTGCTTTTGCAAAGGTGACTACAGTGGTCTGAGACAGTATTTAAATTCTATATGGTGGGATCAAATGTTGATGTTACCAACATAGAATTCTAAATAGGAAGCCTTCTGGGACTTAATCTTGGCGGCTACCAGCATTTTTATTCCAACTAGGAATAAAAAATGCTGCACCAGCCAAAATTTTTTTTGGCTGGTGCAGCATAAGCCACAGGCTTCCTTGCCCAATATGGCTAATAATAATAATAATAATAATAATAATGCTAATCTATCACATACTATGGGAAGTATTTAGCATTAGCATTAATAGAGGCATATGATGCAAGAAAGCAAGCTTATGCAGCATCAGCCAAAAGAGAGAGAAAAAAAAACGCTCCCATTTCATCCCTCCGTTCGTTCCAAAACGATGTTCACTATCCAAAACATTTTACATTCCTTTAATAATATTCATTTTAAAATCAAATTAACATTGGAGAATACGGATACTAAGTCATTAAATTTTCTAAATTTCATGCTGACTGGGGATGCAAATAATCCAGTTTAACATCTATCGTAAACCTACAAACACCAGTATGCTTCTGCACTATAACAGCTATCACCCATTCAAGTACAAAAGATCAATTATACAATACCTGACAACATTTTTTTTTGTCATACCTCTGGAACGAAAGTTGGTTATTCTGAACAAAATTAATGTCTTGATTGTGAAAATATCAATCTTTTACTTCTGTCATATCTACATCAAAAGATATATGCATTTTTAAATTCCTTGTTTTTATACAATATCAGCACACATGGTTGTAATCATTACACACAATATATGTTACTTAGACATGTTTCCCATTCAATGATTACCTTTTATACTCTAGATTGTTTTCCTGTTTAAGCAACCAACAGTAATCATGGCAGAGTCCCAGCGACTTTTGTATTAATTTTCCATTGCAGATACATCCTGGTGGAAGCACTGTCCTTGTTCATCACTGACATCTGTTTTCTGCTAACCAACAGCAAATTCAAAATGGGAAGCATTCAAAGAACTTATCTTGGAAGCTACTGGGCTTTACATACCAACTAAGAAATACTGTTCAAGGTTTAGGCCAAAATGGATGTCAGATGAACTAATGAAGCATATGGCAGAGAAGAAAAATGCATGGGATACATACAAATTAACACATGACACAGAAGCCTATGATAGATACAAGTTGATGTGCAACCAAGTTACAAAGGAGGTTAGGCAGGTGAAGGCAGATTACGAGAAATCCTTGGCAAGGGATGCAAAGAAAAACAGCAAAGAGTTCTTTACTTATGTAAACTCTAGAAGGAAGGGGATGAATCAGATTGGTCCACTTGATAATGATGGGTCAAGTGTTGATGATCCTGCTCAGGTAGCTAACAAACTAAATGAATATTTTGCATCGACATTCACACATGAGGAGTTATTCAGCGAGGGGAATGCCAGAGGTGTATTCAACTCTAGCAGTAAGCTACAGAATCTTGAAATAACTGGGAGTAAAGTGGAGGAGAAACTGTTGAAGATAAACACAAGAAAGGCACCCGGGGTGGATGGGATCTATCCAGTTATATTAAAGGAGGCAGCAAAGGAAGTAAGCAAACCCTTAGCCATAATTATGAGAGCTTCCTTGGACTCAGGGGAGGTACCCATAGACTGGAAATGTGCAAATGTGACCCCAATTCACAAAGGAGGATCAAAGGCTGACACAAGTAATTATAGACCTGTGAGCTTAACTTCTGTTCCAGGAAAATTAATGGAGGCACTGGTTAAAGAAGCACTGCAGGATCATTTAGACAAGACTTCAGTTATAGCTCAGACACAGCATGGTTTTGTTAAGGGGAAGTCTTGCCTGACCAACTTGATTGGATACTATGATGCAGTCACAAAAGAACTGGATGCAGGGAATAACTTTGATATTATATACTTGGATCTTAGAAAGGCTTTTGATACTGTTGCACATGGAAGACTGCTACACAAATTGGAGCAGTGTGACATTGGAGGCAAATTGCTGCTATGGATAAAGGGGTGGTTGAGGGGGAGAAGACAGAGAGTGGTAATCAATGGACACTGCTCATCGTGGACTGATGTTATTAGTGGAGTCCCTCAGGGCTCAGTGTTGGGTCCATTATTGTTTTCTGTATTTATAAATGATATTGATGATGGTATATCGGGCTTAATATTCAAGTTTGCAGACGATACAAAGGTTGGCAGGGTTGTCAAGGACACTACTGACACTATGCTGCTGCAACAGGATCTGGAAAGGTTGAGCAGATGGGCTGAGAGGTGGCAAATGAAGTTTAACATTGACAAATGTAAAGTACTACACATGGGAAACAGCAACCCCAGAGCAACGTATCAACTCTGTGGTACTACACTGACAGTGGTAGAGAATGAAAGGGACTTGGGGGTGGTTGTGCAGGCAGATATGAAGTTCTCTGAGCAGTGCAGATGGGCTGCAAGAGTAGCTCATGGAGTATTGTCAATGATATACAGGAATTTTTCCAGCAGGGATAAGGAGGTGATTATTCCATTGTATAAGGCGATGGTCAGGCCACACCTAGAGTACTGTATACAGGTCTGGAGGCCTCATTTCAAGAAGGATGTAGAGCTGCTGGAACGAGTACAGAGAAGGGCAACAAGATTAGTGAATGGAACAAAGGGGTGCTCTTACGAAGAAAGGCTTAAGTTTTGCAAATTACAGTGTCTGGAGACTAGGCACCAGCGAGGTGATCTGATAGAGGTGTATAAAGCCTTGAATGGTTTAAGCATGCTCAATGCTGATGGGATTCTTCCTCTAGCTCAGAAAAATCACCTGAGAGGGCATAAATTCAAATTGAGGAAAGACAGATGTAGGATAGACGGGCGGAAATTTGCCTTTAGCCAGCGGGTGGTTGGTTGGTGGAACAGACTTCCATCCCTTGTGGTGGAGGTTGACAGCCTAAATAAGTTTAAGGCTCAGCTGGACAGGTATTTTGAACAAACAGAGGGGTGAAGTGGAAGTGGGTTTTTTTTTTTTTTTTTTTTTTTGGCTGATGCTGCATAAGCTTGCTTTCTTGCATCAAATGCCTCTACTAATGCTAATGCTAATGCTAATGCTAAGTTTTCAGGAAAGAAATCCAAAGAGAATGAAGGAAATGCATTTTCAGTGACATTCGGCACCCCATGTTCTTGTAACATTTCAGCATGTTTGTCACCAGTTGCTCACAGTTCTGTTATTTTCTCTTTCTGACGAATCTGTGAAATTCTTCATCTTTTAGGAGCTTTCTTATTTGAGGACCTATAAACATTCTTTCCTTCAGGTTTGCATGAGATAAATTGTGAAACATCTTCAGTAAATATGCGAATCCTCTGCTTTCTTTATCTAGTGCCTTAGTGAAATTCTTAATCAGTCCAAGCTTGATGTGTAAAGGGGGAAGAAAAACCTTTTGGGGATCAACCAATGGAACATACTTTACATTGCTTTTGCTGGGAATATGTTCATCTCTCTCTCTTGTTCCAGTGTTGTACAACGTAGTGTTTGGCTGTTGCACGACTATCCCACAAACACAGGAAACAACAGTATTTAGAAAAAGCACCTTGCAACCCAACAAGCAGTCCAATCACTTTGAGATCACCACAAATATTCCAACCATAGCCATTGTAACGTATAGCAGCAAGAATCTGGGACATACTATCATAAGTTTCTTTCAGAACAACAGCATGAACGAGAGAAATTGATGGTAAAGTATTTCCATTATAAAGCAATACTGCTTTCGAACTTAGCTTTGATGCATCAATTTCATTCAGAGGTATTGTGTTCAATGTTCAGTTCATGCAGTTCGTGTACTTGCTACCTGGAAGTCTAAAATGCTGATGGAACTGATATTCGGGTGACACTCAAGTCTAGTGGACCCAATTTCGGCAAAGTCCGGACGGTCTGTGACAGCCAAATCCTCTGCTTGCACCTTCACGATGGTGGGACTGTTAGTAATCCTGGGTATAACCTCCATGCACAAGTACATGGTGGGTGACCACCCAGGTGAGAACCAACGTAAGCAGGGGTTGAGGTGTGGCGCCCACACCACATGGAGGAACGCCGCCCCTCTATGTTACTAGGCAGTACTAGGTGGTAGATGACTCTCATCAACCGGTGAAATACCACCACTTTGCTTATTGGAGGCTTGAAGTGGTGGAACCCATGTTTAGTCTCTAGAGCTAAGGTCCGGCCAACCATTCCCCATCTCTTCCATCATGCAGTATGATTGATGACTTTTGAGGTTATGATGAATGTCGTGGCGAGATCCAATATTCCTTACATTTCGAGGGTACAGCTCTACAACGGTGTTTGCAGGCCGGCCGCTAGATAGTACACCGGACCAAACCTATTGGTAACTCTCTAGAAGGCTTCCGGATCAGCTAGTGCATAATCATGCTACCTCTACTGTGCCAGATAGTGACTGAAGGGAGTCCGAGTAGTGTGTATGCGGGGAGCATTGTCGAGGCCACGTTATGTCAAGGATCTGGGTATATTCTTACCACATGTACGCCATATCCAAAAATTTCATTACTTCATACAGCATGTAACACCCACTTTTTCTGACTATTGAATACACCATGAATTGTCAAACTAATAGAGCAAGCTTATCTGTGAAAAGATCTAAACCTCCCAAGGACTTCCTAATTCATTTCACAAATATACGTGGTCTCAATTCTAATCTCAACGATGTCCATTTCCACTTGCAGTCTTCCAAACCCCATGTACTTTTTCTGACAGAATCTCAGTTATCGGTTGATTCAACTACTGCTCATCTCAGATGTCAAAATTATTCACTGTATGATTCCTTTCGCCTCAAAGGTGGTACTTCTGCATATATCCGTTCTGATATTCCCTGTCAGAGACTTGGCAATTTGGAATCTCCTCTCTTTGATCTTCTCTGGCTTAAAATCTCTCTACCTCATTGTGTCAAATTCATCTGTTCTCTCTACCGTTCTCCCAACTCCATTAATCACTTGGAGCTCTTTGACTTCCTCTCTTTGCAACTTGACTTTCTCCAATCGAACTTTCCTAACAGTGAGGTAATTTTCCTTGGTGATTTTAATTTTCGCAACTCCAGCTGACTTCCGTTTTCTAGTCACACCGACGCAGCTGGTCGAGATGCTGAGGCTTTTGCAATTACTAATGACCTAGCACTGATTGTTCATTTACCTACAAGAATACCGGACAATCCTAATCATACAGCCAATACGCTTGATCTTTTTCTCACAAACAACCCTTCTATGTACAAGGTCGAAGTGAGAGGTCCTTTAGGCACTTCAGATCACAACTTGGTGATTGTCTCTTTTCCAATGGAACCTTTATCTCATGGTTATTCCCAACCTCGTATTGTTTGACATTACAAGAATGCAAAATGGGATGACCTGCGAGATTTCTTTTCTTCTTTTCCTTGGTTGGATTACTGTTTCAAAACTTCTGATGTCAATGTTAGCTCAGATCGTGTCAGTGAAATTATTCTTGCAGGAATGGAATCCTTTATCCCACACTCCACTTTAAAATCTCATCCTTTATCTAAACCTTGGTTTTCCAATAAATGTGCTAAGGCTGTCCAAGAGAAGAATGTTGCATATCGTAATTGGCTTGTTTCTAATTCTTCAGTTTCATTTTCTGCCTACACCAAAGCTCGCAACAATTGTAAAGCAGTTATTAATCAGTCCAAACTAAAGTTTGAACAGTCTAAGAGTAGAAAACTTGCTTCTTGCCCTAATGGTAGCAAGCATTCTGGTCTCTTGCCAAAGCTATTGGCCACAACTTTTGCCCATCTCTGCTCCCACCTTTGTCCAAACCAGATGGTTCTGTTGTCACTTCAGCCGAGGATAAAGCTGACCTGCTAGCATCCCATTTTTCTTCCAGCTCATGTATCAATGATCTTGGTAAAACACCTCCCACCATTCCTAACACGCTCCATATAATGCCTCCTGTGGTCTTCCGTCAGAAGGATTTTGATGAATCTTGATACTAAGAAAGCTCCAGGTCCTGATGGTATTTCTCCACTAGTTCTCAAAACCTGTGCTCCTGAACTTACTCCTATTCTTTGCCGCCTTTTTTCACTTTCTTATTCCAAAGGTGTTTTTCCTTCTGCTTGGAAATTTGCTCATATCCAGCCAGTTCCTAAAAAGGGTGACAAATCCCTCCCATCCAATTATCGTCCCATTGCAATTACTTCTACTCTTTCTAAAGTAATGGAGAAATCAATTAACCGCCAACTCAAACTACCTAGAGACCTTCCATCTGATCAACGATCGCCAGTATGGATTCCACCAGTGTCGATCCACTGGTGATATTCTGGCTTATGTTACCCATTTATGGACTAATTCAATGGAAAGGTTTGGTGAAACACAAGTAGTTGCTCTTGACATCTCAAAGGCTTTTGATCGTGTTTGGCATAAAGGTCTTCTAAACAAGCTTCCATATTATGGTTTGCCAACTGTTTTTTTTTTTTGTAATTGTTTATCCAGTTTTCTCTCTGATTGCTCACTGAGGGTGATGGTAGATGGCTCTCTGTCTTCTAACTTCTCCACTAATGCCGGTATCCCTCAAGGTTCAGTTCTTTCCCCCACTCTTTTCCTCTTGTATATCAATGAGCTTCTTCCATTGACTGGAAATCCTATCCATAGTTTTGCCGATGATAGCACATTGCATTCAACTTTCCATTTTGAGAAACCTTGTCCTGTTCAATCAGCTTCAACTTCTCGAAAATCTGCTACCAATTCCTTAAATGCCGATCTTCAGGTAATTCTCCAGTGGGGCAAAGACAACTTAGTTGATTTCAACCCTTCTAAAACTCAGTCTTGTCTTATATCTCGCAAAAAGGATTCTTCTGCTCCTATGCTTATCTTTAGTGACACTCCGATTTCTAGGCAAAATGATATATCTCTTTTGGGGATTACCCTGACTTCTAATCTCTCTTGACACAAGCACATTACAAATATTGCTTCCGCTGCATCTAAAAAACTTGGTTTTCTCTTTTGTTCTTGGTGTTACTTTTCTTCCAAACAGCTGCTCACTCTGTATAAATCGCAAATCCGCCCTGCCATGGAATATTGTTCCCACATCTGGGGTGGTGCCCCCAAAACCTCTCTCAGGCTTCTTGATTCTATTCAGAAGAGGGCAGTTAGATTAATTAATGATTCATCTCTAACAGAGTCTCTCCACTCACTTTCTCATAGACGCACAGTTTCTGCTGCATGCCTCTTCTACAGATACTTCCATGGGCACTGTTCTTCTGAATTAGCTTCTATAATTCCCGCTCTCTCTTTCAAAACAGTCCGAACACGTGCCGCCACCAGCCAACATCCATTTACTGTCCAAATTCAAACGCACAGAACCAACTTTTCATCTTCCTCATTTATTCATTCAACTGCCGTTTTCTGGAACAACCTTCCTTCATACGTATTTCCGGAAAATTACAATCTACAGAAGTTTAAGTCCAATGACTTAAACTTCTGAGGATCCGAGTGATTCAGCCTTCTCTTTGGGTAAGCCCAAGTCTCTGATCAAGTCGCTTAATTCTTTTTGTTCACTCGCTCTATTTCTCGCTCGTATTCCAAATCATATGAAGTACATGGTTCCGTGATATCTGGTAAAATTATTTCTTCTGTACCTTCATCACTACCCAAGATTTTTGTGGCACAGGTCCTGGCAATTCTTTACCATGTGGCACTGGCCTAATTGCTGATGGGGTATTTGAATATCTGATGCAGTGCTTGCTCTTTTTGGAAATACTTTTTATTTTTGTCATGCAGAAATAGCAGTCGTCGAAATGATTGTTGGGCTCGCACCACACCATAGGGATGAAAAAAAAGTAATGCTCTCTGCTTGCCATATAACCACAGAAGGCGCCTCCGTAGCCAGGTGGGAAGGAGCAGCAGTGCGTAGCACACGCTTCTTGATTAGACCGGGGTTCGAGCCCGTCACCACCAAATACGGAGGATGCGGAAAGGTCAGGGAATGACCACCACATATCCCGGAGCAATATGGCCTTAGTTGCTAATGCTACTTAAATCCAAATAACAAAAAAAAAAAAAAATAAATAACCACAGCCTGAAGTTCATTGTACAAGTAATACAACAGATATCTGGAGCCCAATTTTTTTCTTGGTCACCAATCTTGCAGCCAAAGTACAATGAATATGCAACTTTTGTGACATTGTATATTTTCTTCCTCTGAGTTTTTGGGGTTAAGTGTCCACAAACATAGCAGAAGTTGTCTCGGTGACTGGTGCAAGTTCTGTGCTTTGTCTTCTCCATTTTAACAATGCATTAACCTAAAAACAGTAAAAGCATTTGGTAAATTTGAACAGAAGGTGAATTCTTGTAGCGTAGTTTATCGTACACTATATATTGAACAGTTGAATGGCGTAATAAAATTAATAAAAATACTGACTTGTTTGAAAAAGTTCATCAAAATCAAAATATACTATATTGCAAGAACAGTAATGATGTACTTGCTTAACTTTTAGCCCAATAAACAAAACCAACCAAAAGTTAATAAGTTTAAAAATTGCATTTCAAACGGTAACAGAATCCAGTTATCTATCTATATCTTAAAACTGAGACATGATAAGAAATTTTTATGATTTATTTTAAATTCATAAAACTTGACCAGAAACAACCACTGATTTTCTGGAGGTAAAAATCATGTTGGATAGTGTTATCTTTAATCAATTTCTCAATTCGTATAAATATTCAATGACAGAATCTGCTTTGGGCTCAGAAATACAAATATTAACCAGCATTTTCTTAAACAGAGGTTACCCACTTGCTACAATACACAGAATTAGGGTACAAGCTAAGGACAGAATACAAAAAAATACACCAACCAACAATAGTAATATCAAAAAATACTTTATTTCTGTCCCACATGTTGAACAGTGGCACAAACAACTTAACAGATTCTTTAAAGATACCAAATTTAAAATTGTATCCAGGCCAATACGGAAATTACACACTATACTGAATGATCGCTCAGTCCTTTCCTCGTTTCGCAACACAAATAAATGACCTAGTATACAAACATTTCTTGCAGTGATTGTGCCTCGTCTTATCAGGGTTCTATGTGGTTTCCTCTGAATTTTTGTGTTAATCAACATGTGGCCTCAGTTCATGCTCCTCGTTCAGCAGCGTCAGAATTAACCTTTCGTGCCATTAATGAAAAATATACTTTTTTATTTAATGAGGCCAAAATACTTAGTGCCCAATGTAATTATACGAGACTATTAATTGCAGAAGAGAAATGATAAGAAGAGAAAAGAAACTGTTGAAATTAAATTACATGAGAATTCTGTTAATGTTCGTTGGCCATATGTAATCTCTGATTCGTGGTCTTTTATGTGCATGCGCCAAGAGAAATAATCCCTATTTAAGTTCCATGCTCACCCCTATTCGGTAATTTATATTCCTGTGATAACGATATACGGTTGAAAAGCAGTCAGCTTAAATGAAAATCGTTTTGCAATTTTTTCGTTAAATTAATTTTTTACTTAATTTTTAATTGCATTAAACTGATTGTTAATTGTGTTCATTTGATTTTTAATTATTTCTTACCTTAATGTAAGATTTTCGATTTTTTAATTTTTCATTTTAAATTCTGGAGAGTTTGACAAGGGGAGACAAAATTTCTGAAGTTGTTTACTGCTGCCCTTGAGGCAGCTTTCAGAAAATTAGACTGGTCACATAAAGGAGCCAATGTGAATGGAGAGTACCTAAACCATTTATGATTCGCAGATGACATTGTGATCATAAGCCACGATACCAAAGAATCATTGAAGGAGAAGTAATTGAAAAGGTGGATTCATATACTTATCTGGGACAAGTCATTAGCTGTAATAATGAAAAATTGGCTGGAAGTCAAGAGACGAATAAATTTTGGATGGATATTCAGGAAATATTGTCACATACTGAGGAGTAATATCCCAATTTGACTGAAATGGAAAATAATGAACCAATGTATACTCCCCATCATGACCTATGGAAGTAAATCTTGGGCACTCACCAAAAGAATGGAAGAGAAGCTGAGAATTACACAGCGAAGAATGGAATGAATTATATTAAAAATCAGATTGTTAAATAAGAAGAGAGACACATGAATTAGGCAGCAAACTCAAGTAAAGGATATTCTTATCAAAACTAAAGAACTAAAATGGTCTTGGGTAGGACACATAGCTTGAAGACATGATGACAGATGGACTAAGAAAATAACAGAATGGTACTCAAGAGGAGCTAGGAGAAAAAGTGGAAGACAATTATGGAGAAGGACAGATGAAATTCGTGGGTTCGTGGTAGTAAATAGATGGCCACTGCACAAAACAGAAGTAACTGGAAAGCTGCTAGAGAGGCCTTCATCCTGCAGTGAATTGAAAATAGCTGATGATGATGATGATGATGATGAAGTGGAATATTATTTATCGATTTGAAATTACTGTTTTTCTGTAACTTTTGATTTAAAATTAATAGTGTAGTATTTATTTTAAATTCCCACATTAATTTGGTGTATTTGTTCTTTACTGCCTAAAAACCACAGTCAACTTCTGCCATATTGGGTTGTTTGGATAAGAATGTTACATTTTGCAGCCACTGTTTTAATATTGACATAGGAGATGCTTGGATGTTTCTACGTAGCTTTGTAACATTGGAATCAGTATAATCTGTTTTAGAAGAGGTTTATAAACTAAATTTTATAAGACTACATATGTGTTTTAATAACTAATGTATATACTAGTGCAATGTGTATACCAGCCAACTACTAAGTAGAAAAAAATAACACTATTTAAGTATATCTCATTGTGAATACCTTCACACGAGTTACCATGATACTGCACTTCCTGCACTACCATGATATTGCGGAAAATTGTAGGTTATCAAGGTGGCCTACAGAACGATGTGGGTTGGCCAGGTCTGTTTCAGAGAGATAAATAGCTTAGTTATATAGCAAAAATTTCAACTGCTGAAGTCTTGGAACAAAGTACCTAAAAAAAAAATAAAAAAAAACACACAATGTATTATTGGGTTCACATTACGATATTTTCACAATACCTCCATTTATTCCTATGGGATGCACAATACGTTTCCATCTTTTTTCAGTTTGCACCAGCTGGCAAAAATTTACCAAAGTTGAGGAGTGACTGTATATCTCATATTGTGAATACCTTCACAAAAGTTATCATGATACTACACTAATAAGCAACTACCTAGAATAAGTAACTCTTCACCAAGGAAAAGACTTTGTTATTTATTCTCGGTGGATACCACCACCCAGATGGCACCGTTTCGGAGCTTGTTGGCTACTCATTGGTGGGTGGGCAGGTACCCTGGTATTGTAATGATGACAACTCTGTTGCGCAGTATAACTTTTCACTAATTTTTTCATGTAGCCAACTACTAAGTAGTTAAAAAAAATGATGCCATTTTTTAACTACTTAGTAGTTGGCTACATATAGCCATGATGTTCTAGCACTAACCTATGCATTACTTAACTTCTAGATAACTGAGGTTATTGCTCTAAATGTATTATGTAATCTTAATTACTTGTACACCATTAGGCATCTCTCATATTACAAAGTTATACTTTGCAACCGGGTTGTCATCATTGCAACACCTGGATACCCTCCTACCGGAGGAGTCAACAAGCGCCAAAATGGTGCCGTCTGGGTGGTGGTATCCATCGAGAATAAGTAACAGAAGTCTTTTCCATTGGTTAAGTGTTACTTATTTGAGGTAATACAATATAGTAGCCTGTATATCTCATATTGTGAAGGTATTCACAATATGAGATATACAGGCTATATCTCATATTGCGAAGGTATTCACAATATGAGATATGCAGGCATTCCTCGACTTATGTAAATAATCACTTACATAAATTTTTGCTAGCAAACTGAAAAAATATGTAAACATACCTTGCATCCCATAGGAATAAATGGAGGTATTGTGAAAAAATCATAATGTGAACCTAATAATACAATACATTGTTGTTGTTGTTTTTTTTTTTTTTTTTTTTTTTGTAATTCGTTCCAAGACCTCGGCAGTTGGAAATTTTCGCTATGTAATTAAGCTATTTACCTCTGAAACAGACCTGGCTAACCCATATCATTCTGTGGGCCGACTAGACAAACTACAATTTTCCACAGGTCACATATATTAAAAAAAAAACAATCTTTTAAAAATAAAAAATCGAATGCCATAAAAATTTATTTTATTCATTCATTTTCATTATGTAGATGTAGATATACATCAATGGGATATTTGCTTTTCTTTGTGATCACTCAATTTTTTTAAATCTACTTCAATGTTGGTGGTTGCACATCTTAATTGATTTTCCAGATTTTCATCTATTACTGAAGCTCGAGATTTACTTTCAATAAATTTCATTTTTAAAAATAAAGTTTCACAAATGTATGTGGCTCCAAAGGCATTCACAATTTTTTGTGCAAAAAATCTTAATTTCAGATACTTTCCCACTGTCACATATGTGTTGTAAAAGTTGATTTTTGATGTCGGGGTTCAGAGTTTCCGGGATAGTGGAAATGCCAACTTGAAATGAAGAACAAAATATTTCAAATATCATGTTTTGCAAACTGAGAAACAATGATCAAATACTGCTGAAAGTTATTTTTCTTTATTTCATCGGGGTACTTTGAGAAGTAGAGAAGAAGTCATTATTTATCATGCTAAGCACAGCTAGTGAATGATTTCCCACTGATGTAGTCAGTAGTATAAAAATCATCTGACGGGCCGCAAAAAATAGTGTGGAGGGCTACATGTAGCCACCGGTTGGCCATGCCTGCTCTAAAAGGTCATTTTTATAATGGAAATTGTATTTGTTTTATATAAATTTATGCCAAATAAGCACAGGACAAAAATTACTTTTAACTAAAGGATGCAAGAACAAAAACACAGCTGATACGTTTACAAATGCTAACTAGAAGGGCTACACACCGGCTGGAGAATGCACTACACTTTCATCGTTATCATATATTCCGTTATAAGAATCAATTTTGAATGCCTTTGTGATATTTTTCTAAAGCACCTTTCTGGAGGTCATGACCATAAAACAATTAGAAGAATTTGCACTTTCTGGTTTATTAGGCTTTTCTGTTTGTGCAATCTACAGATAGTAAACTCAATCTTATTGCATTTGCGATAATACCGATAACTGGAATTGTGTTGGTTTTTACATTAATTTGATGAAATGTGTTTCCCCTTCACTAAAACCTTCAATCAAAAAAAAAAAAAACATAAATAAATTTTCAGAACCTTCTCTTCATTCCTGTTTACTTATTACAATGATGAAAGGAAAGTGAGAAAAGGAAAGTGTACGTGGTGGCAGTGCTAGGAAACGAAGATGAAAGTGATAAGAAGTACGAAGCAGGGCAAAGTTTGTCATCTACTGCATGGGAATTAGGTCTTGCTGCTTCAACAGTGAATACTATTTTAAAGGTAAGTGCACATATAAAAGGACAAGTTAAAGGATCAACACATTTAAGATCAACAGTGAACACAAAACAGCATTCAGGTGATGTATCGAAGATGGAAAAGCTATTAATAATAAGGATGGAAAATCAGATTCAGAAGTGAGTGCCCCTGAGTCTAACGGCCATTCAAGCAAAAGCAAGCAGTATTTATGAAGATACAGTGGCATACTTATCAGCTGAAGTCGTTGATTCTGGCAATGATGCTCAAGAATTAAAACTTGTTGACATTATGCCTGTCTTCTCTCTTTTTTTGTAATTTTATAATTTTTGTAATTGCACACTTTGTAATTTTCCTGCAAGTAAGATAAAAAAAATTTAATAAATAATTCTATGAGGGTGGTTCAATAAATAATCGCCCTCACCTACTTCCACATATCGCAGAGTCATGATATTTTGTGTGTAGCATCATACATACCTCTGTAGTAAATGTGTAAAATTTCAGCCTGTGTCTTAATTTGTTTTTCTCTGAAGTAGCATCATGGACAAAGTTTAAGCCAGAGCTGCAATCCAGTATCTGGTCTTGAAGGAGAAATCTCCTAAAGAAAACCACAAGCCCCATCCTATGGTATTGTGAAGCACTGGCATAGACAGTTTAGGTGTGGTCGGACATTGGTAAAATCTGAGCCCATTCCAGGTTGTCCCCATTCAGCCATTGATGACAGCACGATCAGGAAATTGAGTCGTTAATCATGGAAGATCGCCGGCTATCTGTGCATGAATTGTCCCAGGAGGTTAAGATTAGTTTGGGCTCTGTTGAAACAGTCCACGACCAACTCCATTTACGGAAATCGAGTGCAAGATGGATTCCCCGATTATTGACTGGTTTCCAGAAGGCTGATCGACAACAGAAATCACACTTTTCTCTTGTCTAATCACTGAGGATGAAAGATGGATATACCATTTCAACCCTGAAAGTAAACATAATTGTCCCCCCCCCCAAGACGGCAATGGTCCAAGCGTCAGCAGGAAAGGTCTTGCTGACAGTGTTTTGGGATGAGAAAGTAAATAATGACTGATTACCTGCTGAAAGGTAGAACAATTACCGGTGCCTATTATGCCAACTTACTCACAAAATTACGGGATAAAATCAAAACATGTAGGCGTATGTTGTCCAAAGGTGTGAGAATGCTTCAAGACAATGGCCCAGTTCACACTTCTGAAATTGCAACAACACAAGCGGCCACTTGTGGATGTGAAATACTGCCCCATCCAGCATGCTCACCCAATCTTGCACCATCAGACTTCTTGTTTCCTTCCCTCAAATCATTTCTTTGGGGGACCCATCCCTGACAACGAGACACTCATTTCTGCAACAGAGTCATTCTTCAAAGACAAACCTCACCACTTCTACAAAAACAGTATATGCAGCCTCATCCATCTATGGGAAAAATGTGTAAATTTGCACAGTTGCTATGTAGAGAAGGACTAAAGCCTGTACCAAGAATCAACAGGCTAGCACCTCTGCAGCTAAGTCAGGGCGATTCTTTATTGAATCACCCTCATATTTTACATGTTTGTTGAACATTTCTTTTTTTGCTTCGATCAAATTCAGAATAGTTGTGAGTGCTACATAAGCATTTCGGTGAATTCCGACTTACGTGTAAAATTTGCCATTTTTTACGATGCCATTTTTTAACTACTTAGTAGTTGGCTACGTATAGACACGGTGCTCTAGCACTAACTTAAATGTTAGTTAACGTCTAGTAACCTGAGGCTAAATGTATTATGTAATCTTAATTTCTTGTACACCATCAGGCATCTCTCATATTGTGAAGTTATACTTTGCAACTGGGTTGTCATCATTGTAACACCACGGTACCTGCCCACCCACTGATGAGCAGCCAACAAGCTCCAAAATAGTGCCATCTGGGTGGTGGTTTCCCCTGAGAATAAGTAACAGTAGTCTTCTCCGCTGGTGAAACGTTACTTATTCGAGGTAATGCAATATCACGGTAACTCATTGTAAAGGTATTCACAATATGAGATATACTTAAATGATGCCATTTTGTAACTACAGGCTGGCCTCGATTAATGTGCTTAATTCATCCTGCGAGCACATTGTGCAAAACAGAAATGCGTTAATCAAATATAAAAATCAATAGGAAAAATTATAATTGGTCCGCGACCTTTAGGAATTTCCATAAAGATTTTTAAAAATGCCATTTAAATAGCTTTTTTAACTGGATACCATGTAAAAGATAATAAAATTAATTATAGAATTAAATGTATATTGTAGAAAATAACATAATGAAGAAACTATTTGTTATGGAAATATTTGAACACAGATATTTGCGCAATACTGGCTTTCTTTTTTTCATGATGCAATTTCCAATAGCCAGCAACAAGCTTCTATAGGCCCTGGCGAAATACATGCTTTTTCGATGTTAGGATCAACATCTATTACATTTTGTTTGAGGTTTCGGCAATACCAAAGTTTCACCTAGTTCTTTTACCATTATCTCCTTTGTGGTAACATTTTCATCTGGCTCACACTCTTTTTCTTCAACTTCCTTCAACTTCTTGGTATTTATGCTGCTCCTCTTTTTGAAAGAGAACGCTGTCAGTTAGCTGTTCTGAATGCAAATTCAGTAATTCTTGAAAGTTAGACATATCCAAGCCTTTGAAACAAAGGCTTTACCAACAAAGGCATTACCAATATTAGTTATCTCTTCAATAACTTTTTGAGCAGCATCCTCGAAGCCAGTAAAATCATTTGTGAAATGGGGTAAAAGATACTTCAAAACTGTTCTCATATTGCTGAGGTGCCTCCGTAGCCAGGTGGGCTGGAGCAGCAGTGTGTAGCACAAGCTTCTTGATTAGACCGGGGTTAGAGCCCATGACCACCAAATATGGAGGATGCGGAAAGGTCAGGGAATGACCACCCCGGAGCAATATGGCCTTAGTTGCTAATGCTCTTAAAAACCAAATAACAACAACAACATATTGCTGGCTGTCACTTCTTTCCATGCTGCATGAATGTTTTCAATGGCCACTCATGTTATATTTTTTTCAAAATTCTGGTACAGAAACTGCATTGTCTCCTGTTGTAGCTTCAAGCGCCTGTGCAAATGTTCTATGGAGATAGTAGCCTTAAAAGTTGCAATCTCCCTGGTCTATGGGTTGCAATAACGAAGTTAAATTTGCCAGTAAAAAAACAACTTTCACATTTTCATTTAAGTCTCCCAAGTGCAGAAGGATGTCCGGGTGCATTATCTAAAAGCAACAGAGCTTTAAAAGTAAGATTATTTTTCTTGCAATTTGCTTCAACTATTGGACAGAAATAAGATGTAAACCAGAATTCAAATAGGGCTTTGGTCATCCATGCTTTTTTATTTGAATGCAAATTGACTGGAAGAGTTTGATGTATCCTTTTAAAGCTCTAGGACTTTGTGTATGGTACACAATCATAGGCTTCAATTTAAAATTGCCTTCAGTGTTCCCATCTAAGAGTCTTTAGCTGGATTTCATCATTTTTCTCTTTCTTGGTGATTCCCCTTCTACTTCTGACTCTTTAGCATTAGTAGAGGCATTTGATGAAAGAAAGCAAGCTTATGCAGCATCAGCCAAAAAAAAAAAAAAAAACACTTCCACTTCACCCTCTGTTCGTTCAAAATACCTGCCCAGCTGAGCCTTAAACTTATTTAGGCTATCAACTTCCACGACAAGGTATGGAAGTCTGTTCCACCAACCAACCACCCGCTGGCTAAAGGCAAATTTCCGCACGTCTATCCTACAGCTGTCTTTCCTCAATTTGAATTTATGCCCTCTAAGGTGATTATTCTGAGCGAAAGGAAGAATCCTATCAGCATTGAGCATGCTCAAACCATTCAAGGCTTTATACACCTCTATCAGATCACCTCGCTGGTGCCTAGTCTCCAGACACTGTACTTTGCAAAACGTAAGCCTTTCTTCATAAGAGCACCCCTTTGTTCCATTCACTAATCTTATTGCCTTCTCTGTACTCGTTCCAGCAGCTCTACATCCTTCTTGAAATGAGGCCTCCAGACCTGTATACAGTACTCTAGGTGTGGCCTGACCATTGCCTTATACAAGGGAATAATCACCTCCTTATCACTGCTAGAAAAATTCCTATATATCATTGACAATACACCATGAGCTACTCTTGCAGCCCGTCTGCACTGCTCAGACAACTTCATATCTGCCTGCACAACCACCCTCAGGTCCCTTTCATTCTCTACCACTGTCAGTGTAGTACCACAGAGTTGATACGTTGCTCTGGGGTTGCTGTTTCCTATGTGTAGTACTTTACATTTGTCAATGTTAAACTTCATTTGCCACCTCTCAGCCATCTGCTCAACCTTTCCAGATCCTGTAGCAGCAGCTTAGTGTCAGTAGTTTCCTTGACAACCCTGCCTATCTTTGTATCGTCTGCAAACTTCGACATTAAACTTGATATACCATCATAAATATCATTTATGAATACAGAAAACAATAATGGACCCAACACTGAGCCCTGAGGGACTCCACTAATAACATTAGTCCACGATGAGCAGTGTCCATTGATTACCACTCTCTGTCTTCTCCCCCTCAACCACCCCTTTATCCATAGCAGCAATTTACCTCCAATGTCACACTGCTCCAATTTGTGTCTTCCATATGCAACAGCATTAAAAGCCTTTCTAAGATCCAAGTATATAATATCAAAGTTATTCCCTGCATCCAGTTCCTTTGTGACTGCATCATAGTATCCAATCAAATTGGTCAGGCAAGACTTCCTCTTAACAAAACCATGCTGTGTCCGAGCTATAACTGAAGTCTTGTCTAAATGATCCTGCAGTGCTTCTTTAACTAGTGCCTCCATGAATTTTCCTGGAACAGAAGTTAAACTCACAGGTCTATAATTACTTGTGTCAGCCTTTGATCCTCCTTTGTGAATTGGGGTCACATTTTCACATCTCCAGTCTGTGGGTACCTCCCCTGAATCCAAGGAAGCTCTCATAATTATGGCTAAGGGTTTGCTTACTTCCTCTGCTGCCTCCTTTAATATAACTAGATAGATCCCATCCACCCCGGGTGCCTTTCTTGTGTTTATCTTCAACAATTTCTCCTCCACTTTACTCTCAGTTATTACAAGATTCTCTAGATTACTGCTAGAGTTGAATACACCTCTGGCTTTCCCCTCGCTAAATAACTCCTCATGTGTGAATGTCGATGCAAAATATTCATTTAGTTTGTTAGCTACCTGAGCAGGATCATCAACAGTTGACCCATCGATATCAAGTGCACCAATCTGATTCATCCCCTTCCGTCTAGAGTTTACATAAGTAAAGAACTCTTTACTGTTTTTCTTTGCATCCCTTGCCAAAGATTTCTAGTAATCTGCCTTCGCCTGCCTAACCTCCTTTGTAACTTGGTTACAGATCAACTTGTATCTATCATAGGCTTCTGTGTCATGTCAGAAACTAAATTGAGGGGCCCATCAAGCTCTCAGCTGCCCACATCAACGCCAGAGCTTGCACTTGGGCATCGCGGGACACAGAGACAACCCCTAAGGCAGAATGCGCTGGTCCCGAAGGAACTAGTAGTTGTTGGTGACTCTATTGTCAGGGAAACGGGGAACATGCTTTGTAAAAAAGATAGGTGGAACAGGACCAGGGTATGTCTGCCAGGGGCAAAGGTTGATGACGTTGTAGAGCGAATATCATCTTTTAAGGGCACAAAAGGTGATATAGTTGTACACGTTGGCACTAATAATATTAAGAGTAGGAGACCGGCAGAATTACTTAACAAGTACAGGTCACTGTTGAACAAAAGCCGAGAATTAGGGTTGAATTTGAAAGTGTCTGCAATTCTGCCCAGACACGATAGGAGGGAGTATATGATGAGAGCCTTGTCGGTCAATTCGGCCCTGGAAAGATTGTGCAAGGCTCAAGGGGTAGAATTTTTTTCAGCCTGGACTGTACTTGTTAACAGGAGAGATTGCTTCTACAGGGATGGGATACACTTAAATAGAAAGGGTGCAAGAATATTTGCTGATGCTATCGAGGCAGTGTTAGGTGGGTCGGAAAACTGCTAGCTTGGGGGGAGACAAAGACCAATAGATTGACAGTAGCCACTGGCAGAGGTGAAAGAGATTCTTGCACTGCTTCTATTAGAATGAGCGGAAGCCTGAAAAACAAGATGCATGGTATTTCAGAGACTGCTGGGAGCCATTGCGGTACAAGTAAACACATATGTTGTGTTAGGGTAGCTAAGAATAGAAACAGGTGCAGGTATACTTGCGTGTACACCAATGCTAGGAGTTTAGTAAATAAATTTGATGAATTTGAGGTATTGCTCAAAACATCGAAGGCAGATATTGTTGGGATATCAGAGACGTGGTGTCACACAGATATAAGGGATGCAGAACTACAATTTGGGGAGTACATCGTCTAGAGAAAGGATAGACTGGATAGGAAGGGAGGAGGGGTTATGCTATTAGTTAAGAAAAACATAAAAACCAAGGAAGTGAAGCCAGTCGACATTGCTGGACAGTGCAGTGTGGAGTCAGTTTCGTGTGACAGTGGCCGTAGCCTAGTGGTCAGGCGCGCGGGTGCATAAGTACACGTGCCTTGAATGACCGGGGTTCAAGCCCGTGACTGCTGAATACGGTGCTGTTTCTTGTATTCTGTGTATCTTGTAAACTCCTCTGACCGTTTGGTCGTCCCGGAGTATAAACAGAAAATTTATTTATTTATTTATTTTTATAAGCATTGGGAGATCAAAATTGAGAGTAGGAGTGTGCTATAGGCCTAATGACTCTGATGAGTATAATAAGGAACTGTATAGGGAAATAGAGTGGGCAAGTAAATCAGAGTGTCTTATAATGGGAGATTTTAATTTCCCAGATATTGACTGGAATTTGGGGGCTAGTTACTCACACACTAGCAGGGCTTTTGAGGATTTATTGGATGATTGTTTTCTACATCAGCATGTTCGGGAGGCAACTAGAGGGAGTAATACTCTTGATTTGATTATCAGCAGTGATTCTTCATGCATTAAGAATCTGCAGATAAACGAACCACTAGGTGGCAGTGATCACAGTGTGCTGAAGTGGGATTTACTCAAAGAGGTAACTACCATTAGGGGTAAAGGGAAGGGTTATTGCTTCCGTAAAGGTGACTACGATGGACTGAGACAGTATTTAAATTCTATACAGTGGGACCAACTGATGATGTTACCAACAGCAAATTCAAAATGGGAAGCATTCAAAGAACTTATCTTGGAAGCTACTAGGCTTTACATACCAACTAAGAAATATTGTTCAAGGTTCAGGCCAAAATGGATGTCAGATGAACTAATGAGGCATATGGCAGAGAAGAAAAATGCATGGGATACATACAAATTAACACGACACAGAAGCCTATGATAGATACAAGTTGATATGCAACCAAGTTACAAAGGAGGTTAGGCAGGCGAAGGCAGATTACGAGAAATCCTTGGCAAGGGATGCAAAGAAAAACAGCAAAGAGTTCTTTACTTATGTAAACTCTAGAAGGAAGGGGATGAATCAGATTGGTCCACTTGATATTGATGGGTCAAGTGTTGATGATCCTGCTCAGGTAGCTAACAAACTAAATGAATATTTTGCATCGACATTCACACATGAGGAGTTATTCAGCGAGGGGAATGCCAGAGGTGTATTCAACTCTAGCAGTAAGCTACAGAATCTTGAAATAACTGGGAGTAAAGTGGAAGAGAAACTGTTGAAGATAAACACAAGAAAGGTACCCGGGGTGGATGGGATCTATCCAGTTATATTAAAGGAGGCAGCAAAGGAAGTAAGCAAACCCTTAGCCATAATTATGAGAGCTTCCTTGGACTCAGGGGAGGTACCCATAGACTGGAAATGTGCAAATGTGACCCCAATTCACAAAGGAGGATCAAAGGCTGACACAGGTAATTATAGACCTGTGAGCCTAACGTCTGTTCCAGGAAAAGTAATGGAGGCACTGGTTAAAGAAGCACTGCAGGATCATTTAGACAAGACTTCAGTTATAGCTCAGACACAGCATGGTTTTGTTAAGGGGAAGTCTTGCCTGACCAACTTGATTGGATACTATGATGCAGTCACAAAAGAACTGGATGCAGGGAATAACTTTGATATTATATACTTGGATCTTAGAAAGGCTTTTGATACTGTTGCACATGGAAGACTGCTACACAAATTGGAGCAGTGTGACATTGGAGGCAAATTGCTGCTATGGATAAAGGGGTGGTTGAGAGGGAGAAGACAGAGAGTGGTAATCAATGGACACTGCTCATCGTGGACTGATGTTATTAGTGGAGTCCCTCAGGGCTCAGTGTTTGGTCCATTATTGTTTTCTGTATTTATAAATGATATTGATGATGGTATATCGGGCTTAATGTCCAAGTTTGCAGACGATACAAAGGTTGGCAGGGTTGTCAAGGACACTACTGACACTATGCTGCTGCAACAGGATCTGGAAAGGTTGAGCAGATGGGCTGAGAGGTGGCAAATGAAGTTTAACATTGACAAATGTAAAGTACTACACATGGGAAACAGCAACCCCAGAGCAACGTATCAACTCTGTGGTACTACACTAACAGTGGTAGAGAATGAAAGGGACTTGGGGGTGGTTGTGCAGGCAGATATGAAGTTCTTTGAGCAGTGCAGACGGGCTGCAAGGGTAGCTCATGGAGTATTGTCAATGATATACAGGAATTTTTACAGCAGGGATAAGGAGGTGATTATTCCATTGTATAAGGCGATGGTCAGGCCACACCTAGAGTACTGTATACAGGTCTGGAGGCCTCATTTCAAGAAGGATGTAGAGCTGCTGAAACGAGTACAGAGAAGGGCAACAAGATTAGTGAATGGAACAAAGGGGTGCTCTTACAAAGAAAGGCTTAAGTTTTGCAAATTACAGTGTCTGGAGACTAGACACCAGCGAGGTGATCTGATAGAGGTGTATAAAGCCTTGAATGGTTTAAGCATGCTCAATGCTGATGGGATTCTTCCTCTAGCTCAGAAAAATCACCTGAGAGGGCATAAATTCAAATTGAGGAAAGACAGATGTAGGATAGACGTGCGGAAATTTGCCTTTAGCCAGCGGGTGGTTGGTTGGTGGAACAGACTTCCATCCCTTGTGGTGGAGGTTGATAGCCTAAATAAGTTAAAGGCTCAGCTGGACAGGTATTTTGAACGAACAGAGGGGTGAAGTGGAAGTGGGTTTTTTTTTTTTTTTTTTTTTGGCTGATGCTGCATAAGCTTGCTTTCTTGCATCAAATGCCTCTACTAATGCTAATGCTAATGTGTTAATCTGTATGTATCCCATGCATGTTTCTTCTCTGTCATATGCCTCATCAGTTCATCTGACATCCATTTAGGCCTAAACCTTGAACAATATTTCTTAGTTGGCATGTAAAGCCTAGTAGCTTCCAAGATAAGTTCTTTGAATGCTTCCCATGGAATCAGTTGGTCCCACTGTATCGAATTCCCATGGAATCATCAGTTGGTCCCACTGTATAGAATTTAAATACTGTCTCAGTCCATCATAGTCGCCTTTACAAAAGCAATAACCCTTCCCTTTACCCCTAATGGTAGTTACCTCTTTGAGTAAATCCCACTTCAGCACACTGTGATAACTGCCACCTAGTGGTTCATTTATCTGCAGATTCTTAATGCATGAAGAATCACTGCTGATAATCAAATCAAGAGTATTCCTCCCTCTAGTTGCCTCCCGAACATGCTGATGTAGAAAACAATCATTCAATAAATCTGCAAAAGCCTTGCTAGTGTGTGAGTGACCAGCCCCCAAATTCCAGTCAATATCTGGGAAATTAAAATCTCCCATTATAAGACTCTCTGATTTACTGGCCCACTCTATTTCCCTGTACAGTTTCTTATTATACTCATCAGAGTCATTAGGCCTATAGCACACTCCTACTCTCAATTTTGATCTCCCAATGCTTATGTCACACAAAACTGACTCGACACTGCACTGTCCAGCGATGTCCACTGGCTTCACTTCCTTGGATTTTATGTATTTCTTACTAATAGCATAACTCCTCCTCCCTTCCTATCCAGTCTATCCTTTCTCTAGACGTTGTACTCACCAAATTCCAGTTCTGCATTCCTTATATCTGTGTGACACCATGTCTCTGATATCCCAACAATATCTGCCTTTGATGTTTTGAGCAATACCTCAAATTCATCAAGAGAAAACTCTTGTTTTCTCTCTCTTGGTGACCCCTTCTACTTTTGACTCTTGTTTTCTCTCTCTCAGGTTAATTTTAAAAAAAAATTTTTTTTTTTTTTTGGCTGGTGCAGCATAAGTTTCAGGCTTCCTTACACCATATAGTTAATAATAATAATAATAATAATAATAATAATAATAAAAGTGTTAGTTGATATTTTGAGACTTTATACCCAGGTTGTGATGCTTCACTTGCAGCCAAATAAGTTTCAGTTGACATCTGTTTCCAAAATAGGTCAGTTTTGTCTACATTAAATATTTGCAGATTGTCATATTCACCATCCTGAATGATTTTTGCAATTCTGAGGAAAGTTGGCTGCAGTATCTTCATCAGCACTAGCAGCTTCCCCTGCTACTTTAACATTATGCAGTCCTACTCGATTTTTGAAACATTCAAACCACCCAGAACATGCAACAGACATTTCAGTCACCCCTTGATATTTTCTTTCTTCGAACTTAGTAAAAATGTTAATAGCTTTGCTCTGAATATTGTCATTAGATAATGAAATTCTTTTTTGATTGCAATCTTTTATCCAAATTGATAAAAGATTTCCATTCAATCATTATTGGAATTCTGTTTCTGGAATTTTGTAAAACAAAAGAAGTTTGTGAAACTTTACCTTTCTCTTTATATTCTTCCTTAGAGCTCAAGGTAGTTCGTACCATAGACTCGCTGTATCCTAGATCTCTTATGATTTTCGCATGGTTCGCACCACTTTCATCTTTTTTAATAACTTCAAGTTTTTCCGCTAAAGTAATAACTTTTTGATTTTTTTTATTGCAGTCATGTTGTGTTTCACTCTTTCTTTTGTCCATAATTAACAGGGGTAGTTAGAAAATTAGAATTTTTAAATGTTTCTGCACATGACTTTATTAGCAGGAGACAAACAAGTAACATGCTGCTTCCGATGGTTGATGGAACACACTGATTCAGGCAGAGGGCAACTCTTGTTTACTGGCCATCAGATGTCATTCAAAATCTTTTTCAACTATCACATAAAAAAGATTGCGTTAACTGGAAATAAACTTCATAACCTAACTGGTGCATAGTGTTATTACTGAATTAGAATATAAATTTAGGTAGTATTTGAATGAAATCATGCCTCAGACCAGAGCAACAAAGCAAAAGGCTCAAGTCAGTGGGAGTGCCACGGCTCAAGGGAAAACTTATGCGGGAAGGTTGTCCTCTAAATCACAGCCTTATTAAATGTTCTGCTTGTTTGATGTTTCCAGAGCTGATAGCTCTGGAAACATCAAACACCAAAATAAATGGAGTGAGGATATTAGGGACCAACTTAGCGTTGTTCTGGGTGATTATGAGAGCTCGAAGAACAGCAGAGTGGATGCCGTTGTAGGATTTAAACGGGGGGGGGGCAAGCTCTCAGCTGCCCACATCAATGCCAGAAATTGCACTTGATTATCAAGCAACACAGTGGCAATCCCCAAGGTAGAATGTGCTGGTACCATAGAAGGTTTTTTTTTTTGAAATCCCCCCAAACACAAGAGGTATTAAAACCTATATACTTAGTACCATGCAGGGATTGGGGACAGAAAAGATGAAAGAAGATATTTGTTGATATTAGACTTGAGCTTCTGTAGATTGTAATTTCCAGGAAATATGTATGAAGAAAGGTTGTTTCAAAAAATGGAAGTTGAATCAATAAGTGAGAAAGAAGAAAAGTTGGTTCTGTAAGATTGAAGTTGGACAGGAAAAAGGGTCTCAACTGATTGTGGCACGTGTTTTGACTGTTTTGAAAGAGAGAGTGGGAATTATAGAAGCCAATTCAGAAGAACAGTGCACATGGAAATAACTATAGAAAAGGCATTTGTAGAAGAATAAGAGAAATTTTCCTGACTATGAACACTTCAGTATGCTACTCTCCAGAAATTAAAACAAATATAACATTAACGAAAAATGATTACAGTAAAAAATAATAAATTGAACACAATTAAAAAATTACATTTGTTTAATAATATTCGCTCTACACTCAATTTTACACTCGAAAGGGAAAATACAGGTACTCAGTCATTAAATTTTTTTAAATTGCATGCTTACTGGGGAAGCAAATAAGGTCCAATTTAACGTCTATTGCAAACAAATAAACAACAGTATGCTTTTGCATTATGACAGCTATCACCTGTTCATCTACAAAAGGTCTATTATTTTTAATCAATTTCTCAATGCCTATAAAAATTCAACGACAGAATCTGCGTTAGACTCGGAAATACAGATATTAACCAGCAGATTCTTAAACCCCTTGCTACAATAAACCGAATAAGGGTACAAGCTAAGGATAAGATACAGAAAAACTATACCAACCAACAATAGTAACATCAAAAAAGATACTTTATTTCTGTCCCATACATTGAACAGTAGCACAAACAGCTTAACATATTCTTTAAAGATACAAAATTTAAGATTGTGGCCAGACCAATACTGAAATTACATGCTATACTGAACAATCGCTCAGTCCTTTCCTCTTTCACAACACAAATACATGACCTGATATACTGGCACCTCCATAGCCAGGTGGGCAGGAGCAGCAGTGCGTAGTACATGCTTCTTGATTAGACTGGGGTTCGAGCCCGTGACCACCAAATATAGAGGATACGGAGAGGTCAGGGAATGACCACTACATATCCCCGGAGCAATATGACCTTAGTTGCTAATGCTCCTAAAAACCAAATAAGAACAACTTGATATACAATATTTAATCAATTGCAACTCATCTTACCAAGGATAGATGTGATTTCCACTGAATTTTAGAGTTTTGAGGACAGAATGCGTCCTCAGTCCGTGCTTCTTGTTCAGCAGTGTCAGAATTAGTGAAAAACACATTTTTATTCAACGAGGCCGAAATACTTAGTATCCAACATAATTATACGAGACTATTAATTTCAGAAACAGTGAAAATTAAGTTACATGAGAATTCTATTAAGGTTCACCATCCATATCTAATCTTCAGTTTGTTATCTTTTTCATGTACGTGCGAAGACAAATAATCTCCATTTAAGATTCATGCTCATACATACCTGTAATTTCCATTTCTGAGATCACGATATATGTTCAAAAAGCTCTATCAGTCTTAGGAAGGAAAATCATTTTTTCAAAATTTGTGTTAAACTTTTTAAAATTTTGAATTGTTTTTTTTATTATTATTCTTATTAGTCATGTGGTGCAAAGAAGCCTGAAGCTTATGCTGCACCAGCCAAAAAAAAAAAAAAAAAAAAAAAACTTTTGAGTTACTGGGGGGGGGGGACTCAAAAGAGAGAGAGAGAGACAAAAGTAGAAGGGAATCGCCAGGAAAGAGAAGAATGATGATATCCAGCTCAGAACCCTGGGTGTGCCAAACTCATACTCACCAGATGAGCCCCTTTTAATTGTGTTTAATTGATTTTTAATTGTGTTCAACTGATTTTTTAATTGTTCTCAATTTACTATTTTTTACTGTAATCATTTTGCATTAATGCTATATTCATTTTAATTTCTGGACAATAGCATACAGAAGCGTTCCATGTACTACATTGAGGTAAATATCTCTTATTCTTCTAGAAATATTGAAATCAATGTAGAACATATTGTGCATCATAGTTCTGGTTTATACTACAGAAAAGGCATGCAGCTGAAACAGAACATCTATGAGACAAAGAATGGAGAGAGAGAGAGAGAGAGAGAGAGAGAGAGAGAGAGAGAGAGAGAGAGATGAGTCATTAATTAACCAAACTGCCCTCTTTTTAATGGAATCTAGAGCCCTAAGAGAGGTATTGTGGGCACTCGAGATGTGGGATCACTATTCCATGGTAGGTGGATTTGAGTACAGAGTGAACAGCTGTCTCAATGAAAAGTAACTTTGAGAGTGGAAAAAAAAAATCACCAGTTTTTTTGATGCAGAGGAAGCAATATTTACAATGTGTTTATGCCACATTGCAAATATTGCACATTGCAGTCAGTGTAATTCTCAATATAGATATATGATGTTTATCTTTGCTCCACAGGAGAATTACCTGGAGATCAGCATTTAAGGAATTGGTAGTGGATATTCAAAAAATTAAAGCTGTTTGAGCAGGGTAAGTTTGCTCAAACTGGAAAATGAAATGCAATATCCTATCATCACAAAACCATGGATAGGATTTCAAGTCAATGGAAGGTCATTAATATACAAGAGGAAAAGAGAGGGAGAAAGAATTCAAACTTGAGCAATACCAGCATTAGTGGAGAAGTTAAACATAGAGAACCATTTACCATCAACAGCAATGAGGGATCAGAGAGAAAATTGGATACCCAATTACAAAAAAACAGTTGGCACACCAAAAGATGGAAGACTATTTAGAAGACCTTTGTGCTAAACACAATCAAAAGTCTTTGAAATGTCAAGGTAAACTACTTCAGTTTCGCCAATCTTTTCCATTGAATTTGTCCATAGATCGGTAACATATGCCAGAATATCACCAGTGGATCAACATTGATGGAATCCATAATGGCAATCATTGATCACATAGAAGGTTACTAGGTAGTTTAAGAGTTGCCAGTTAATTGATTTCTCAATTACATTTTAAAAAGAGTAGAAGTAATTGCAATGGGACAATAATTGGATGGTAGGGATTTGTCACCCTTTTTTAGGTTGGAATGAGCAAATTTCCAAGCAGAAGGAAAAACACCTTTGAAATAAAAAAGTGAGAAAAAAAAAAAAAAAAAAAAAAAAAACACAGAACAGGAGTAAGTTCAGGAGCAGAGGTTTTGAGTACAAGTGGAGAAAAACAATCAGGATGTGGTGCTTTCTTGGCATCAAGACTGTTCCGAATACTTCTGACATCCTTTTGATGGAAACCACAGGAGACACTGAGTGGAGACTATTAGGAATTGGGAATGGTATGAGGTGGTTTATCAAGATCATGAATACATGAATCAGAAGAAAGTAGGATGCTAGCAGGTCAACGTTATCTATAACTGAAGTTGCAACAAAACTATCTGGTTTTTACAGAGGTTGAAACAGAGATAGGCAAAAACTGCAACCAATAGCTTTGGCAAAAGAGCAGAATACTTGGGTACCATCTGGTGAATATCTCTCTCTCTCTCTCTCTCTCTCTCTCTCTCTCTCTCTCTCTCTCTCTCTCTCTCAGGATAACTGAGAAATTTTCTTTTGGCTGCAATTTTCTTGCAGCAAAAGCCTCAGGCTTCTTTGCACCATATGGCTAGGCTAATGATAATAATTTGCAGAAGAAGCAAGTTGTCTACTCTGAACCTATTCAAAATCTAGTTTGGACTAATTAATAACTGCTTTTCAACTGCTGTGAACTTTGGTGTAGGCAGAAAATGAAACTGAAGATTTGGAAACAAGCCAATTACAATATGAAACATTCTTCTCTTGAACAGCCTTAGCATATTTACTGGAAAACCATAGTTTAGATAAAGGATGATTTTAAGGTGCAGTGTGAAATAAAGGATTCCATCCCTACAAGAATAATTCACTGACACAATATGAGCAAACGTTCACATCACAAGTTTTGAAAAAGTAATCTGACCAAGGAATATAAGAAAAGAAATATCACAGATCATCCCATTTTGCATTCTTGTAATGCCAAAAAAACACAAGGTTGGGAATAGCCATGAGATAAATGCTGGATTGGAGAAGAGAGCTCACCAAGTTGTGATCTTAGGTGCCTAGAGGACCACTCACCTCAACCGTGTACACTTAAAAGGGTTGTTTGTGAGAAAAAGTGCAAGTGTGTTGGCTGTGTGGTTAAGATTTTCTGGTATTCTAGTTGGTAAATGAACACTGTGTGAGATCATTAGTAATTTAAAAGCCTCAGCATCTCAAACAGCTGAGTCTGTATGACTAGAAAATAGAAGTCAGCTGCAATTGGGAACATTAAAATCACCATGGAAAATTACCTCATTGTTAGGAAAGTTGGACTGGAGAAAATCATGTTTCAAAGAGAAGAAGTCAAAGTGTTCCAAGTGATCAGTGGAATTGGGAGAACAATAGAGGCAATAGATGAATTTGACAGAATGTGGTAAAGATTATAAGCCAGAGAAAATCAAAAAGAGGTTCCAAATTATTAAGTCTCTGACAGGGAATATCAGAATGGACATATGTTACATGTACTGCCTTTGAAGCAAAAGGGATCATACAGGGAATAATTTGGACAACTGAGAAGAGCAGTGGTTGAATCAACCACTGCTCTTCTCACTTGTTGCTAAAACACTGCACCTTTTCTGGCAGAATCTCATAAGTGAGATTCTGTCAGAAAAGTACATGGGGTTTGGCAGACTGTAAATGGAAATGGACATCTTTGAGATTAGAAGTGAGCCTATGTATATTTGTGAAATGTATGAGAAAGTGGGGCTTAGAGGGGAACAGGCATCCTGTGTGTTATCAGACACTCAGCCTAAAACACTGATGGATCCAATATCTCTCTATTACAGAAGATTTAGGAGAAGTCCGGTTGGCCTGCCTCCCTAAAATCCACTCATGCACACCTTCTCGATGTTACGTCACTTAGGTGGCAACGAACATGTAGAGTGGTTCTCTTCAAGACGCCTGGTCAGCGTGAAGAGGAAAAGACCAAACCCTCCAGCATATGACAGCACAACAAAACAAATGGCCCTCAGTCCCCAGCAGCTTTCACTCACCCTCTTATGGCAGTGAGAGGATCAGAGTGGAAGCAGAGGGAGCTAAGAATCTCTAGGTACGACCAGGCTGCCATGCACGGAAACTGAACTTGGCCTGTTATAACGTAAGATCATTCGTTGGTGAAGACAGGATATTAGAGCTGGAAAAGGAATTAGAAAATGTGAATTGGAATATCATCAGTTTGGCTGAAACAAGAAGAAGAAATGAATCACTTACAAGTTTGTCAAGTGGAAATCTGCTGTACACCAATGGAAACAGTGAAAGGAGTGAAGGTGGAGTTGGGTTTCTGGTCCATAAAGATTTTAAAAACAACATTTTGGAATTCAAAAGTACATCACCAAGGGTGTCACGACTACTACTCAGGATTTCTAAGAGGTATAAGCTGAAGGTTATAATGATTTATGCACCAACATCGAGCCATGATGATGAAGAGGTTGAAGAAATGTACATCGAAATTGAGAGACTTCTAGATGAACAGAAACCTCACTACACTCTCATTATGGGGAACTTCAATGCTAAGGTTAGAAAGAGACAAAACAGTGCAGAAAGGAGAACTATAGGAAATTTTGGAATTGGTGAAACAAATGAAAGAGGTGAAAGACTTGTGGAATTTGCAGAATCTCGAGGAATGTCAGTAATGAACACTTTTTTTCAACAAAGGGTGAACAGAAAGTGGACATGGAAGAGCCCAAATGGATAAACAACTGATGAAATTGACTTCATCCTCACTAACAGAAGATATATCGTGAATGATGTTACTGTCCTAAACAAGGTAAATGTTAGAAGTGATCACAGAATGGTAAGATGCACACTTGATATAGATGTATGAAAAGAAAGGAAAAAACTGATTCGAGATAATAATAGAAAGGTCTTTGAGATAACAGAAGAGGAGAAAAAGCAGTATGTACTGGAACTTAAGAACAAGTTTGAGCTTCTGCAGACTGCTCAGGACCAAGATATCGACGAGGAATATTACAACTTTCTGAAAGTGATAAAGCCCAAGAAACCTATAGGGAAAAAGAAATCCAAAGAAGAAAAAATTAGTCAAGAAAACTTGTCATGATGAACCGAAGATGACAAATGAAAAGCAAGAAAAACACTGACAGGGAGAAAATTGAGAATACTGAGTTATGCAAAGCCATTAGAAAGAGACTCAGAGAGGACATAAGAAGATTTAACACAAGAAAAGTAGAACAAGCATTAAGGGAAAACAAAGGATTTAAATCAGCAGCCAGCAGCAGTAATACAGAAAGACAAATGATACCGAAACTGAAGAATAGTGATGGTGTACTTATAAATAGCAGAGAAGGCATAATTCAAATAGCAGAAGACTACTATAGAGAATTATACAAGGAACAGGGGAATGATGCCAGCAGTGGGGAAGATAGATTGCAAAGTAGCAACACATACGACATACCTGATATTCTTCCTGATGAGGTAGAACATGCATTGAAGAAAATGAAGAATCAGAAAGCCCCGGGAGAAGATGAAGTTACTGTAGAGTTGTTAAATTGGGAGGAAGAGAAATAACACAAAAACTGGCAAGGCTATTCACAAAGTGCATTAGAAAAGGTGTGACGCCTAAGCAGTGGAATAATGCAATCATAGTTTTGCTGCATAAGAAAGGAGATAAATCAGAAATTGGTAATTATAAGCCAATTAGCTTGTTATCCCACATGTACAAGTTGTTCACAAGAGTCATTACTAACAGATTAGAAAGAATACTTGATGAGAATCAACCGAAAGAGCAAGCTGGCTTTAGGACAGGATTCTCAACTATGGATCACCTTCACGTAATATTATTATTATTATTATTATCTACATGGTGCAAGGAAACCTGAGGTTTATGCTGCACCAACCAAAAAAAAAAAAAAAAAGAAAAAAAAAAAAAAATTCCCCGGGTTACCATGTGTGTGCATGTGTGAGAGAGAGAGAGAGAGTTAAAAGTAAAAGGAAATCACAAAGAAAAAGAAGAATGATGATATTCAGCTCAGGACCCTGGGTGTGCCAATCACAGCTAATGGAAATGAAAATAAACAACACCATTATGCCTGGCATTTGTGGATTATGAAAAGGCATTTGACTCCATACAGCATAAGGCAATGTTTCGGGTGCTACAAAGACAAGGTATAGATACCCCATATATTTTGATTTTGAAGAAAATATATGAGAGTGCTACCTCCTTTATTAAACTAGACAAAGACGGTAGGGAATTTAAAATTGAGAAAGGAGTTCGACAAGGAGACACAATATCTCCGAAGCTGTTTACTGCTGCCCTTGAGGAAGCTTTCAGAAGATTATACTGGTTGCAGAAAGGAGTCAATGTGAACGGACAGTACCTAAACCATTTACGATTTGCAGATGACATTGTGGTCATAAGCCATGATCCCAAAGAATTGAGGAAAATCTTAATCAGTTATGAACGGTTAGTAAGGATTTTGGACTAAAGATGAATATGGCTAAAACAAAAGTAATGATGAACAAGTATGCCACAGAAAGGGAAATAATGATTGAAGGAGCAGTAAATGAAAAGGTGGAGTTATAGAAGTGAAGAGAAGAATAAATTTTGGATGGATAGCATTCAGGAAATATAGTCACATACTGAAGAGCAATATCCCAGTTTGTCTGAAACGTAAAATAATGAATCAATGTATACTCCCCACCATGACTTATGGAAGTGAAACTTGGGCACTCACCAAAAGAATTGAAGAGAAGCTGAGAACTACACAGCAAAGAATGGAACGAATTATATTGGGAATCAGACTGTTAGATAAGAAGAGAAACACATGGATTAGGCAGCAAACTCAAGTAAAGGACATTCTTATCAAAACTAAAGAACTAAAATGGTCTTGGGCAGGACACATAGCTCAAAGACATAATGACAGATGGACTAAGAAAATAACAGAATGGTATCCAAGAGGAGCTAGAAGAAATCCTGGAAGACAAAGACAAATGGATAGATGAAATTCATGAGTTTGTGGGTAGTAAATGGATGGCCAGTGCTCAAAACAGAAGGAACTGGAAAGTTGCTGGAGAGGCCTTCATCCTGCAGTGGATTGAAAATGGCTGATAATGATGAGAAAGTGTTTGGGAGGTTTAAATCTTTTCGCAGTTAAATTTGCTATATTAGCTTGAAATTCATGGTGTATTCAGAAGTAAGAAAGTGTGGGAGGCACATGCTGTATGAAGTAATGAAATATTGGATATGGCGTACACAGGGAAAGAATATAATATCGGTGTAAACACACCATAGTTTACCCATAGGTTTAACTACATACTTAGTGAAATGGCATAGTTCAGATTTTATCTCATATTGTGGCTACCAGGTATTGCACTACGTGATACCAGGTATTGCACTACGTGATACCAGGTATTGCACTACTTCAAATAAATAATGCTTCTCTAGTAGAGGAAATTATTTATTTATATTTAATTTATTCTCAGTGGGCACCACCACCACCCAGACGCATTTCGGAGGTTGTTGGCTCACTCATCAGTGGGTGGGCAGGTACCCTGGTAATGCAGATGTGCCATCACGATTGCGAAGTTAATTTCACAATACGAGAGATGCCAAATGGTGAAGATAATGATAATATTTTGAAGACTAAATGCTCAAGGCATAATAGTCTTCAAAATATTATCATAATTATCTTCACCATTTGGCATCTCTTGTATTGTGAAATTAACTTCGCAACCATGATGGCATGTCTGCATTACCAGGGTACCTGACTGCCCACTGATGAGTGAGCTGACAAGCTCCAAAACGTGTCTGAGTGGGTGCCACCACTCAGACACGTTTTGAGAATAAATAATGGTAGTCTCCTCTACTAAAGAAGCATTATTTATTTGAAGTAGTGCAATACCTGGTATCTCATTGTGAAGGCAGAAACAATATGAGATAAAATCTAAACTATGCCGTTACACTACATATGTAGTGAAATCTATGGTTAAACTATGGTGTATTTACACCGATATTATATAGTAAATTTCAACTCATAATGTATTATGCCTTGAGCAGTTAGTCTTCTAAAGAGGGAAAAAATATACCCAGCTCCCTTGACATACCATGGCCTTCACAATTCCTCGTGCATACACACTACTCAGACTCCCTTCAGTCACTATTTGGAAGAGTATAGGCAGTGAGAGTATATACTAGCTGATCTGGAAGCCTCCTAGAGTTATCAATAGGCTCAGACCAGTGTACTAGTGACCGGCCTGTGAAAACCTTTTAGAGCTGCATCCTTGAAATATAAGGGAGATTGTGTCTTTCCATGATGTCTATCACAACTGCAAAAGGCCTCAAACATGCTGCATGATGGAAGAGATAGGGGAGGATTTGTCAGAGCTTTGTTTGCTCTGGAGGCTAAACAGGAGTTCCACCACTTCAAGCCTCCAATAAGCAAAGTGGTGGTATTGCACCAGTTGTTGAGAGTCATCTACCATCTAGTATTGCCTGGTTACACAGAGGAGTGGCATTCCTCTGTGTGGTGTGAGTGCCACATTTCAGGACTTGCACATGGGAGTTATACCCATGTACCCAGGTTACTAACAGTCCCACCATCATAAAGGTGCAAGCAGCGGATTTGGCTATCAGAGACCAACCGGACTTCACCAAAAATTAAGTTGAGCTTCACCCAAATATCGGTTCCATCAGCGTTTAAGACTCCCATGTAGCAAGCACAGCTGGGCATATCTGAGAGAATGACTGCAGCACCCTCAAGGACCAAGGATATTTCAGTTAATTGATCCAAGCTAGTTGTTGTCAGTGACTCTATTGTCAAGAAAACTGGTAATATATTGTGCTAAAAGGATAGGTGGAAAAGAAGCAGGGTATGTCTGAAAGGGACAAAAGTTGATGATGTAGAACGGATGTCATCTAGATGCCAATGTGTACAACTATATCACAAAAGGAGATATTGTTGTTGGCACTAATCACATTAAGTGTAGGAAATCTTTTTGCTTTGATTTGAAGTACTGGTCAAGACATCGAATTCGGACATTGTTGGGATAATAGAGATGTGGTGTCACACAGATATAAGGAATGCAGAATTTGAATATGGAGAGTATAATGTGTACAGAAAGGACATATGTATATGTATGTATGTGTGCCGTGTCTATGGTGGCTCTCAGATCAACATCCATCTCCACCTAGTGACACTGTGATGAAATATAGAAACTCTGTAAAAAAGGCCTGACGTTTGGTTAATGAATGTATATGCAGTGTTAAAGAATGTTTTTATAGTATGTGTTGTGAGTGTCAGGCCTCTCTGCCACCAGAGAGCCGCCATCACCTGGACAACTGCTGCCCAGTGCCTGTCCTCGGCATGTGGAGAGAGCCAGACCTGTTTCCTATCTTTTATTGCATCCACTGGAGGTAGTACAAAACCAGTGGTTATATTGACCCCATACTCAGGTTGCCCAGTACTGAATACTGCACTATCTTAACACAATCTGAGTACTGAAATATATGAGGCATTGTTCTACTATCTAGTGCAATAAAAGCATTGCAGTTGCATCCATTGGAATTAGTGCAATGCCAATGGATGCACTATCTTCCATAGGATGCCCAATCCATGGAAGGGGAAAAAAAAAAAAAAAAAACTACGACCAGTGGTATTTACATGTACTTAGGTTAGTATTCTAATGCCATTAAAGATAACCTTAACTAAGTTAGCAATTGTGAAAAAATTAAATTTGTGTACAGCAATAATAAATACTGACAAACATAAAATTACTATACAAAAACCCTAATCTTATAATGAGCATATATATCTGAAACAGATTATTCTGGATTTGAACTAACACAGTCTGTCTGAATAAGTGTTTACAAGGAATAAATTTAACCCAATTAAAGGTATTATTCAACATTATCTCTTTAAAGCCAATATCTTCACACTTATATAGCAATTGTGTAGTGGGAGCAAACAGTATCAAGTAAGAGTAAAATCAAATAGATTCAATTTTCCTCAAGTTAGACCAGTTCTGAAGGCCAAAAATTTGAGTGAGGACAATTAATATTCCCAAAAACAGCAGTCCAAAAAAAAAAAAAAATATATATATATATATATATATATATATAATAAAATAAACTTCAATTGCAAAATATTAATTTCTGCATAAGTGTTTACTATAGGTTTTAAATATGGATTCTGGTCTGGAAGGACCAGAAAAATATTCTGACACCAGTGAAATCCCAACAAGTCCAACGTACAGTATGGACAGACAGCATAGGAAGGGTGGCAGCGTTATGCTGTTAGTTAAGAAATGCACAAAATCTGAGGCAGTGCATCCAGTTAACATGGGTGACCAGTGCAACGTTGTGTGAGTTTGGTGTGACATAAGCAAAGATGACAGTAGGAGTGTGTTATGGCCTAATGACAAATGGGTGTTCATCAGAGGATGAGTACAATGAACAACTGTAAAGAGAAATAGAGTGGGCCAGTAAATCAGAATGTCTTATAATGGGAGATTTTAACTTTCCAAATATTGACTGGAACTTGTGAGTTGGCCATTCTACACTAGAGGATTGATGGATTTATTGATCACTGCTTTCTTTATTATCAGCAGTGATTATTCATGCATTAAGCATATGCAGATAAAAGAACCACTAAGTGGCAAGATCACAGTGTACTGATTTGTGATTTACTTAAAGATGTAATTATCATAAGGGGGAAAGATAAGGGTTTTTGATTTCATAAAGGTGACTACGGTGGGCTCAGACAGTTTTAAATACTATAAAGTAAAACCAACTGATGATATTACCAACCGCAAAATTCTAAATGGAAAGGTACTAGGCTTTTCATACCAACCAAGAAATGCACTTCAAGGTTTAGGCCTAAATGAATGTCACGTAAACTAATGAGACTCATGCCAGAGAATTAAAATGAAGGATACATATAAATTATCAAGCAACACAGAACACTATGGTAGATATATGCTGGTGTGTAATCAAGTCACAAAAGAAGTTAGGCAAGCAAAGGCAGATTAAGAAAAATCTATGGCAAAGGATACAAAAAAAAATAGCAAAGATTTCTTTAATTATGTAATCTCAAGGAGGAAGGGGATGAATGCTAGCTAGCCTGGAACCTAGCAGCATCACTAGCAGTTTCCTCATCCCATTCAGGTGCCCAGTGTTACCCAGTAGTACAATAAACTAAAGTTTCATATTTAATGTCATCCGAGTGTCTTCCTTATTCTTTTATTCTTTAATATCCTTCCCATAACATAACAGAATCACTGAATACTAATCACTGCTTCCTCCTCCCCAGTATAATACACTAAATATTGTACTCCCCTGTAGTACAATACATGATAGTACAATAAACTAAAGTTTTATATTTAATGTCATCTGAGTGTCTTCCTTATTCTTTTATTCCTTAATGAATTTTCAGATAATGTCCTTCCTGTAACATAACAGAATCACTGAATACTAATCACTTCCCCCCCCCTTGTAGTTATTTTTCACCTTGCATTGCACAGTTATTTTGTTCTTGGCACACAAATTCTAGAATTAATCCTGATTACATATATACATACCTCCTCCCAGCTGTCGGTAAAATGCTTTAAACCCTTTTCCTTGAATTGAAGCATCACTATAGAAATGAACTAACATTTTGCTACCAGAAGAAGTAATGACATGATCACCAGATTCTCTATGACAGAGCTTTGTCAAAAGTGGTGCTGATTCACTCTCTCCATTGTACACCTATGAATTAAAAGTCTACAGTTACAAGTATTGTCTGAAACTATGCTAAATCGATGATAAATAAGCATTTGATACCATTAAATAAAAGGGGTATCAATTATAATTCATTTGTACAGATATACAAGTGATATGAAATAACAAATTAAATAAATGTAGTATCAAAATATGTTCTTTTTTAACTATGCAAATTCTTGAATTGGCTAACTTCCCCTTTTCTTTTGGTAGTTTCTTCAAGTATTATGTACCTGTCTTCTGAAGTTGGCTATTTCATTTTACCACTAAGGAAATGGTTTTATTTTCCTTCATAGATAAATAGTGGTGTATTTTTCAGATTTCAAGCCTGTGTTTCCCTGTATTTATTTTGCTATTATTAAAAAAAAAACATGTTTCAAATGTCTTCAAATTTATCCTGGTTAATGGATTCTATTGAGAACTGAATCATGTTATTTGGGAAGGAAGAGCAGGATGAAAAATCCCTGCATATCATTGACAGAGCCCAAAAACTGTCTAGCCATGTCTGGAATGATCAGAGAACTTCGTGGATGATTGCAAAATTACCCCCAAGACCTTTTTGTTCCCCACTACCTGCAGCATGGTACCACCTAAATGGAGGGGTGGTATGTTTTTCTAGGATTAATACTACTACCCATATGCAATATTTTGCATTTGTCAATGTTAAACTGTAACGTTTCACTTCTCCAGCCCATATGCCTAATTTTTAATAGATCATGTTGTAGTAGCATTCTCTGAATGCCATCATTAATTACATTGCCAAACTTCACATTAGCAGCAAATCTAAACATTGCACCTGATATGGCTTCATCAATATTGCTAACAACTATCAAAAAACAGTAAGCAGCCCAGCACTCAACCCTGAAGGACTGTACAAATAACATTAGACCAAGAAGAGTAAAGTCCATTAAAAATCGCTCCATATCTTCTTCCACTCAACCAACCCGTGTTGGCATCGAAGCTAGTTGGGGGAAATTTTTCATTATATCTATATATTGTCAGCCTGATGTAGACCTAAATTGATCTGTTATCTATTTAGAAGAGAATTTATTCAGATTAATGGGTAGAAAAGTAATTATCTGTGTGGATTCAAATGCTAAAAATCGTTCAAGGTATTCTAGATTTACAGATATCAGAGGCAGGTTGTTGGAAGAGCTGATATCCTCATCAAAACTTGAGATCATTAATAAACCTGGTAATGAACCAATAGTACAGTCTTCGATTCAATATCTAATTGGTAAGTTAAACCAGATTGAATTAACAGCAATCACAGAGTGATTATTTTCAACTTAGGATGTGACAGACGTATATTTATTGAGCCTGATTCATCACAACCTAGAAGATTTGAAATCAAGTACGCTGACTGGGATAAGTTTGACAGATTTGTAAGGACAATTTTTGGTGAAATGTTACCAGATTAAGAGTTACATAAGATTAATGCATTTGATTTGGTTCAGTTATTGCAACAGAAGTTGTTTGATGCCTCAAAGGAGTCGATGAAATTAAAACAAATTAAACATACTCTGATGAAATGGTGGTCCTCTGATCTTACTGATCTCTGGAAAGAGGTCAACTAGGTGCATAAGAATTTCGAATGTCAGAAACTGTGGGATAATGAAGAATATACTGATAGGTTGAAAACTGAATATAAACTGGCAAAAAGAAAATACTCCGTTTAATAGCTAAGAGGAAATTGGATGCATGGAACACTTAGTCCAAACAACTGGTAATGAGGATCCTTGGGGTATTGTTTATAAGTTGTTTCAACAAACCATCTGAGGATGTGATAAGCTCTATGCATTTTGGACTCTCCGAACATCTACACTGGCTGGGCAGTATTAATGTTATACTGGATCACCTAGTTAATGGATCTCATTATCATGCAAGTGAGGTGGAGCAATTTAATCCTACTGATTGTTTAAATTGTAGTTATGTTAGTGATATTCAGGAGGAAACTTTTTCAATGGAAGATCTCAATTTAGCTATTATCAAAATTCGTAATAAAAGGTGTTCCAGTATGGCATGGACCTCTTTGATGTTGTTGTTGTTTGTTAGTTGTTGGCGCATCGGCTTCTGTGGTCATAATGCACCTCTCAAAGTCTTGCTTTTTTTCTAGTCTGATCTCTTGCAGTTGTTTTTCCAAACTAATTCCTGATAAAAATTATTCACAATGTATTTAAAGAGGAGATGGGGTTCAATTGTACGCACAAATTTGAGATGCCTTTTTTTTTGTCTAGATATGTTTATAAAAGCTTATTAATTTTAGATAGTGAAAGATCTCTTGTATATTATTTAATTCACTAAAAATATTTTTCAAAGCAGGGGTACCTTGAATTTTTGTTACAGACTTAAAAGCTATTTTTCCTTTGTAAAAAGCTATTTTTCTTTTGTCTGGTAGTAAATGTTTAATTGTTTGTTGTATATAGCAATTATTACACCGAGGCAATTCTTTGGCTCTAAGTAGATGGGAACAGGTAAAATATGTATGTCCTATCCTCAACCTGCAAGGGTTACTTCTTCTTTTCGGACTTCTCTTTCACTGGATTTCCACTTCTTTAGATCTGGTTTAATTGGAAAGAGTTTATTATAAGTTTTGTTCACTCCATATTTTTTTCCACTCTTCCTAACTGTTCACTTTGATGCTGTGGTATAGCTAAGGTTTTTGGGCCCTTAGGCAAGAAATCATTTTGGGACCTTATTTTTATTAAAATAAATTAGGGGCCCCTAATTATTTTATTAAAATAAAATAATTAGGGATAATATAAAAAAATGTTAAATCATTTTAATAACATAAACATGGATTTTATTTACGATTTCTTTATAATTTTATTATCTATATAATATCGGTGTAGATACACCATAGATAACGCTTAAGAAACTAGGATGGTAGTTTGTGTGGGGGGCATCATTTGCTCTGTATCGCATATTGTGCCCTTTCTTCACAACGAGTTTCCATGGTATTGCACTACCTTGAATAGCATTAGCAGAGGCATTTGATGCAAGAAAGCAAGCTTATGCAGCATCAGCCAAAAAAAAAAAAAAAAAACCCACTTCCACTTCACCCCTCTGTTCGTTCAAAATACCTGTCCAGCTGAGCCTTAAACTTATTTAGTCTATCAACCTCCACCACAAGGGATGGAAGTCTGTTCCACCAACCAACCACCCGCTGGCTAAAGGCAAATTTCCGCACGTCTATCCTACATCTGTCTTTCCTCAATTTGAATTTATGCCCTCTCAGGTGATTTTTCTGAGCTAGAGGAAGAATCCCATCAGCATTGAGTATGCTTAAACCATTCAAGGCTTTATACACCTCTATCAGATCACCTCGCTGGTACCTAGTCTCCAGACACTGTAATTTGCAAAACTTAAGCCTTTCTTCGTAAGAGCACCCCTTTGTTCCATTCACTAATCTTGTTGCCCTTCTCTGTACTCGTTCCAGCAGCTCTACATCCTTCTTGAAATGAGGCCTCCAGACCTGTATACAGTACTCTAGGTGTGGCCTGACCATTGCCTTATACAATGGAATAATCACCTCCTTAACCCTGCTAGAAAAATTCCTGTATATCATTGACAATACTCCATGAGCTACTCTTGCAGCCCATATGCACTGCTCAGAGAACTTCATATCTGCCTGCACAACCTCCCTCAAGTCCCTTTCATTCTCTACCACTGTCAGTGTAGTACCACAGAGTTGATACGTTGCTCTGGGGTTGCTGTTTCCCATGTGTAGTACTTTACATTTGTCAATGTTAAACTTCATTTGCCACCTCTCAGCCCATCTGCTCAACCTTTCCAGATCCTGTTGCAGCAGCATAGTGTCAGTAGTGTCCTTGACAACCCTGCCAACCTTTGTATCATTTGCAAACTTGGACATTAAGCTTGATATACCATCATCAATATCATTTATAAATACTGAAAACAGTAATGGACCCAACACTAAGCCCTGAGGGACTCCACTAATAACATTAGTCCACGATGAGCAGTGTCCATTGATTACCACTCTCTGTCTTCTCCCCCTCAACCACCCCTTTATCCATAGCAGCAATTTGCCTCCAATGTCACACTGCTCCAATTTGTGTAGCAGTCTTCCATGTGCAACAGTATCAAAAGCCTTTTTAAGATCCAAGTATATAATATCAAAGTTATTCCCTGCATCCAGTTCTTTTGTGACTGCATCATAGTATCCAATCAAGTTGGTCAAGCAAGACTTCCCCTTAACAAAACCATGCTGTGTCTGAGCTATAACTGAAGTCTTGTCTAAATGATCCTGCAGTGCTTCTTTAACCAGTGCCTCCATTAATTTTCCTGGAACAGAAGTTAAGTTCACAGGTCTATAATTACTTGTGTCAGCCTTTGATCCTCCTTTGTGAATTGGGGTCACATTTCCACATTTCCAGTCTATGGGTACCTCCCCTGAGTCCAAGGAAGCTCTCATAATTATGGCTAAGGGTTTGCTTACTTCCTTTGCTGCCTCCTTTAATATAACTGGATAGATCCCATCCACCCTGGGTGCCTTTCTTGTGTTTATCTTCAACAGTTTCTCCTCCACTTTACTCCCAGTTATTTCAAGATTCTGTAGCTTACTGCTAGAGTTGAATACACCTCTGGCATTCCCCTTGCTGAATAACTCCTCATGTGTGAATGTCGATGCAAAATATTCATTTAGTTTGTTAGCTACCTGAGCAGGATCATCAACAGTTGACCCATCAATATCAAGTGGACCAATCTGATTCATCCCCTTCCTTCTATAGTTTACATAAGTAAAGAACTCTTTGATGTTTTTCTTTGCATCCCTTGCCAAGGATTTCTCGTAATCTGCCTTCGCCTGCCTAACCTCCTTTGTAACTTGGTTGCATATCAACTTGTATCTATCATAGGCTTCTGTGTCATGTGTTAATTTGTAAGTATCCCATGCATTTTTCTTCTCTGCCATATGCCTCATTAGTTCATCTGACATCCATTTTGGCCTAAACTTTGAACAATATTTCTTAGTTGGTATGTAAAGCCTAGTAGCTTCCAAATAAGTTCTTTGAATGCTTCCCATTTTGAATTTGCTGTTGGTAACATCATCAGTTGGTCCCACTGTATAGAATTTAAATACTGTCTCAGTCCATCGTAGTCGCCTTTACGGAAGCAATAACCCTTCCCTTTACCCCTAATGGTAGTTACCTCTTTTAGTAAATCCCACTTCAGCACACTGTGATCACTGCCACCTAGTGGTTCATTTATCTGCAGATTCTTAATGCATGAAGAATCACTGCTGATAATCAAATCAAGAGTATTACTCCCTCTAGTTGCCTCCCGAACATGCTGATGTAGAAAACAATCATCCAATAAATCCACAAAAGCCCTGCTAGTGTGTGAATAACCAGCCCCCAAATTCCAGTCAATATCTGGGAAATTAAAATCTCCCATTATAAGACTCTCTGATTTACTGGCCCACTCTATTTCCCTGTACAGTTCCTTATTACACTCATCAGAGTCATTAGGCCTATAGCACACTCCTACTCTCAATTTTGATCTCCCAATGCTTATGTCACACCAAACTGACTCCACACTGCACTATCCGGCGATGTCGACTGGCTTCACTTCCTTGGTTTTTATGTGTTTCTTAACTAATAGCATAACCCCTCCCCCCTTCCTATCCTGTCTATCCTTTCTGTAGACGTTGTACTCCCCAAATTGCAGTTCTGCATCCCTTATATCTGTGTGACACCACGTCTCTGATATCCCAACAATATCTGCCTTTGATGTTTTGAGCAATACCTGAAATTCATCAAATTTATTTACTAAACTCCTAGCATTGGTGTACACGCAAGTATACCTGCACCTGTTTCTATTCTCAGCTACCCTAACACAACCCATGTGTTTACTTGTACCGCAATGGCTCCCAGCAGTCTCTGAAATACCATGCATCTTGTTTTTCAGGCTTCTGCTCATTCTAATAGAAGCAGTGCAAGAATCTCTTTCACCTCTGCCAGTGGCTACTGTCAATCTATTGGTCTTTGTCTCCCCCCCAAGCTAGCAGTTTTCCGACCCACCTAACACTGCCTCGATAGCAACAGCAAATATTCTTGCACCCTTTCTATTTAAGTGTATCCCATCCCTGTAGAAGCAATCTCTCCTGTTAACAAGTACAGTCCAGGCTGAAAAAAATCTACCCCTTGAGCCTTGCACAATCTTTCCAGGGCCGAATTGATCGACAAGGCTCTCATCATATACTCCCTCCTATCGTGTCTGGGCAGAATTGCAGACACTTTCAAATTCAACCCTAATTCTCGGCTTTTGTTCAACAGTGACCTGTACTTGTTAAGTAATTCTGCCGGTCTCCTACGCTTAATATTATTAGTGCCAACGTGTACAACTATATCACCTTTTGTGCCCTTCACTAATAGAGAAGACTATTGTTACTTATTCTCAGTGAGTACCGCCACCCAGACAACACTGTTTCAAAGCTATTGGTCTATCATCGGTGGGTGGGCAGGTACCCTGGTATTGCAAACATGACAACCCAGTTGTGAAGATGTGAATATTTTTAAAAATTATAATTTTACAAACATCAAAAACATGAAAATTAATATTACAATATGATAAAACTGCAGCCATTATCAACCCACTGCAGGATGGAAGCCTCCTCAACAATTCATGTTGAGGGAAATGGACCACAATCTGCCACACTGGTCCAGTGCAGGTTGGCAGATCGACCGTAATTAGTAGTCAGGGGCTTGAACCCCGGTCTACTCAAAGAGCATGTGCTACTGCACTCCCACTCCTGATCACTCGGCTACGGAGGCCTCTACAATACGATACTACTTATTAAATAAAATTTGATGAACATGAAAAATTATACTGTAACTAATAAATTTATGAAAAAAGCTAAAATGTTACTTTGCAAGTAACATGCAAATGTAAATTTGCAAAATGATTAATATCTTTTAAATCCATTTTACTGGAATATTTATGCCCAATAGCTAACACTGCAGGATTGCACAGTCTACTCTGACCGATAGCATTTCTTTTATAATCTTTTATTATTCGTAATTTACTAAATGATCTTTCAGCAGAGGCAGTTGACATGGGCAGGATAAAAAATAACATAAAGTAAAAATTTCTGAAAAGTCACTTTCTAGGGCACTATATTTTATAATTAACAAATAAAAAATTTGTCTGATAGATATGTCTGCTGATAAATCGTGTTTATCAGCAGATTTAAGTGTGATTAAATCACACTTAATTTAATTGAATCAGCAGTTGGGGAGAGAATATAAATGAATACTTTTTTTTATGAGATTTCACACTCACTCAATTATATAATATCAGTGTAAATACACCAAAATTTACCTATAAATTTAACTACATAAGTAGTGTAAAGGCATTGTGTGTGATTTCATCTCATATTGTGGCTACCTTCACAACGAGATACCAGGTATTGCACTACTTCGAATAAATAACGCTTGCTCTAGTAGAGGAGACTACTGTTATTTATTCTCAGTGGGCACCACTGAGAATAAATAACACTTAATTGATCTTTTTTTGTGAGATTTGTGACAATAACACTTAACTGATCTTTTTTTGTGAGATCTTGAGTAGTATCTAAAATTATTGAATAGAATGGTGCTGGATTAATTTTGAGTGTTAATTTGCTACCTAAACATCCTGTTAACTCATTTTAGATAGTGGGGCTTAAATAAATTACTGAACCAGATGGCTTATTAATAATTTGTTTCATTATGCCATCATATTAGGAAAGTAAATGAACTTGCAATAAAAAATTGCAATTGTAATCTTCCGAAAATCGTTCCTGATGACCATGAAATGCTAAAGAAATTTTGGCCAACATAAGCGTTATCCAAAATAACTGTTCTAGTACCATTTTCCAAAATGTTCTTACTTGTTCATCACGATCTTTATCAATCATTGTGTTCTTTTGCCACATTTCATGTATGGCACATGCCTCAACATGATGTTGAGAAACACTGAGTTTTTATCCGAAAAGATAGATTTTTCCAATCTTGTAGTCCGGAACGCCATTGACTTTTAATTTAAAACAGCCAGCATGGTTGGCAATATGCAGCATCTAAAATTTGTGAGTAGTACAGCCAAACGAGGAACTGGACCATACATTGTTCAGGATCCCTTGGAAATGGTCCTTTAAGTCTTTGAGGTGACAAACTCATAATGTTTCTTTTCATTTCATAGGAAAAGTTGATGTCCACATATTCTCCAAGATTGCTTGAGGTAATAAATGGTGCAGCACATTCAAACACTAATTTCCGATGAAAGCATATCTATGATTGTTGAATTGTTTTCGTTTGATGACCCTGCTTAATGATGACCTTAAATGACCTGCAGATATATTTACACCAGCATCATTCTTTTCCACATTTTCCAATTCAATGCTAGTCTTTTCTTCACCTTCTTCTGGACATAATTCATTACTGAAATGATTTAATTTAGGTAATTTATTGACTTCTTGTTCTTTTGCTTTCTTCTTGGGTTCCACTCTTTCCCTTTTTCTTTTCATCCATTTTTAACTTAAAAATTTATTAATTTAATTTTAAACTTTATATTTCAAATACAAATAGCAATAATAAACAAATACATTTTTGTATGTCAATTGCTGTTTTGATAATGACTTGAACTTGAACAAACTTGAATTGAAATTAATCAATTAACAACTTTTGACCATCTTATAGGACAAAATGGTTTTATACGGTGGGCCTACCCCCCCTCCCCCCCGTCCTCCTGTCAAGTTGGGGAATCCCAAACACTATACGATATGATGCATACACATACAGTGTATGCTGTATGTGTATGATCTGTAGGTTAGTGTAGCAAAATAAAGACTGCTGATGCCTGGGTTTGTTATGTTTCAGCGATAAGATATAAGAAGAATTCCTTGATTATTCTAGATGTGTCACATTATTGAAGAGCTCAGTGAGTTGCACCTGTGTATAGGCCCTAGCATAGTAGGGGCAGCCCCTACTTGCATCTGTTTATGGGCTCTGGTGAAGAAAAGCCCTAATTCACTAGGGCCCCGTTGGCTTTGCCTTCTTTTGCTATATGGTAGCTACATCCCTGCTTTGATGTTATGTCTGTAGTCTGCATGTGATACTTTGGTGATTGGAGAAATGGTATTTGTAGCCATTTTTGTTGCAAGGGCAGCTTGTTCATTCCCATTAATTCCTATATGTCCAAAAATCCAACAAAAGGTTACTTTTTGTTTTCTTTTAAAGAGTTTGTTTAGAGATATTTCAATTTGTCTTAGAATTGGGTGGAAATTCGTGTGTTGCACTGTATTGCATGCATTCACTGAGGGAGTCTGTGAAAATCAGACTATGTGGTACCTTCTGTTACCATATACGGTCTATTGCCAACTTCACAGCTTGAAAGATGCTATATTCGGTTGGAAAATGTTATGTTGTTTTTGGTTTTTAGGAGCATTAGCAACTAAGGCCATATTGCTCCGGGGATATGTGGTGGTCATTCCCTGACCTTTCTGCATCCACCGTATTTTGTGGGCACGGGCTTGAACCCCGGTCTAATCAAGAAGCGTGTGCTATGCACTGCTGCTCCTGCCCATCTGGCTATAGTTATTGTTGTTATTTGGTTTTTAGGAGCATTAGCAACTAAGGCCATATTGCTCCGGGATATGCGGTGGTCATTCCCTGACCTTTCCGCATCCTCCGTATTTGGTGGTCATGGGCTTGAACCCCGGTCTAATCAAGAAGCATGTGCTACACACTGCTGCTCCTTCCCACCTGGCTACGGAGGCGCCCCTGGCTATGGAGGTGACAAGTTGTTATGATAGTATCACGTAAAACTGCTACTGTGCCTACTTTTGTATTGGTTTTTGATCCATCTGTGTATATTTGTGTATATTGTGGATATTTCTCTAGATAAGCAGCATGTAGCTGTGAAAGCTATCTCCTGGTAGGGAATGTCTTCCCTAATTTTGGAAGTAGGTATCACAGACTGGTGATATTGTATCCCAAAGAGGTCTTGGTACATTTTGAAGGACAGCTAGTTTGTTAAAATCAAAAGACCAAACAGAAAGTAGTTCCTTGATGTGTATGTTGATGGTTTGTTTGTTGTTGGATGTATTCTGTACATATTTTATCATATTGGTGTAATTAATGTTTCATACATGGAATGATTTTGATTGCACTTTATTTTAGCTGCATAAGGTAAAAGTAGTACTTGTCTTCTGAGATGGAGTGGTGGTTCATAAGCTTCAGCATAGAGACTTTGAACTGGAGAAGTATGATACCCACCAAGGGCTATGCGTAGTGCATTATGATGTACAAGGTCTAAACATCTTAAGGCATTTGGTCTTGCAGAGCTGTAAATTGGTGCACCGTAATCCAGTCTGGATCTTATCAAAGTTCTATACAGAGGTACAGACAGGTTGCAAGGCTTTTGTGGATTTATTGGATGATTGTTTTCAACATCAGCATGTTCGGGAGGCAACTAGAGGGAGTAATACTCTTGATTTCATTATCAGTAGTGATTCTTCATGCATTCAGAATCTACAGATAAAGGAACCACTATGTGGCAGTGATCACAGTGTGCTGAAGTGGGATTTACTCAAAGAGGTAACTACCATCAGAGGTAAAGGGAAGGGTTATTGCTTTCATAAAGCTCACTACGGTGGTCTGAGACAGTATTTAAATTCTATACAGTGGGACCAACTGATGATGTTACCAACAGCAAATTCAAAATGGGAAGCATTCAAAGAACTTATCTTGGAAGCTACTAGGCTTTAGATACCAACTAAGAAATATTGTTCAAGGTTTAGGCCTAAATGGATGTCAGATGATCTAATGAGACATATGGCAGAGAAGAAAAATGCATGGGATACATATAAATTAACACATAACACAGACGCCTATGATAGATATATGTTGATCTGTAACCAAGTTCCAAAGGAGATTAGGCAGGCGAAGGCAGATTACAAGAAATCTTTGCAAGGGATGCAAAGAAAAACAGCAAAGAGTTCTTTACTTATGTAAACTCTAGAAGGAAGGGGCTGAATCAGATTGATCCATTTGATATCGATTGTTCAACTGTTGATGATCCTGCTCGGGTAGCTAACAAACTAAATGAATATTTTCCATCGACATTCACACATGATTAGTTATTCAGTGAGGGGAATGCCAGAGGTGTATTCAACTCTACCAGTAAGCTAGATAATCTTGTAATAACTGAGAGTAAAGTGGAGGAGAAATTGTTGAAGATAAACACAAGAAAGGCACCTGGGGTGGATGGGATCTATCCAATTATATTAAAGGAGGCAGCAAAGGAAGTAAGCAAACCCTTTGCCATAATTATGAGAGCTTCCTTGGATTCAGGGGAGGTACCCATAGACTGGAGATGTGCAAATGTTACCCAAATTCATAAAGGAGGATCAAAGGCTGACACAAGTAATTATAGACCTGTGAGTTTAACTTCTGTTCCAGGAAAATTAATGGAGGCACTGATTAAAGAAGCACTGCAGGATCATCTAGACAAGACTTCAGTTATAGCTTGGACACAGCATGGTTTTGTTAATGTGATGCAGTCACAAAAGAACTGGATGCAAGGAATAACTTTGATATTATATACTTGGATCTTAGAAAGGCTTTTGATACTGTTGCACATGGAAGACTGCTGCACAAATTGGAGCAGTGTGGCATTGGAGGCAAATTGCTGCTATGGATAAAGGGGTTATTGAGGTGGAGAAGACAGAGGGTGGTAATCAAGGACACTGCTCATCGTGGACTAATGTTATTAGTAGAGTACCTCAGGGTTCAGTGTTGGGTCCATTATTGTTTTCTGTATTTATAAATAATATCGATGATCATATATCAAGCTTAATGTCCAAGTTTGCAGACGATACAAAGGTTGGCAGGGTTGTTAAGGACCCTACTGACACTATGCTGCTGCAACAGGATCTGGGAAGATTGAGCATATGGGCTGAGAGGTGGCAAATAAAGTTTAACATTGACAAATGTAAAGTACTGCATATGAGAAATAGCAACCCCAGAGCAACGCATCAACTCTGTGGTACTACACTGACAGTGGTAGAGAATGAAAAGGACATGGGGGTAATTGTGCAGGCAGATATGAAGTTCTCTGAGCAGTGCAGATGGGCTGCAAGAGTAGCTCACGGTGTCTTGTCAATGATATACAGGAATTTTTCTGGAAGGGATAAGGAGGTGATTATTCCTTTGTATAAGGCAATGGTCAGGCCACACCTTGAGTACTGTATACAGGTCTGGAGGCCTCATTTCAAGAAGGATGTAGAGCTGCTGGAACGAGTACAGAGAAGGGCAACAAGATTAGTGAATGGAACAAAGGGTTGCTCTTACGAAGAAAGGCTTAAGTTTTGCAAATTACAGTGTCTGGAGACTAGGCACCGGCGAGGTGATCTGATAGAGGTGTATTGAATGGTTTGAGCATGCTCAATGCTGATGGGATTCTTCCTCTTGCTCAGAATAATCACCTGAGAGGGCATGAATTCAAATTGAGGAAAGACAGATATAGGATAGACGAGCAGAAATTTGCTTTAGCCCGCGTGTATTTGGTTGGTGGAACAGACTTCCATCCCTTGTTGTGGAAGTTGATAGCCTAAATAAATTTAAGGCTCAGCTGGACAGGTATTTCGAACAAACGGAGGGGTGAAGTGGAAGTTTTTTTGTTTTTTTTTTTTTTGGCTAATGCTGCATAAGCTTGCTTTTTTTGCATCATATGCCTCTACTAATGCTAAAGGTAACAACGCATACCTGTCTGCTCCCCATGTTGTGGCAGATATAACTCTCAGGATATCTATTTTCATTAGACAGTTTGTTCTAAGATGCTTCATATGATCTAGAAAGGTCAGTTTCGTATCTAGAGTTAATCCAAGAAAACTGTTGCTGGATGTAATTGGGATTAGTTGTTCCTCCTAGTTTTAGTTCTAGGTCTGGATGTAAGCCTTTTTCTTGACAAAAGTATATTCCTACTGTTTTATTTTTTGCTAAAGAGTTGAAAGCCATTATTTCGGGTCCATGCTATTACTTTATTAATTGTTGATTGCAGTTGGCACTCTATTGTTCGCATACTTTGCGAGTGACAAGAAATGCTGAAATCTTTGACATAAAAACTGCCTCTCTGAGGATTCTAGAGACCTTTCCAACCTTTTCAACATGCAAAAAATTATGAAAAGACCAATATCATGTTAATTTGTCCTGAGTGAAAAAGGAAATCTAGTCACGTTCCCTCCCCTAGAATCCGATAAGAAGCAATTCTGCTGAGGCCTCAATCGACATCGCTTATCAGGCCCCATCCACTTGTCGCCAACAGCCCTCTTTAAAAGGCAAGCATGAACAGTGTTCTTCCCAGGGAAAAAAATCATTCTCGATCACAGGAAAAGACAATTGATGAATGTCCTCCCCCACTCAGGAAAAATGAATTGCACCCCCCGCCCAGGATCAATACTGAGTCATTCAAGCAACAGACATTGGGAGTGAATAAGAGTTTTCAAACCAATGATCGATTTTCCTCCTCTGGAGAACCAGTGTCTGAACCCCTAACCTCTTCTTACCCCTCCTCACATCAATCACAGAAGGACAGCACTAACCATTCTCTCCCATTTCAGGAACAAAACTATTCCATCCAAGACTCAGAATTAAGCCAATGTGCTTCATTTGCAGATGTTCTTAAATCTAATCATTCAACTGTTCGGGCACCTCGGAAGAATGCCCCTAGCTTATGGATCAGGCTGCATGCACCAGAGGAAGAGGAGCAACCAATTCCACGCTACATCGAAGAAACAACCAAGCCAGGATATACAAAATTTTCTAAGAAGATGATGCCTTTCAAAGGGAAGCAAGAAATGCACAAAAAACCCAGTAACCGCACCAGAAAAGCCAAACTACAACAAAGCCCACTCGGGACCGCCAACTCAACGAAAATACATGCAATTCTGCTGAAAATCTCTCACATGAAAAATAAATTTTAATCTCCAGGCTTTCTCCATAGACAACTGTTGAACAGATGTGGTCTTATTTCAATGAAGACTTAGGTATAGACATAGAAGTTACCAGGCTCACGACCAAACAACCATTCTATGTATCATTCGAAATTACTACAAACTTCTCAGCCTTGCATCATCTTGGCTTGCAGAGGCACTTGTTAAACACTTCTACACTTCAAAACATACTCTTCCAGGATGCGGTGTCCTGAATGGATTGAAACAACGAATAATGAAAGGAAAACCTGACTCATACCTGCCATTAACTCTAAGTTTGGGGAGGAGCAGTCAGGGTATACTGAACAGGACCTTCTTAAAGGTCCAAACAGTCTCACAGAAGCTTTCCAGGGACATGATCACCTGCCACTAAAGCCTGAGGGAGGACATAACAATATTGAGGTGAGAACTACCTTCAGAACTAGCGCCTCCGTAGCCAGGTGGGAAGGAGCAGCAGTGCATAGCACACACTTCTTGATTACACCGGGGTTCGAGCCCGTCACCACCAAATACGGAAGATGCGGAAAGGTCAGGGAATGACCACCGCATATCCCGGAGCAATATGGCCTTAGTTGCTAATGCTCCTAAAAAACCAAATAACAACAACAACAACCTTCAGAACTATTCAGAGACGATAGGTGTAAATGGTGTAATTGGGGTACAGAAAAGGACATCAGAGCTCCAACAAGGACACACATCCAAATTTCTTTAATGTTCACAATTTTCTGTCAAAATGCTAGAAGCCTGAGAAATAAACTTCAGACAATGGAAATTCTTCTCCTGTCAAGTTTGTATGACATCATTTGTATCACAGAGACATGGCTGTCCCCCAATGAAGAAGACCTCGCATTCTCTCAACCCACATGCTTCTCAGGCATTTTTGCCTCCAGGGAACAGACGACAGGTGGCGGTGTAGGCATTCTCTTCAACACAAAAATTCTCACCGACTAGCTCAGCCACTCTATAAACAGAACTATTTGAAGCTGCAAGAGCCTCACTTAGCATCCAAGGCCACAGACTTCACTTGTGCACAGTCTACATCCCCCCCCCCCACAGTAAAGAACACTTTACAAGAAGTCTCTAACTGGATCATTAACCTATGCCACCCCAAGGCAACATTACTTGTGTGTGGAGACTTTAATATTAGCTCAGGCCCACACAGTCTTTGCAGATTGTTATCTTCTAATCTGGCTGCAGTAGGTCTGCCCTCCAGAATTTTTCCCCTACCAGAGGCATTAACCTGTTAGACCTAATCTATGCAACAGACACCCTCACTGTCGACAGCCAGCCTGAAACAGCCTTCATGTCAAGCCATCTATCAGTAGCCCTCATTCTTCCAATCACTTCCAGGACATCCTGGCAACATTTGGCACCAGTTAAGAAGACAGTGATTAGCCCTTCACTCCTGAATCGACAGAAATGCTGCTTCAAAGAATCCATTTTTCCTTGGGAAGCCCGAAACCAATGTCACCCACAGCTTGGGCTGCACTTTCTTACCTGCTGGCTGCAGTCTATTGCTCAACTTAAAAACCAGTTTCAATCTTTTCGGAGCAAATCATGGTGGACCCAACAGCTCAGCCTTAAATTTCAGAATAAACAAAGGCTACATGCAAAATGGAAAGCAACATCAGATCCACTAGAGCATTATGATTGCATACTCAAGAGCCTGTGCCCAGTTCAATAGAAGCAAATCTAAAGCCATGAAAGCCTACATCAAGATCGGGAAGGCACCGTTTAAGGCAGTGTTTCCCAACCTTTTTTTTACCATGCCCCACCTAAGTCTTTCTAAAATTCTGATGCCCCCTATGTAACGTTGGGAAACACCGATATACATATTTTTTATATTCAAAATTGAATTATTTCCTAAATGAAGCCTAATTACAACTTGTTCAGGACACAAAACTTAGGTTTTAGGAAGAAATCATTAGGAAATTATTAAGAAAAAAACAGTAAGTAAATTTTCAAAACATATAATGGACAACTAAAATTCAAGTACAAAATAATTTATATGAAAGATTTTTTTATAATATTTTAATTTTTAGTAATTATTATTTAATTGTTTAATAATTTCAACATTCCATGTGAAGTCACTTCTAGATGAGTGCACTAAATTTAGTGAGACCCTTGTGCTTGATGCTTGCCGCAGAGAGATTTTATATTGGGCTCCAATTTAGTCAGCTTCAGTCTCAAGTCTCCCCGTTTTGTGATATCCAGTCTATTTCTTTTCTTTAGGAACAAATCATTTATGGCACTAAATCCACATTCAGCTAAATATGAAGATGGAAACGGTAACAATAGCTCTCTTGCAAAGTTGGTTGAATTTGGGTATTTAATTTCTGTTTCATCACAAAGCCATGCCATCGCTCCTTTTATATTGAATAAAGTTTTAACTGACTCATCATTTTGCATTTCTGAGAGTTCTTCTTGGTACTGCATTGATACATCAGACAAATCCACTAACATTGGTTGCATCATCCAGGTTGGAAAATCAATTTGTTTTAAATCAGAAAACCTTTCTTTTAAATCAGCGGACAGAATTTTCAGATGATCGACAATAACAAGTACAGCGGTATCAGTCACTTCACATTTTTGCAGCCAACGAAACTGTTCAAAATTTTTGTTACAAATATATTTTTGACATAATTCAATAAATGTAATGAAACCAAATATCTTCGCTTTTGCATCGACGAGAGTTTTATTTGTTCCTTGAAGTTGTTTATTTAATATATTTAGTTTTTCAAAGATATCGGCTAAATAACTCACAAATGCTTTACCATCGACCGTTAACAGATGCTTCATTTCAGGTTTGTCACTTAAAAAGTCACTAATAGTATCAAATAGTTCCATGAATCTTTTCAAGCAGTTCCCTTTCGAGAGCCACCTTACTTCAGTGTGAAGTAAAAGTCTCACATGGTCTCCATTTGTTCTTCACAAAAAAGCTTGAAGAGACGCTCACATTTGGCATTAGCTTTAATAGCATTGACACATTTTATAACTGATTTTAGTACTTCATGAAGAACAGGCGAAATATTTTTAGCTACCAAGTTTTCCCTATGAATAACACAATGCACAAGAAGCATTTCTGGATTCTCATCTTTCATCAATTTTAAGCAGCCATTTTTCTTGCCCATCATATTAGGAGCACCATCTGAAGCGCAAGATGTTATATTTTTCATTGGTATATTATTGTCATCTAAGTAATTTTTTAGCTTATTATATATATCTTTGGAGGTAGTGGTGCTCTCTAATGATTTACAGAATAACATTTCTTCAGCAAAATTACCTTTATCAATATATCTCACATAAGTTATCAGTACGGCTTCACTGTCTCTCAAAGTTGATTCATCCATTTGCACTGAGAATTTTCTTGTTTTCAGCTTTCCAACAAGTTGTATTTCAATATCTTCACTCATTTCATCTATTCTTCTGCTAACAGTATTGTTATTGAGTGGCATAGCTTTCACGTCTTTGTCATCTTTTTCCAGAACTGTTTTAAGAAATGCTGATATTGATGGTTTGATTAAATTCTCTCCTATAGTATGATTTTTCCCAGATTTAGCAATGAGTAAAGAAATTTCATAACTAGCCTCAAGAGTACGATTGACAGTTGCAGTATGAGCAATAAACAGAGACTTTAATGTTGCTCTTTTTTCAAAATTCTTCTTTAAAGTTTGAAAGTAATCTAAATCTGAATTTACATGAGCATTATGTTTCGCCTTCAAATGCGCCTCAAGACGACCTCGCTTCATTGATTCGTTGGTCAAGCATTGTTGGCATAAAAGACAAAAAGGTGACCTTTGATCGTGGATAGCGGGTAAGAAACCAAATTTTAAGTATTCCTCTGAATACTGACGAACTTTTTTTTTTACTTGCACTACTCATTTTACTGCGCAACTGAAAGAAATAAATATAAGATAAATCAAAAACTAAAAATAAACTATGCATTAAAGTTAATTTAATTTTATTTTAATATATCAAAATTAATTATTAGTACGCTTTTTGAATGAATAAATCACACGAATTACTGAATTTGGGCTATTAAATCTGTGGTCTCTGTGAACAAGCAGATAAGTCTAATTTGTCAAAAATGAGATAAGTGCACTATAATAAAGTATTTATTATTTACTATTATGTGACACGCAGCTATCTTCGTTATTGTAGTTTTAGCGTGAGTAATAAATATTTGTATATTCGAATATATGCGTGTTTATATGAGAGTGTGAAGTTTATTTTTCCTCTCCTGCAAATTCGAGTTTTTGGACTTATTTGCTTATTTACTGAGACCACAGAAATACATATATGACAAATACATACCATTGTATATCACGGTTCTTCATTAATAATAATTCTGTGCGTGGACAAAGTAATTTTTATTTTAATCTGAGATCGTCAAACCTATCCAAATGTACAGTCACGATGCCCAAACGAGCGTTTGTATGAAAGGAATTACCTATTTCATATAACATGCTGAGTTTGCGGTAGGCTACAGTAGACAACCACTTTGCTTGCACATTGCATATGCCATAAGCAATCGTCCAATACAGTATGTACTATTCCTTCACTAGGCATAGTAAGCAATACTCTCCGAGCAAACTGTAGTTGATATTACTCCAAACTTTCAAGTGCAGCTCTATAGAAAGTACAACATTTAACGAATGCTTATTTAAAATTGAGATACCAACAATTCTTCTTTTGTACAAGTTAAATCATAGTAGGCGGTTGTTTTAAACTCTAGACGAGCAATTTTTGAATTGCCCCCCTGAACAATCAAATTGCCCCCATGTGGGGCGTGGGACCCACGTTGGGAAACACTGGTTTAAGGCAAGGCATGACGAATTTCCTGAAAACCTTAATCTGATTGAATGGCTAGACTACATCACAAGATTTAAGCCAAAGTCAGCATCAGATCTTCAGACCATTCACAACAGTTGTCAGCGAGATATCCTCGCTGTCATCATCATTACAAAAGGAGAGATTATCCAGGCCATCAATGATATCCCAGAAACATCTTGCACCGGATATGATGGGGTCCCACAATTCATCCTTAAGAGCGTTGTATTTACATCATTGATACACTCCTAGGAATCTTTAATGGCATCCTCACAATGCGAAGTTTCCCAACAGTCTGGAACCAATATATTGTCCAACCAATCCCCAAAACACAAGGAGCGACCTCAGTTACACAATTCAGGCCAATAATGAAAGCCTCATGTATCATAAAAGTAATAGAGAAGTGCCTTCTTCCCATCCTAACCAACCATGTAATTCTGCCATGTAAATCACCATTTATTCATTATGCCTTGAAACACAGGTCCACTATTACCAACCTGCTGGAAACCACCAACACCATTTGGGAGCTCTACAAGACAGGGCTGAGATGGCAACTGTTTATCTGGATAGCCAGTCTGCATTTGACAGAATAGACATCCAGCACCTCCTATAATTTTGTGAGGAGGGATACCAAATCAAAGCCAATACTGGAATTCTTGAAGTCACTACTCACAACCAGGGTCCTTCACCTGATTCTGAATAAAAAATCTTTAACAAGGAAAGTTGGTGTAGATGTTCCCCAGGGCAAAGTTCTTTCAGGGGCTCCTCTTTACGGCTGCCATCCACCCATTCCTGTGCTGGCAAACAGAATTTATCAGTTATCCAGACAAACTGTAGCTCCTCTATCAGATCCACAGGACCGCCCAACCTGATTCTTCTTCAGCAATCATCATTAACAGACTTAAGAATCTTATTATATACCTAGCTCAGTTTTCTCTTGAAATAAATCCTAATAAATCAGCACAAATGGTGTTTTCACTTAAACCAAACCAAATGCAATTAAAAAAAAAAAAAAAAAAAAAAAGAAATCTATGGAACCTCCATCACCCCAGTAACCAAGCACAGAGATCTTGACATTATCATCAATCCTAAACTCAGTTACAATCATCATGTTGCAGACGTTCACAACAAGGTCTGCAAATCCAGATGGCTCACAAAACAACACGTCCTTCTTGTCACACAGCCTGAGTACACACCTCAATACATATTAGCATTAGCATTATTTAGTACAGGCATACGATGCAAGAAAGCAAGCTTATGCAGCATCAGCCAAAAAAACCCTCCCATTTCACCCCGCCATTCATTCCAAATGCCCCTCCAGCTGAGCGTTAAATTTATGTAGGCTATTAATTTCCACAACAAAATATGGAAGCCTGTTCCACCAATCATCTACCTGCCGGATAAAGGCAAATTTCTGCACATCTATTCTACAACTATCCTTCCTCAATTTGAAACTGTGCCCCCCCTCAGGTTCTTAGTCTGAGCAAGAGGAAGAATTCCATCAGCATTCAGCTTGCTCAACTCATTCAAGCCCTTATACACCTCAATCAGATCACCTCACAGGTGCCTACTCTCGAGGTGCTGCAATTTGCAGAACTTCAGCCTTTCTTCATAAGAGCATCAATTTGTTCACCTCACCAATCTTGTTGCCCTTCTTTGTACTCATTCAAGCAGCTCTACATCCTTCCTAAAATGAGGCCTCCAGAACTGTACACAGTACTCTAGGTGTGGCCTGACCATTGCCTTATACAAAGGGATAATCACCTCCCTGTCCCTGCTAGAAAAATTTCTATAATCATTGACAAAACTCCATGACCTGCCCTGGCAGCCAGTCTGCTCTGCACAGCAAACTTCATATTTGACTACACATTTACCACAAGGTCTTTTTCACTTTCCACTTCCCTGAGTGTAGTGCCAAACAGTTGGTACATTTCTCTTTGGTTACTGCTACCCATATGCAGTACTTTGCATTTGTCAGTGTTAAACTTCAGTTGCCACTTCTCAGCCCATTTTCCCAACTTATCTAGCTCCTGCTGGAGTTAGATAAGTTAGATGATACAAACTTGGACATTACACCTGATATACCTTCATCAATATAATTGATAAAAATACAAAACAACAATGGGGCCCAACACTGAACCCTGGGGAATTCAACTAATAACATTTGTCCATGAAGAGCAGTGTCCATTGATTACCACTCTCTGTCATCTCCCACTCAACCATCTCGTTTCCATTGTAGCAACTTACCCTTAATGCCATAACTCTCCAATTTGTACAGCAGTCTTCCATGTGCAATATTATCAAAAGCTTTCCTGAAATTCAAGTATATGATATCAAAATTATTTTTGGCATTCAGTTCCTTTGTGACCACATCATAGTATCCAATCAAATTGGTCAGATAAGACCTCCCTTTAACAAACCCATGCTGTGTCTTAACAATTACTGCAGTTTTGTCTAGATGATCCTGCATTGCTTGTTTAACCAGTCATTCCATTATTTTCCTTGGAACCCAAGTTAAACTAACAGGTCAGTCATTACTTGTGTTACCATTTGAATCTGCTTTGTGAATTGGTGATACATTTGCACACCTCCAGTCCATGGGGACCTCCCCTGAGTCCAAGGAAGCTCTCATAATTATGGCAAAGGGTTTGCTTACTTCCTTTGCTGCATCCTTTAATATAACTGGATAAATCCCATCCACCCCCAGGTGTCTGTCTTATATTTAACTATATCAATTTCTTCTCCACTTTGCTCTCAGTTATTACAAAATCACTTAGCTTCCTGTTAGAGTTTGATAAACCTCTGGCATTCCCCTCATTGAATAACTCCTCATGTGTGAATGTAGATGCAAAATACTCAATTCATTTATCAGCTACCTGAGCATGATCATCAACAGTCAATCCATCTATGTTAAGTGGTCCAATCTGATTCTTCCCTTTCCTTCTAGAGTTTACATAAGTAAAGAATTCTTTGCTGTTTTTCTTTGCATTCTTTGCCAAAGTTTTGTTGTAATCTGCCTTCACCTGCCTAACCTCTTTTGTGACTTGATTACAGACTATTTTAAAGCACCCATAGTCTTCTCTGTCACCTGATACTTGATATGCATCCCATACATTTTTCTTCTCTGCCACGAGCCTCATTAATTCATCTGACATCCATTTAAGCCTAAATCTCGAACAGTATTTCTTAGTTGGAATGAAAACCCTAGTAGACCCAAAATTAAGACCCTGAAGGCTTCCCATTTAGAATTCAAGGTCGGTAACATTATCTGTTCACCCCACTGTACAGAATTTAAAACTGACTGAGATCCCTGTAGTCACCTTTAAGAAAGCAAGACCTTCCCCTTTAGCCTTGATGGTAGTTACATCTTTAAGTAATTCTAACATCAGTACATTGTGATCACTGTCATCCAGTGGTTTTTTTATCTGCAGATTCTTGATGCACAAATAATCACTGCTGATAACGAGATCAAGAGTATTACTTCCTCTGGTTGCCTCTCGAACATGCTGCTGTAGAAACCAGTCATACAAAAAATCCAAAAAGTCTTGTTGGTGTGCGAATGGCCAATCCACAAGTTCCAATCAATATCTGGAAAGTTAAAATCCACTATTATAAAACATTTATTGGCCCACTCTATTTCTCTGTACAATTGCTCATTATACACATCAGATTCATTAGGCCTATAACACACACCTACTCTCATTTTTCCTTTCCCAGTGCTTATTTCATACCAAACAGACTCAACAGTGCATTGTCCACCAACATCAATTGGATGCACTTTCTTAGATTTTATGTGTTTCTTAACTGATAGCATAACACCTCCTCCCTTCCTGTCCTATCTATCCTTTCTGTACCCATCATCATCATCAGCCATATTCAATCCACTACCGGATGAAGGCCTCTCCAGCAACTTTCTAGTTCCTTCTGTTTTGTGCAATGGCCATTCATTTACTACCCATAAACTCATGAAATTCATCTATCCATCTCCATCGTTGTCTTTCAGGTTTTCCTCTAGCGACTCTCGGGTACCATTCTATTATTTTCTTAGATCATGTCATCATGACTTTGGGCTATGTGTCTTTCCCAAGACCATTTTAGTTCTTCTTTTTTGATAAGAATGACGTCTACTTGAGTTTGCTGCCAAATCCATGTGTTTCTCTTCTTATCTAACAGCCTGATTCCCAATATAATTTGTTCCATTCTTTGCTGTGTAGTTCTCAGCTTCTCTTCCATTCTTTTGGTGAGTGCCCAAGTTTCACTTCCATAAGTCATGGTTGGGGAGTATACATTGGTTTGTTATTTTACGTTTCAGACAAATTGGGATATTGCTCCTCAGTATGTGATTATATTTCCTGAATGCTATCCATCCAAAATTTATTCTTCTCTTGACTTCCAGCCATTTATCATTATTACAGCTAATGACTTGTCCCAGATAAATATATGATTCCACCTTTTCAATTACTGATCCTTCAATCAATATATCACTTTCTGTAGCATACTTGTTCATCATTATTTTTGTTTAAGCCATATTCATCTTTAGTCCAAAATCCTTAAAAACTCTGCATAACTGATTCAGATTTTCCTCTAATTCTTTGGGATCGTGGCTTATGACCACAATGTCATCTGCAAATCGTAAATGGTTTAGGTACTCTTCATTCACATTGACTCCTTTCTGCGACCAGTCTAATCTATTGAAAGCTTACTCAAGGGCAGCAATAAACAACTTTGGAGATATTGTGTCTCTTTGTCAAACTCTTTTCTCAATTTTAAATTTACTACTGTCTTTGTCTAGTCTAATAAAGGAGGTGGCATTCTCATATTTTCTTCAAAATCATAATATATGGGGTATCTATGCCTTGTTTTTCCAGTGCCCAAAACATTGCCTTATGCTGTATGGAGTCAAATGCCTTTTCATAATCCACAAATGCCAGACATAATGGTGTTTTATATTCATTTTCTTTCTCCGTTAGCTGTGACATTACGTGAAGGTGATCCATAGTTGAGAACCCTGTCCTAAAGCTCTCTCGGTTGATTCTCATCAAGTATTCTTTCTAATCTGCTAGTAATGACCCTTGTGAACAACTTGTACATGTGGGATAACAAGCTAATTGGCTTATAATTTCCAATTTATATCTTTTCTTATGCAGCAAAACTCTGATGGCATTATTTCACTCCTTAGGCATCACACCTTTTGCAATGCATTTTGTAAAGAGTCTTGCCAGTTTTTGTGTCATGTCTCTTCCTCCCAATTTTAACAACTCTACCGTAATTTCATCTTCCCCTGGGGCTTTCTGATTCTTCATTTTCTTCAATGCATGTTCTACCTCATCAGGAAGGATATCAGGTATGTTGTATGTGTTACTAATTTGCGATCCATCTTCCCCACTGCTGGCATTATTCCCTTGCTCCTTGTATAATTCTTTATAGTAGTCTTCTGCTATTTGAATTATGCCTTCTCTGCTATTTATAAGTACACCATCACTATTCTTCAGTTTCAGTATCATTTGTCTTTCTGTATTACTGCTCATAGCTGCTGATTTAAATCTTTTGTTTTCCCTTAATGCTTGTTCTTCTTTTCTTGTGTTAAATTTTCTTATGAACTCTCTGAGTCTCTTTCTAATGGCTTTGCATAACTTAGCATGCTCAATTTTCTCTATGTCAGTGTTTTTCTTGCTCTTCATTTGTCGTCTTCGGTTCATCATGACAAGTGTTTCTTGACTGATTTTTTCTTCTTTGGATTTCTTTTTCCTATAGGTTTCTTGGGCTTTATCACTTTCAGAAAGTTGTAATATTCCTCATTGATCTTTTGGTCCTGAGCAGTTTACGGAAGCTCAAACTTGTTCTTAAGTTCCAGTACATACTGCATTTTCTCCTCTTCAGTTATCTCAAAGACCTTTGTATTATTTACTCGAATCAGTTTTTTCCTTTCTTTTCATACATCTATATCAAGTGTGCATCTTACCATTCTGTGATCACTTCTAACATTTACCTTGTTTAGGACAGTAACATCATTCACGATATATCTTCTGTTAGTGAGGATGAAGTCAATTTCATCAGTTGTTTATCCATTTGGGCTCTTCCATGTCCACTTTCTGTTCACCCTTTGCTTGAAAAAATTGTTCATTACTGACTTTCCTCGAGATTCTGCAAATTCAACACAAGTCTTTCACCTCTTTCATTTGTTTCACCAATTCCAAAATTTCCTATAGTTCTCCTTTCTGCACTGTTTTGTCTCTTTCTAACCTTAGCACTGAAGTACCCCATAATGAGAGTGTAGTGAGGTTTCTGTTCATCTAGAAGTCTCTCAATTTCGGTGTACATTTCTTCAACCTCTTCATCATCATGGCTCGATGTTGGTGCATAAATCATTATAACCTTCAGCTTATACCTCTTAGAAATCCTGAGTAGTAGTCTTGACACCCTTGGTGATGTACATTTGAATTCCAAAATGTTGTTTTTTATATCTTTATGAACCAGAAAGCCAACTCCACCTTCATTCTTTCACTGTTTCTATTGGTGTACAGCAGATTTCCACTTGATAAACTTATAAGTGATTCATTTCTTCTTGTTTCAGCCAAACCGATGATATTCCAATTCACATTTTCTAATTCCTTTTCCAGCTCTAATATCCTGTCTTCACCGATGAGCAATCTTACGTTGTAACCATTGTACCCCTTAAATTCCAATTCTGCACTGCTTATATATCTGTGTGACACCATGTCTCTGATATCCCAACAATATCTGTCTTTGATATCTTGACAAGCACTTCAAATTCATCAATTTTTTTTACTATACTCCTAGCATTGGTGTCCATGCAAGTTTACATGCACCTGTTTCTACCCTTAGTCATCCTAACACAGCCCATGTATTTATTTCTTCCACTGTGACTCCCAACAGTCCTGGAAATCTTCATTACCTTGCTTTCCATGCTGCTGCTGATTCTAATAGAAGCAGTGCAAGAATCACTTTTGCCTCTGCCTGCGGCCACTGTTAACCTTTTATTCTGTGTATCCCCCCAAACTAGCGGTTTTTTTTTGCGACACACCTAACACTGCCTCGATAGCATCAGCAAATATTCTTGCACCCTTTCTATTTAAGTGTACCCCATCCATGTAGAAGCAGTCTCTCCTGTCAACAAACGCAGACCAGGCTGAAAAAAATTCTACCCCTTGAGCCTTGCACAATCTCTCCGGGGCCAAATTGATCGACAAGGCTCTCATCATATACTCTCTCCTATCGTTTCTGTGCAGAATTGCAGATATTTTCACATTCAACCCTAATTCGTGACTTATTTTCAACGTTGACCTGTACTTGTTGAGTAAATCTGCAGATCTCTTACTCTTAATGTCATTAGTTCCAACGTCTTCAACAATATCCCATTTTGTGGCCTTGAAAGATGATACCTGCTCTACAAAGTCATGAACTTTTGCTCCTGGCAGACATACCCTGGTCCATTATAAAATATATTAGAAGTGATGAAGTCTAGGCTTGTTCACCATATAGAAAGAAAGCAATAGACAAGAGCAGAATGCTGTTGTTAAAATAGCAAATGATCTCAAAACCATAAATTTAATGAAACTGCATGCTTTAGACAAACAACTTGTTTGATCGAAATCTGCTAATTTTTGGGGTGACTGAAGTAGACATTGTACTCTTCCCTGTCATTGTTTAATTTGCTCTCTGAACACTATGATATAAATGCTAATTACACAAAGGTTTCCCACCCCCAGTGCATCAGTCCTTACACAGAACATCATCGACATATGTGAAGATCAAAGGATCATCGGCAATTTAGATGTGTCTCTAGCTAGCATAGTAATAACTCATTCACAGTCCTTGCAGTTTTTTGTTTCAGATAAACAAAAAAAAAGGTAAAGAAAAAAAACAAATCTAATGCACTAAAACGACAACGCTGGCCATAGCTGAACTGTTATGTGACAAATTTCTGTATTGCAAAATAAAATATATTGTCCAATAACAACAATCAGTGTACCCACACACAAAAAATGTAAAATAAATTCAACACTAGAATAGTGTTGAATATACATGTACACACTGTGTACATGTATATTTGGCACTGATTTTGCTGAATATTTCACAACTATTTTTTTTGTGCTACTATTTCTATAAGCATGGCACAGTCAAAATAATATTTGGATGGCCAGTCACTGTCAGTACACACTGGTCAGTGTGTGCTGACAAGAATGTGTTACATTTAATTTAAAAATAAAAAATTCTCATTTATTAATGAAATTCATTAATTGTCGTAGAAATGAATCTGTCTTCTAAATTTAATAATCCCCTTTCAAGATCGGGTCCAAATGCAGCTACATTGGAATAGTTAAGCCACTGAACAAAATCATTGGTTTTTCTGGAGATTGTCTTTCATTTAGCTCTCTGTACACTGAAAACCCCTTGAGAAAACAGAGAAGAAGTGAAACACCCACTGCGTTCTTTTTCTTTAATTTTGAATTTTTCGTTAAGAGAGGGCATATCCCCCCCTCTTATTCCTCTGAATACGATCCCTGTCCCTAACCTCTCACGGCACACCAGTAATCGTTCTGCGGCACATCAGTTGGGAATCTCTGTAATATAGGTTACAATTAATACATTGGCTCCTGGGCTCCCTTTTGCACACTGAGCCAATGTACTCCCTGCACCCCCCCCCTCATAGACCCTGTCTCCCATGATACAGAAAGGAGGTGGTAGTTAGACTACCAGATCTTCTAGTTCGGTATAACTTATATCTTGGTTCGATGGTAGGTAGATGGAGACAATTGTTACATGAAAGTTTACTGCAGTGCGTACTGCTATCATTTCTAGATTAGCCTGGAAGGGAATCTGTTCAGTCGGTATGCTGGAATTTACTAAAATTGCTACTCCACCATGTGCTGTGCTGTTTGTAATTCTGTCTTTTCTGTATGTATGGGTTTTAATTGTATTTCGAAGGTTTTATTCAATTTTAATATAACAAATTTAGAACTGTTATCATTATGGTATAGAGTAACTTGATAACGTATATCTCGAATTTGACAGCTAAGGTATAACGTAAAACTATACAGCGGAATACGTATTACTGCATTAGCTGAGTATGGAATTATATAGTCAAGTATAGTATAGTAAATTAATCAGTTAAATTTATTAGCCTAATCCATTTTCAATGTTAATTAATTAAATCGTATTTATACGAACATCATGCCCCAGACTAAAGCAGCAAAGCAACGTGCACAAAGTAGCAGGAGTGCTGTGGCTCGGGAAAGAACAGAAGGGGGCGATTCTCCAATGCATCACAACCTAAAGAAAAGTGCAACTTGTGAAACGTGATCTTTCTGGGACGGGACATGATGCGGATGCGCCATGACATCTTTGTGTGTGGTATATGTAAGCAGTCTGAAAATTAAGTGTCAACTCAACATTGTTATGGACCTTTATGAGAGCTTGAAGGACAGGGCAGATGTCCTCAAAGAACTTAAATTGGGGGACCCATCAAGATCTCAGCTCCCCACATCAAAGCCAGAGCTTGCACTTGATCATCAGGCAACACTGCAGCAACCTTCAGGGCATAATATGCTGGTATCACAGGAGCTAGTTATTGTCAGGGAGACGGAAAATATATTATGCAAAAAAAGAATAGGTGGAATAGGAGCAGGACATGTCTGCCAGGGGGAAAAGATGATGACGTTGTAGAGCAGATATCAACTTTTAAGGGCACAAAGGATCATATTGTTGTACACATTGGCACTAATGACATTAAGAGTACGAGATCTGCGGACTTACTTAACAAGTACTGGTCAGTGTTGATAAAAAGTAGCAAGGTAGGGCTAAATTTGAAAGTGTCTGAAATTCAGCCCAGACACAATAGCAGGGAGTATATGGTGAGAGCCTTTGTCAATAAATTTGGCCCTGGAGAGACTGTGCAAGTCTCATAGGATAGAATTTTTCACAGCATGGCCTGTGCTTGTGAACAAGAGAGACTGGTTATAGAAAGGATGGGATACACTTAAATAGAAAGGTAGCAAGAATATTTGCTGATGCTATCAAGGCAGTGTTAGGTGGGTTGGAAAACTGCTAGTATGGGGGGGGGGCTTCACAGACTAATAGATTAAAGGTAGACACAGGCAGTTGTGAAAAGTGATTCTGGCACTGCTTCTATTGGAATGAGCAGCAGCCTGCAAAGCAAGGTACTCGGGATTTCAAGGACTGCTTGGAATCATCACGGAAAAAAGTAACGACATGGGTTGTGTTAACGTAACTAGGCATAAGAATGGGTGTAAGTATACTTGCATGTACACCAATATTAGAAGTATAGTAAATAAATTTGAAGTGCTAGTCAAGACATCAAAAACGGATATTGTTGAGATATCATAGACATGGTACCACATGGATATAAGCAGTGCAGAATTGAAATTTGGGGAGTACAATGTATACAGAAAGGATAGACAGGACAGGAAGGGAAGAGGGGTTATGCTGTTAGTGAAGAAACACAAAATATAAGGAAGTGCATCTAACTAACATTGGTGGACACTGCAATGTTGAGTCAGAGTGGTGTGACATAAGCACTCAGAGGTATCAGGTATGTTCGTGTCAGACAGCACCTGGGATTTCTCCCATCTCTGCATGTGTTTGCTGTATCGAGGACAGTACACTGTCAAGCCAGAGACTTGAAAGTGTGTGGGCCATGTCTGTGCAGTGTGATGTGTTTTGCCCATTGTTTGTCCGGCTTATTGGCCACCAGGTGCTTTTTTTTGTTGGCTGGTGCAGCATAAGCCACAGGCTTCCTTGCACCATATGGTTAATAATAATAATAATAATAATAATAATAATATGAATTTGGTAATTGGTCTTGACAAGCTGGTATCAATCTGCACAATTCAACTATACCTCCAGAATGGATCTTTTAATTATAGAGCAAATTGAAAGGCACTGTTCTGGCAGGATGCTTATTCTATATTACTTCATATGCAAAACAGGTGCATTTTTGGATTCTTGTGACTTCCTCAACTGAAGTTGCTGACTATGTTTCCATATTAATGGGTTAATGAAGAGGATTGCGGTATATGCAGCTATTATTTATGATACTTTTATTGAAACAATAAATAGCTCCTTCTGCTGCTTACTTGAAGAAGATTAGTATATATGCTGTGACTCCTTGCGTTGCGTTTTACTCTGATCTTACAATGTGACTCCTACTGTCACCTTCTAAAACACAAAGTCATCTGCAATTTTCTGGGGCATAACTTATATTTAAATTATGGAATTTATTTTAGTGACTCCTTGTATCACTTTTTGTTCCTCTATGTGTTTTTTCAGGTAATGTATTTGCTTACCTCCTTAGTGAAGAGGATTATAACATATGCCATGACTTGTGGAGACATTAGCATTAGAAAAGGCACATGATGCAAGAAAGCAAGCTTATATAGTATCAGCCAAAAAAAAAAAAAAAAAAAAAAAAATTCACCCATGCACTTGCTCCAAATGTTTGTCTAGTTCTGCCTTGAATCTGTTTAAGCTATTGACTTCTACGACAGATGGAAGTTTGTTCCAGCAAGCAACCACCTGCTGGCTAAAGACAAACTCCTGCACCTCTATCATACAACTGTCTTTCCTCAATTTGAATTTATGTCCTCTCAGGCAATTATTGTGAGCAAGAAGAAGAAGAATCTCATTAGTATTGAACATGCTCAAACTATTCAAGGCTTTATACACCTCAATCAGTTCACCTCGCAGGTGCCTAGTCTCCAGAGACTCTAATTTGCAAAACTTAAGCCTTTCTTCATAAGAGCAACCCTTTGTTCCATTCACTAATCCTGTTGCCCTTCTCTGCACTCATTCCAGCAGCTCTACATCGTTCTCAAAATGAGGCCTCCAGACCTGTATACTCGAGTACTCAAGGTGTGTCCTGACATGCTTTTGTCTTGACCTAATGGTGAAATAATAATAATTTTGGAACATAAAGAACATAATGGCCGAACAGCAGGAAGGATGCAAATGGCTGAGCAAGGGATGCAAGGAGCAATTAACAATAGATACTGCAGTTATGGAGCAAGCCTACATGAAGTGCTGCAACATGTACACAGCCTACATCGATTACCTCACAGCCTTTGACTCTGTGCCTCATAGCTGGCTAATAGAGGCACTGAACATCTACAAAGTAATTCTGATAGTGACAAACTTTCTAGGAGAAATGATGGTGAAATGGAGTACCACCATTAACGTCGAAAACATCACAACCAGGCCATTCCCCCATCAGGAAAGGAATCTTTCAGGGAGAATCCCTGAGCCCCATTGTGGCACTTAATCCGCTATCCACCATGCTCAACAGTAGTAAGTACCAATATAACCTCAAAGAAGGAAGGAAGAACCTGTACACCATCACCCACTTGATGTACAGCGATGACATCAAGTTCTACGCTTGATGTCATCCCTAAAACGAGAAGCACCTCCAACAACTACTCTAGATCACCAAAGAATTCAGCAATGATATTAGGATGGAATTTGGTCTAGACAAATGCAAGACCCATGAATTGCACAAGGGAAAATTAGTCAACCGAAACTACCAGCTGCAGACTAGTAAAGAGATCGCAGTCATGGCAGAGGGAGAGGCTTACAAATACTTGGGGGATGACGCAGGCTCAGCAGTTAGACCACAAGGAAATTAAGGCTTGCCTGCCTGACCAAAAAATACCATTAGAGACTCAGAAGCCTGCTGAAAGCAAAGCTGAATGGAGGGAACACAGTTAAAGGCACAAACACCTATGCAGTTCCAGTGCTAATATACTCTTTCGGGGTCATAGGTTGACTAACACCGAGCTGGAGGATATCATGAGAAAGACAAGGACAATGATGACCAAGAGCCGCCAACACCACCCGAAATCTGCCGTGGAGAGACTAACATATGCCTGGAAAGAAGGAGGAAGGGGCCCTGATAGACCTCATTGAGCAACAGAAGACAGCGATAGTTAACATGAAGGGTTACTTCCAGAAACAGACAGCAGCACTCCATAAGGAAGATAGACAAGTGGAATACCCCATTCAACCTAAGCGAGGATTCCCCCCCACACCCAATAGGAGGTACAAACGAAGCTGGAAAGATGGGCAGAGAAGACACTCCATGGGAGAAACTACAACTACAATGATGTCCATCAAGATCACATAGATAAAATTGCTTCCAATGCAGGTAGCCAGGATAATACATCAGAAGCTAGTAAGGAAATACCAGTTGGTGAAAGAAAGTGTACCATACTACAAGTACGAACCCCAAGCAGTACTAGAGACTCCAACCCACAAGCTGTACTGGGTCCGCACCATAATAACGGATAGGAAAATCCTGCACAACAGATCAGACATAACCCTTGTGGACAAGAGGGAAAAGGCTATCTATCTGATTGACACAGCAGTACACAGCAGTAAGACTGGCAACCTGCAGAAAACCCATGGGGAAAAAAATCAGGAAGTACACGAGCCTAAGACAGGAGATCAAAGAGATGTGGCATATGCAACAAGTAACGACCATCCTGATCATCGTGTCAACCACAGGTATCGTGCCAAAGACCCTACATAACAACAACCACCCTATGTACTTGGTAGCTAGTTATTTGTTAGTTAGTTATTTGATTTTTAGGAGCATTAGCAACTAAGGCCATATTGCTCCGGGATATGCGGTGGTCATTCCCTGACCTTTCCGCATCATCCATATTTGGTGGTGACGGGCTCGAACCCCGGTCTAATCAAGAAGTGTGTGCTACGCACTGCTGCTCCTTCCCACCTGGCTACGGAGGCGCCACTTGGTAGCAATACCCGTCACAAGGTGGAACCCCCAATCAGGGAGAAATAATATGAGAGCAATAATAATAATAATTGTGCTATATAATTTGTCTTGTGGTTCCTTGCACTGCAGTTTATATTTCTGACTTTAATTCTGATATGTCATGCGATTTGTTGTCTGAATATGTGATATGTTGATTGAGAACCACTAATTGAATTCTATTGGCTTGTTTTAAGACCTCGCAATTTTTGATCATTTGTATATAATATGTATATATGCAATACAGTCAGTCCTCGTATAACACGTGTTTACACTACACAAATTCGATCATACACGATTTATAAATAGGGGAACGATATCTTATATAACACAAACCGAATTCGCTTATGCACGATTCGCCTTTGTGTTTACAAGAAATGGCAGTCGAACGCAGAATCACCCCAACCGAACGCAACACAATAGGAATGAGAAGGTTCTGAAAATGTATTTGTGTTTTATATCAGTGAAGGGGAAACACATTTCACCATAATAACGTAAAAACCAACACAATTCCAGTTATCGGTATATTGGCAAATGCAATTAGATCGAGTTTACTACCAGTTTATAACAGATTCCACTAGCAGAAATGCAACTGGAAATTGTTTTTATTGTTTTATGGTAGTAACCCCTAGAAATGTGAGGTGTTAATAGTGTATCTCAGCCTTTACGGTGTTGTTTATTCAGTTGCTACACACGCGGAGCTTTGTTTATGTGTATCAAGCGTGCCTCCTCATTTTGTAATTGTGCTTTATTCCCTAAAAATGAGTAAAATACTTAAAAGGTGTGAAAAGGAAGTGTCCTGGTGAAGATACTGCAGATTCAGAGAGAAAAAGAAAAGCAATATCGATGAACAGAGGTGGACTGGGTCAAAAATTCTTACCCGGGAAAATTTATAGTGGCCTCATACTCTGGTTTATGGCCAAAATCACACCGGCCTCTGGCTCACTGGGGTTTCCCCGGTAAGGCTTATGGCCAGTCCGCCTCTGTCGATAGAGGAAAAATATGAAATTGTGAAATGCTTTGAGCGAAATGAAAGACCATGTGATATTGCACGTGCTACAGACCTAAATGAGGCAACACCGAGAATTAGAAAGAATGTGGAGAAAATAAAAACAACTTTCATAGCAGGAACAACTCAAAGTGCAATTAAAATCCATTAGATTAAGACACAAAGAATTGGAAGAGATGGAATGCCTGTCATCTGTTTGGATAGAAAATCAAACAAAAAACAAGTTTGCATACGATAGAAGTAAAAGCAGTAGCAATATTTTATTACGTAATAGTCGTAATAAAATGCGTAAGTATTTTAATATGACTATTTATTGTGTTTGGTAAGGTTTTGGTTACAAATGTGTGTTCAATCTTGGGTGGTCGGCACCTAACCCCATTTTTCCCATAGGGCCTGTTGTTTATATTGTATGATTTTGCATTGCACGAGTGTTTCTAGGAACGCAACTATCGTGCTATACGAGGACTGACTGTATGTATACTGGAGTTGCTCGTTTCTGGGTAAGGGCTGCTTTTTAATAAAAATGTGAAAAAAAATAATAAATAATAAAATTTTGAAACTTAAAAGATGTTGTTTCCAGAATAAAAAGAGCATAGGGATAGAGCTAAAACACATTTCTTTCAAAAAAAAAAAAACACAAAGAAAGCTTCATTCAAAGCCATACAGAAATCCATTAACCCTGCCAGTTGTGAGGGTACCATGACAAGCACAACTGTATGTTATATGTTATGTTGCAATTTTGAGGAAGAATCCATAGAAGTTGCAACTCATAAAAGGAGTTAGCTTTAACTGGGAACAGATGCGGGGGGGGGGGGGGGGGGGGGAAGAAATGTACAATGTTGGTTTCATTACTAACCAAGAAGCTAGAATGGCAACAGTTAAGTAAGTAAGTATAATTAAAATATAATCAAAACTTACATTAAATATAGATTACACACATCTTTAATAAACTCAAATAAAGTTTACCACATAACTTAAAAAATCATAACTTAAAAAATTCTTACCGCAACAAAATCATATATACAATCTGGTACACCTTCCAGATCAAAATCTACAATGTGAAGTTCTACACGATATCCAGGTAGAAGAGAAATACTCCAGATGCATGATATTCCAAGTGGATAACCATGAGGGTAGTTTGGAGATGTGAAATACCCATAGGGTTTACGAAACTCTCCTCCACAACCTAATAATTGAAAATGTTTTAGATAAAATTTATTGAATGAAGGACTACACTTAATATAAAATAAGTTCAAAGAGTAATATTATATAAAATATAATTTGTGTGAATCAGTACACATTACAGTAAACCCCTGCTATTCACAGGGGTTACGTTCCTGAGAAATGTCGCGAATACCGAAATCGCGAATACTGAGTTATGGCTCCAATAGTAATAAAGGGGTTCCATTCCAAAGTATGAAATATATAAGAAAAACTAGTCTAAAATTTTGTCTATGTATGTATTACATGTACATAGACAGTACATAGTGAAATGCAAGCATATGGCTTCGAAATGAAAATAAGAAACAATTTAACATTAAATGTAATATTTATTAGAAATTTCAAACAAATCTTTCAAACCAGCACCTTTGCTAGCAAAAAAACTTATCCCGCCAGTGCTATCAACAATTTCGCTAAAGTTTTGATAAAGGAGTTTGCCTTTTCACGAATGATGAGTGAACTTAACGGAATTTTATTTTGAGTTCGGTCTTCTATCCACAGATTTAAAGCCTTTTCCATTTTTTCTAATTTAACATCACGAGTTACAGAGCAAATTTTTGAAGCAATTAGCGCATTTTCACGGATATTACGGCGGATTTTTTCTTCCGATTTCTTGATTGATCGTACCGTTGACTCATTGATTTTATAATGTTTTGCCACTGAAGAGACACTTTCACCATTAGAAATTTTGCTAATAACACAATTTTATTCGCTAATGTCATCGCTTTCTTTGATATTTTCACATTTCCCTTGTTATTCGTAGCCATATTTTTGTACAGGTAAAAAAGAACCTGTCCACAATAAAGACACTTTCTTCCGTTAACACACTCGAAAAAGTCTGTTTTACACTGCAAAACAGTAGATTTATCACTTATGTAAGCATATCAATTTATAAATTGATAAATTTATTCAATTTATAAGCATATAAATTAAAAGCAAACGATCAAACCTTCCATGACAAGCTGTTGTTGTTATTTGGTTTTTAGGAGCATTAGCAACTAAGGCCATATTGCTCCGGGAATATGTGGTGCTCATTCTCTGACCTTTCCGCATCCTCCGTATTTGGTGGTGACGGGCTCGAACCCCGGTCTAATCAAGAAGCATGTGCTATGCACTGCTGCTCCTTCCCACCTGGCTACAGAGGTGCCTCCATGACAAGCGCATTACACATACTGAACAAGGATTAGCGAGAAACATCCACGCTCGCGATTTTGTCACCCCACCCACTGAACGCTGTTTTGACCAGGAAAGATAATTTTAGCCACGCCCATGTTTTTTTATGGTGGAAAATATTCACGGCGCTTTAAAATTCACATTTTTTTAAGTTTCATTTTATATTAAATCAGCGATCGCGAATACAGATACTGCGAATAGCGGGGGTTTACTGTATTATGAAAAGAAGAACACTTTATAGTTTTTGTTACATTATACTGTATACTGATACAGGTACTGAGTTTTGTTACATGTACTTTGATTTGCATCACATACTTGAATTTCAGGAAAGCTTTTGACACTGTTACACATGGAAGACTACTGTACAAATTAGAGCAGTATGGTATTAAGGGTAAGTTGCTACAATGGATAAAAGGGTGGTTGATTGAGAAAAGGCAGAGGGTGGTAATTGATGGACACTGCTCTTCATGGACTAATGTTATTAGTGGAGTCCTACAGGGTTTGGTTTTGAGCCGACTGTTGTTTTGTATATTTATCAATGATACTGATAAAGGTATATCAGGCTTAATGGCGAAGTTTGCAGATGATACAAAGGTTGGCAGGGTTGTTAATGACAGTAATGGCAGTGTGCTATTGCAACAGGATCTGGATAATTTGGGCAGAAATGATAAGTGCCAACTGAAGTTTAACATTGACAAATGCAAAGTACTGCATATGGATAGAAATAACCCCAGAAAAACATACTGTGTGATACTACACTTAGGGTGGTAGAAGATGAAAAAGATCTGGGAGAAATTGTGCAGTCAGGTATGAAGTTTTCTGAGAAATGCAGACAGGCTAACAGAGCAGGTCATGGCGCATTGTCAATGATATACAGGAATTTTGTGAGAAGGGACGGGGGGGGGGGTGATTATCCCCTTGTATACAGCAATGGTCAGGCCACACCTTGAGTACTGCATACAGGTCTGGAAGCCCCATTTGAGGAAGGATGTAGAGGTGCTAGAATGAGTAAGAGAAGGGCAACAAGACTGGTGAAGGGAACAAAGGGGGTGCTCTTACGAAGAAAGGCTTAAGTTCTGCAAATTGCAGCTTCTGGAGACTAGGCACCTGTGAGGCAATCTGATTAAGGTGCATAAGGCCTTGAATGGACTGAGTGGGCTTAATGCTGATGGGATTCTTCCTCTTGCTCAGATTACAAACCTGAGGGGGGGGCATAGATTCAAACTGAGGAAAGACAGTTGTAGAATAAATGTGCAAAAGTTTGCCTTTAGCCAGTGGGTAGCTGATTGCTGGAACAAACTTCCATGTGTTGTTGCGGAAGTTGATAGCTTAAATAAATTCAAGGCAGAAATAGACAAATATTTGGAATGAATGGGTCAGTGAATTGGGAAAGTGTTTTTTTAGCCGATGCTGTATAAGCTTGCTTTCTTGCATCATGTGCCTCTACTAATGCTAATGCTAATTTACCTACCACAACACCAGACACCACATATCCCACACTCAATCTGTTTCTCAAAAGCGGCCCTTCAAAGTGCACAGTCAAGATAGGTTATCCTCTAGAAAACTAAAATCACAAATTGGTGGTGGTTTCTCCTTCATCGGAGCCTTTCTCTTGTGGCTATTCTTGCCTTGTGTTGTTTGGCATTATATGGATATGAAACTGGCTGATCTGTAAAATTTCTATTCTTCGTTTCCTTAATTGGATTATTGTTTTAAATCTTCTGATTTCAGTGTTTGCACAAATCATGTCAGTGAAATTATTCCTGTGGCATTGAAATCCTTTATTCCTGTGGCAGTGAAATCCTTTATTCCACACAGCATCTTAATAGCTTATCCTTTATCTAAACTGTGATTTTCTATTAAATATGCTGAGACCATACAAAAAAAAGTTGCATATTCCAACTGGTTTGCATTGAAATATCTAGATTAATTTTTTGCCACAACTCAACCCAACTGTAAAACAAATATTAATCAATTCAAAATCAAATTTGAACAGGCTAAGAGTAGAAAGCTAGGATCGTCACAACTGTAAAGCAGTTATTAAACAATCTAAACTAGATTTTGATCAAGATAAAATTTGTCAAAAAAGTAGTTGAGCCTTCCGGTCTTTCCCCAGAGCTCTTGACTGCAACTATTTTACTCCAAATTCTGTTAAAACCTATTGTTTTTATTAACTGTCAGCTAAAGATAAAGCCAACTTACTAGCATACTACTTTTATTTATTGTAACTCTTGTATTCACAATCTAGGTAAACCAGCTACTTATAACTCCCAGTACACTCCAATCAATTCCTCCTGTGGAATTCTGTCAATAGGAAGTCAAAAGAATTTTGAGCAATCTTGAAGCAAAGTTCCAGAACTTAATAGTATTTCTCCACTATGAAATAAGATAAGTGTAAATCCAGTAAATATCTTTAATTATTTACACAATTAAATTGTGTAAATAATTAAAGATACAATTATGTCTCTTCTTCAACAGAGTTTGAACTTAACGGATACAGTTATGCGTGCAGTGAGGTGTGTGAAGGCACGTTATTCAGTCATTAAACTGGCATTCATTGTTGTTGCAGGGACATGCGCAGTTCTTCTCCAGCGCTTGTCGAGGAATAAAACGGTTGTCTCCAAGATGGGGTGCAGTCTCATGCCCTTGCAGCGGTTCATGGCTCTCGAATTGCTCAATATATTGAATGACTCCAACCATAGGCGGTGGTGAAAGTGCCTGGAGTGGTCTATTTCGTAGTCTCGTTTGGGATTGAGGTCATGGTGGGTAGCCCAGAAGTGCTCTGCGATTACGGACTGGTCGGTCTCAGCAAGGCGGTCTTGAAGACGTCTCGAATTCTCTCCTACGTAGCAGCTGTCACAGTCTCTACAGGTTATGCAATATATTACACTGCTGCATAAGAGAGGGGTGACAGGGGTCTTTATGCTGGAGACTAGAGAATGTAAGCTTTTACAGGGCAACTGTACACATTTTATGTGGTATTCCCTGAGGATTTTAGAGATCCGACCTGACATGCCTGGATAGTAGGGAACGTAGGCGGTAGGTATATTGTCCTGGGTTGGTGCTGTCGGGTGGAATGTGAGCTCTTGTGCTTGCAATAGGCTTGTCTAGTACGTGTGTTGGGTAGCCACAATTGATTAAGTCTGTCCTCACATGAGAAATCTCGCTGCGCCTAGCTGGATCTGTGCTGGAATGGCTCCAAGCTCTGGAGAATAGAGTGTGGGCAGTGCTGTTGAGATGACTGGGGGCATGGCCATATCTGTAGTTTGTAAATTGCCTGCACCACATAGGTTTACGGTACTGGGGTTTCCAGGTGTGGGCCCACACGTTTTTCTAGGACATCCAGGAACAGGAGTGATCCATTAACTTCTAACTCTAGAGTGAACTGGATGAACCCAGACAGGGAATTGAGATATTCTAGTAGGATTGAGATATTCAGGGCGCTGAATCTCTTGAAAAGTTACAGCTGTCAGTTACAGGCTCCGCAAAAACGATAAGTGTTTGCCTTTTATTTACATGATTGTTATTTTATATTGTACTTAATACGTAGTCATAAGTTATAGTTACGCTGGTTATTTTTTATTTTTAATTTAGATAAAGAGTTTTTGTGGATTTTACTTACGATAGGTAAAACCGTTATTTCGTTCCATTTTTGTAGCCATTGTTTTTGGATATAGTGGTAGGGAATTCAAATTTATTAATTGACGTAGCTAGGTAGCTCTAACGCATAATTATATAGTAATACGCTTCACTGTTTCTATTCAAATACTATTGATATTTAATTTATTGATTTTATTAATTTAAACTACCATGCCCCAGACTAGAGCAGCAAAGCAACGGGCACAAAGTGGCAGGAGTGCTGTGACTCGGGGGAGAACTGAGGGGGGCAATTCTCCAACGCATCACAGCCTAAAAAAATGTGCAACTTGTGAAATGTTTGCCGAACTCTCTGGAACGGAACATGATATTGCCATGGGGGATGTCTTTGTGTGTGCGCGATGTAAGGAGTGTAAGGAAATCAGGTGACAACTCAGCGTTCTTATGGGCCTATATGAGAGTTTGAAGGACAGGGTGGATGCCCTCAAAAGATCTAAATTGAGGGGCCCATCAGGCTCTCAGCTGCCCACATCAACGCCAGAGCTTGCACTTGGTCATCACGCAACACAGCGGCAACCCCTAAGGCAGAATGCGCTGGTCCCAAAGGAACTAGTTGTTATAGGTGACTCTATTGTCAGGGAAACGGGGAACATGCTTTGTAAAAAAGATAGGTGGAACAGGACCAGGGTATGTCTACCAGGGGCAAAGGTTGATGACGTTGTAGAGCGGATATCATCTTTTCAGGGCACAAAAGGTGATATAGTTGTACACGTTGGCACTAATGATATTAAGAGTAGGAGACCAGCGGAATTACTCAACAAGTACAGGTCACTGTTGAAAAAAAGCCGTGAAATAGGGTTGAATTTGAAAGTGTCTGCAATTCTGCCCAGACACGATAGGAGGGAGTACATAATGAGAACCTTGTCGATCAATTCGGCCCTGGAAAGATTGTGCAAGGCTCAAGGGGTAGAATTTTTTTCAGCCTGGACTGTACTTGTTAACAGGAGAGATTGCTTCTACAGGGATGGGATACACTTAAATAGAAAGGGTGCAAGAATATTTGCTGATGCTATCGAGGCAGTGTTAGGTGGGTCGGAAAACTGCTAGTTTGGGGGGATACAAAGACTAATAGTTTAACAGTAACCGCAGGCAGAGGTGAAGGTGATTCTTGCACAACTTCTATTAGAATAAGAAGCGACCTGGAGCGAGGGGTGTTGGGGGTTTCAGGGACGGATGGCAGTCATCATTGAATAGTTGGGTATATGGGATGTGTTAGGGTAACAAGGAATAGGCATAGGAGCATGTATGCTTGCATGTATACCAATGCTAGAAGTATACTAAATAAATCTGATGAATTTGAAGTGTTGGTCAAGACATCAAAGGCGGATATTGTTGGGATAGCAGAGACATGGTGTCACAAAGATATAAGGAATGCAGAACTGGAATTTGGGGAGTACAATGTGTACAGAAAGGACAGACAGGACAGAAAGGGAGGGGGTGTTATGCTGTTAATTAAGAAAAACATAAAATCAAAGGAAGTGCACCCAGTTAATATAGATGAACAGTGCTCTGTTGAGTCAGTTTGGTGTGAGATAAGCACTGCGAAAGGAAAAATAAGAGTAGGAGTGTGTTATAGGCCTAATGACTTGAATGAGTACAATGAACAATTGTACAGAGAAATAGAGTGGGCCAGTAAATCTGAATGTCTTATAATGGGGGATTTTAACTTCCCAGATACTGACTGGAACTTGTGGGTTGGTCACTCACACACTAGTCAGACTTTTGTGGATTTATTGGATGATTGTTTTCTGCAGCAGCATGTTCGAGAGGCAACCAGAGAAAGTAACACTCTTGATCTGGTTATCAGCAGAGATCATTCATGTATTAAGAATTTGCAGATAAAGGAACCACTAGGTGGCAGTGATCACAGTGTGCTGAAGTGGGATTTACTCAAAGAGGTAACTACCGTCAGGGGTAAAGGAAAGGGGAGTACGGTGGTCTCAGACAGTTTTTAAGTTCTGTACAGTGGGATCAACTGACGATGTTACAAACAGTAAATTCTAAGTGGGAAGCATTCAAAGAATTAATCGTGGAAGCTACTAGACTTTATATACCGATTAAGAAATATCGTTCAAGGTTTAGGCCTAAATGGTTATCAAATGAACTAATGAGACTCGTGACAGAGAAGAAAAATGCATGGGATGCATATAAATTATCAGGTGACGCAGAAGCCTGTGGCAGATATAAGCTAGTCTGTAATCAGGTCACAAAGGAGATTCGGCAGGCGAAGGCGGATTACGAGAAATCTTTGGCAAAAGATGCTAAGAAAAACAGCAAGGATTTCTTTACTTATATAAACTCTAAAAGGAAGGGGCTGAATATGATTGGTCCACTTGACATCGATGGTTCGACTGTTGATGATCCTGCTCTGATAGCAAACAAACTGAATGAGTATTTTGCATCTACATTCACACGTGAGGAATTATTACAATTTGAAAATGAAAGAAGGTTATCAAATTGTAGCAGTGTGCTTAATGATTTTGTAATAACTGAGAGCAAAGTGGAGGAGAATGAAGTTAAACACAAGAAAGGCACCTGGGGTGGATGGGATCTATCCAGTTATTTTAAAGGAGGCGGCAAAGCAACTAAGCAAACCCTTAGCCATAATTATGAGAGCATCCTTGGACTCAGGGGAGGTTCCCACGGACTGGAGATGTGCAAATGTGTCCCCAATTCACAATGGTGGATCGAAGGGTGACACGAGTAATTACAGACCAGTTAGTTTAACTTCTGTTCCGGGTAAAATAATGGAGTCGCTGGTTAAAGATGCATTGCAGGATCATCTAGACAAGACTGCAGCAATAATTCAAACACAGCATGTGTTTGTTAAGGGAAAGTCTTGTCTGACAAATTTGATTGGTTATTATGATGTGGTCACAAAGGAACTGGATGCAAAAAATAATTTTGATATCATATACTTGGATTTCAGGAAAGCTTTTGACACTGTTGCGCATGAAAGACTACTGTACAAATTGGAGCAGAATGGTATTAAGGGTAAGTTGCTACAATGGATAAAAGGATGGTTAAGTGGGAGAAGACAGAGGGTGGTAATCAATGGGTGCTGCTCTTCGTGGACAAATGTTATTTGTGGAGTCCCACAGGGTTCGGTGTTGGGTCCACTGTTGTTTTGTGTATTTATCAATGATATTGATGAAGGTATATCAGGCTTAATGTCGAAGTTTGCAGATGACACAAAGGTTGGCAGGGTTGTTAATGACAGTAATGGCAGTGTGCTACTGCAACAGGATCTAGATAATTTGGGCAGATGGGCTAAGAAGTGGCAACTGAAGTTCAACCTTGACAAATGCAAAGTACTGCATATGGGTAGAAGTAACCCCAGAGACACGTACCAACTGTGTGGTACTACACTTAAGGTGGTAGAAAATGAAAAAGACCTGGGAGTAATTGTGCAGTCAGATATGAAGTTTTCTGACAGTGCAGACAGGCTGCTAGGGCGGGTCATGCGGTTTTGTCAATGATATATAGGAATTTTGCTAGCAGGGAAAAGGAGGTGATTGTCCCTCTGTATAAGGCAATGGTCAGGCCATGCCTTGAGTACTGCGTACAGGTCTGGAGGCCTCATTTTAGGAAGGATGTAGATTTGCTTGAGCGTGTACAGAGAAGAGCAACACGATTGGTGAGGGGAATGAAGGGATTCTCTTATCAAGAGAGGCTTAGGTTCTGCAAATTGCAGTGGCTGGAGACTAGGCACCTGCGCGGTGATCTGATTGAGGTCTATAAGGCCTTGAATGGGTTGAGCACGCTGAATTCTGATGGGATCCTTCCACTTGTTCAGATTACCAACCTACGGGGACATAAGTTCAAATTAAAAAAGGACAGATGTAGAATAGATGTGCGGAAATTTGCCTTTAGCCAGCGGGTGGTTAATTGCTGGAACAAACTTCCATCTGTCGTTGTGGAAGTTGATAGGTTAAATAAATTTAAGGAGGAACTGGACAGGCATTTGGAGGGAATGGTGTGATTTTTTTTTTTTTTTTTTGGCTGATGCTGCATAAGCTCCTACACTTGCTTTCTTGCATCATGTGCCACTACTACTACTACTACTACTATGACGGTGAAGATGTCATCAACATATCTGCACCAAGTTGTAATAGGTACCAGTGGGTTCAGGAATATCTGTTCTTCTAATTCTTCCATGGCGATGTTGGTTACTACAGAACTAACAGGGGCACCCACAACAGTGCCATGTACTTGTTGGTATATGGAATCTTCAAAAGTGAAGATGCTGCTTGACAAGCACAGGTTGAGGGCAGTAGAGATGTCGTCAGTAGACAGTGATGTTCTGTTTGGAAGGTTTAAGTCATGATTAAGGAGCCTCTTGGTGCAGTGTACAGCCTGCTGCACAGGGATTGACGTAAATAGCGACACTACATCAAATGATGCCATAACAGCGTTTTCAGAAATCGAGAGGTCTTTAATAAGGCGAATAAATTTGCCGCTGTTATTGACAGTGTGCGTCGTATTTCCTACAAGAGGTGAGAGGAGACGTGCACTATATTTTGACAGTTCATATGTAGGTGCATTGCAGCAGGACACTATGGTCTGTGAGGAACGCCTAGCTTATGGATTTTCGGTAATCCATAAAACTGTGACAGATGGCAGCCCATGGCATCTAGGAGTCGCTGAGTTGGAGCAGAGATTTTCTTTTCTTTAAACCATGCATGGACAAGCTTATTGACATATGACTCCAGATGTTTTAAGACCTTAATGGGTGGATCTGTCACAGGTTCATATATGCTGGGGTCCAGTAGGATGGCCAGGACTTTCTCTCAGTAGGCTGACCGGTCTAGCACGACAGTCCGATGGCCTTTATCAGCAGGGAGTATGACGATAGTGTTGTCCTTTCTTATAAAGAGGCCAACTCCTCAAGAGCGAACACCCATTGAGGAAAGGGCGGCGTGTTGACGGCGGTTAAGGTTTGAGAAGGTGGGCCATGTGCTACGAAGGATGGCGGCTGTTCTCAAATGGATTCCATTAGCAGTTTCTTCATGGAGGTTGGTAACACTTGCCTCTATTCCCATAGTGAGCTGTGTGATCGGTGGTTTCGATGGCACGATGGCGAACTTCATACCAGTGGACAAGACGTTGAGCTGCTCCATGGTTAGTTGTTTGCTGCTTATGTTTTGGACGAAGGACGTCGTGTCAGTTGAAGGGTGTTTGCTCTATGTTCCTTATGGTCTGCTAGAATGCTGCTGTGTGTTTATGGAAGTAATCCTTCAGGTTAACTATCGCTGTCTTCTGTTGCTCAATGGGGTCTATTAGGCCCCTTCCTCCTTCTTCCCGGGCAATTGTCAGTCTCTCCCCAGCAGATTTCGGGTAGCGTTGGTGGCACTTGGTCATCATTGTCCTTGTCTTTCTCATGATATCCTCCAGCTCAGCGTTAGTCCAATCTATAACCCCGAAGGAGTATGTTAGCACTAGGACTGCATAGGCTTGTATGGCTTTAACTGTGTTCCCTCCATTCAGCTTTGCTTTCAGCAGGCTTCTGAGTCTCTGATTGTATTGTTCAGTTAGGCAGACAGGCCTAGGGCTTACAATACTGGTCAAAATCTTAATACCGGTAATTTTAATTTATGAAACCGGGATACTGGTATTCCAAAGACAAACGTTTTTCTAAATAAATTTTGATGACAGTTATGTGCAATAAAGTAAGGAAAAAACAAGTACTTTAAACCAAATTTGACCTGACTTTCTGTATTCAGATAAATAATGTCAAATGGAATGAATTGTCAGATAATACAAGAGTTACAAAAATCTTTATATGTATCATCAAAGTGTAGTATGCACAAAAAGAAATTTAGAAGGCATCCTATAAATTGGTGGAGTGGATTGTTGGATTTACAGAGAAGGGAGTTAAGGACTGTTAGAAAAGAATTTTATCGTCATGTTGGTGGTGTTAATATGGTTGATATATATATATATATATATATATATATATATATACAGTATATATATATTAGAATATAGGAGGTTAAGGAATGAATATGTTAAGAGTATAAAAGGTTGTAAAAAGAAACTTCTTGGAAGAAGTTTGTGAATGAGAAAGGATCAAGAGACCCATGGGGATCAATTTTTAAGATTGTAACTGAAAAAGTATGTTTTAATGAAATGAGTTATGCAATTAATAATGGAAATTTAGTGCCATTGATTGGTACGACTCCACAAACATAGTCTTGGATCAGCTGTTTCCGACATTAGAAATGGAAGAGACAGATGCACGTCAAGGGATGGTCAGAGGTAATGCTTCTTTTCAATCTGATAAGGATGAAATGTTGTTTTCTTAATGTGAGGTTTTGGAGGCGACTGCACAGCCTAAGGACAAGCAATTGCCAGGCCTTGTAATGAAAAGAGGACATTAATTTGTAATTTGTACAAGAGGATAATAGGTTTTGTTCATATATAATCATAACTCTATTAATACTTATATAGTTGTTCATATGTTTTTGCCCGATTGCTTTACTATCTGTGCTGGCAAAAACATATGAACGACTATGTATTAGTAGAGTTATGATTATATATGAACAAAATCTGTCATTATTATTATTATTATTATTATTAGCCATATGGTACAAGGAAGCTTGAGGCTTATGGTGCACCAGTCAAAAAAAATTTCCAAAGTTACCCTGAGAGAGAGAGAGAGAGAGAGAGAGAGAGAGAGAGAGAGAGAGAGAGAGTCAGAAGTAGAAGGGAATCATCAAGAAACAGAAGAATGATGATATCCAGCTCAGGAGGACCCTGGGTGTGCCAAGCCCATACTCACCAGATGTTGTCCTCTTGTAACAAATTTGGTTATGGGATAGGAAGATCAACAGAAGATGCCATGTGTCAGATGGAGTATACACAGGAGTATGAGGGGCAGTATGTACTTGGTGGTTTTGTGGATTTTAATGGTATTTGATAGGCTGTGGTAGGAAGGGATCTTAAGTAGGTTAAGAGTGACAAAATATTCTGAAAAATTGTTTTCTGTGTTTCAACAATATTTTGAAGATAATAAAGTTGTCGTAAGAGCGGCTTACACAGAAATTGTAAAAGATGTAGTGAGAGGTTGTCCTCAGACCTAATGAATGGTAATAGATGAATTTCTGAAATGAAATTATGTGGGTGTTGATGTGATAGCCTAAGCTGATGACTTTCTCTTTTTGTTGTACGGTAATGCTCGAACCCATATAGAAGAACCAGCTGCAAGTTTTGGGAGATTTAATGGAATGGTCCACATTGTATGGCTTACAAATTTCTGAAACTAAAACTATGCAATTATTGTTTAAAGGATTGAGCAAGAATAGGCAACCTTTGGTTCATGCATATGGAGTATCTGTTTGATATGTCACAACAGTTAAGTACTTGGGTGTGTTGATAGGAGAGCAGATCAGTTTTGTCCCATATGCTAAGCATTTGAAAAAGAAGATAAGAGCATTATATGCCAAGCTAAAGAGAGTTATAAGTGTGGACTGGGGCATAAAGGGCAGAGCACTTAATTTATTGTACGACTGCCTCTTCGTCCCAATAATAACTTATGCCTCAGCAGCTTGACTTCATAGAATGACAAATTCGTTAATTAAAAAGTATATTTTGCAGGCTCAACAGTTTGCTCTTTTGTCTATTACTACAGTATGTTAAACTGTTTCGACAGACGCTCTTCAAGTTGTTTCAGGTAGGCTGCCGGCAGATTTGTTGATCATTCTGTCCACTTTGATGTACTGCACAAGGAGGAATATAAGAAAGACCATATTAAATGCGAGTCTGTGCCCGAATGATGTATACCAGACAAGATGTACAATCTGAAAAAAGAAGGATACTGTCAGATTTAATGTTAGAATAGAGGTGGGATACATCAGATAAAGAAAGGGTTACCTACATGTTTTTGCCAAAAGTTAATATTATTGATGTAAGGAAGAAAGTTTGGCAGCAGTTTGGTGTGAATGCAGCCTTCCTTATTACCAGGCATGGTCGTGCTAAAAGCCTCTATGAGTTAGGGTTGGCACAAGATCAGAATTGCCCATGTGGAGACCATGAGGAAACATCTGAAGATATAATGTTCTATTGCAGCTGTTATGTCGATATAAGGAGTCAATTAAAGATACTGATGGGAAGGCTTGAGCAAAGATCCTTATGGACTATGTTTGGGGAAAAATATGTTTACTTATTTTAATGATTTAGACAGTAGAGCCCGCCTCCCAGTGGCAGGGGATAGAAACCAAGTCCATTTGAATAGGCGGCACTTATGATGAATATCCAAAGTTTATCTCACTTGGCTTGGGTCAAGCGGCATAATGAGCTCTCAATCTTAATTACTTCTGTTATTTTGAGTTGTGTTAAATTAATTAATTAATAATTTACTGAGTTATATTATATGGCATGAGTTAAAAAAGTTAAGTTCTAAGCCACATATAAGCTTCGGCTTGGGTGTCTTAACTGAAACTTGAATGAATGTCCTTTCTCAAATGCCAAAATTGTAAAATGAGAAAAAGAAAAGGAAACACCATCATTCTTATATTATAGAAACCCCAAATGTCAGGTACCTCAGAATAGTTGATCAATGATATTGTATAAAATATATTATGGGAATCTTGTTGTCTCGAAACTTAATTATCGAGACATGCTAATATTAGTGAATCTTGATCACACATTGTCTGTCCAACATGTCTGGTATAAAGTTTCGAGACAACAGGATTCCCATAATGTTTTTTATACAATGTCAATGTCTCTAAGTATATGTATTTGATGTTTCATAGCCGCTAAAATGTGACGGACAAATGCAGCATTGTTCTATTTCAAAAGTGTACAACCCCTATTATGTGAACATTTCAACCTATACGAAATAACTTTAATAAAGAATTTCCAACAAAAAATGCATACATTCACAAATTATTCTGAATTCGGCAAGAAAAATTACCATAAGGAAATATACTCCCAGATTGTTTGTTTGTTATTTGGTTTTTAGGAGAATTAGCAACTAAGGCTATATTGCTCTAGGGATATGCGGTGATCATTCCCTGACCTTTCTGCATCTTCCGTATTTGGGGGTCATGGGCTCAAACACTGTCTAATAAAGAAGCGTGTGTGCTATGCACTTCTGCTCCAGCCCACCTGGCTATGAAGGCACCATACTCCCAGAAAAAACAATCCTGGGAGAAACTAATTCAAGAAAATCTTAATACAGATCATTGGGAGCTAATCCACAGGCTGGTGATAGGTATTTTCCATTCTGGGGTACCCACTCAACTATAAAAATCTAGGTAGAAGCTCAAGCCACAACTTGGGCACAGTCAATTGACAAGATATTAATGAGCTAATCAAACAGGATACAAAACTGAGTAAAATACCCTACAAAATAATCAAAGAACAGCATGAAGAACCAGAAATTACTGCCAAAGAAGCAATAACCAGTATGCAGTTTGGAAAATGCTCAGGCTTGGATAACAGCCATGGAGGTTTTAAAGAAAGCCTGGAAGATAACACCTATACCAATCAGGATGGCATATAATGTATGCCTAATTAAAGGGGCTTTCCCAAGGAAATGGAAAGAGGTAAACCTTAAAATCTTGCTCAAAAACCAGACCAGGCCAGTGCAAGAACCAAGCTCATACCGACCCATTGCCCTTCTCCCAGTCATGGGTAAGGCAATGGAGAAAGTCATGAAGAACAGGATACAACAAATCTATCAGGACAAAGATTGGGGCACTCGAAGTATGGATTCACAAAGGGAAAGACTGCGAAGGACACAATTGCTGAGGTCATTAAGATAAGATAGAAACAGTAATAGTAATTTGGCTGATGCTACATAAGCAAGCAAATGAGCTTATGTAGCATCAGCCAAAAAAAAAAAAAAAAAAATTACACAACCATTCCCTCTAAATGTTTGTCCAGTTCCTCCTTAAATTTATTTAACCTATCAACTTCCACAATGACAGATGAAAGTTTGTTCCAGCAATTAATCACATCAACTGCTGGCTAAAGGCAAATTTCTGCACATCTATTCTACAGCTGTCTTTCCTCAATTTGAATTTATGCCCGCTTAGGTTTGTAATCTGAACAAGTGGAAGAATCCCATCAGAATTCAGCATGCTCAACCCATTCAAGGCCTTATACACCTCAATCAGATCACCTTACAGGTGCCTAGTCTCCAGCTGCTGCAATTTGCAGAACTTAAGCCTCTCTTGGTAAGAGGATCTCTTCATTCCCCTCACCAATCTTGTTGCCCTTCTCTGTACACACTCAAGCAAATCTACATCCTTTCTAAAATGAGGCCTCCAGACCTGTATGCAGTACTAAAGAAGTGGCCTGACCATTGCCTTATACAGAGGGCCAATCACCTTCTTTTCCCTGTATGCAAAATTCCTGTATATGTCATTGACAAAATCCCCGTGACCTGCTCTTGCAGCCTGTCTGCATTGTTCAGAAAACTTCATATCGACTGCACAATTACTCTGAGGTCTTTTTTAATTCTCTACTGCCCTAAGTGTAGTACCACACAGTTGGTACATTCCTCTGGTGTTACTTTTGCTCATATGCAGTACTTTGCATTTATCAATGTTAAACTTCAGTTGTCACTTCTGAGCCCATCGTCCCAAATTTTCTAGATCCTGTTGCAGTAGCATACTGCCATTACTGTCATTAACAACCCTGCCAACCTTTGTATCATCTGCAAACTTCGACACTAAGCCTGATATAACTTCATCAATATCATTGATAAATATAAAAAACAACAGTGGACCCAACACCAAACCCTGTGGGACTCCACTAATAACATTAGTCCATGAAGAGCAGGGCCCAATGAATTCCACCCTCTGTCTTCTCAAACTGAAGCATCCTTTTATCCATTGTAGCAACATATCCTTAATACCATTCTGCTCCAATTTGTACAGTAGTCTTCTATGCACAACAGTGTCAAAAGCTTTCCTGAAATCCAAGCATATGATATCAAAATTATTTTTTCATCCAGTTCCTTTGTAACCACATCATAATATCCAATCAAATTTGTCAGACAAGACTTTCTCTTAATAAACCCCTGCTGTGTCTGAATTATTGCTGCAGTCTTGTCTAGATGATCCTGCAATGCATATTTGACCAGTGACTCCATTATTTTACCCAGAACAGAAGTTAAACTAACTGGTCTGCAATTACTCATGTCACCCTTCAATTCCCCTTTGTGAATTGGGGAAGGTAATACAGGAATACAAAATACAGGAATGTAATTTTCAAAGTCACAAGGTGGGGGTGTCCTCAGGGATGTTCTGGAATACAGTTTTTGACAGCTGGTTGGCCAGGGAGTATCCAGATGGTAAATTCATCGTATATGCTGATGATTTTGGCAATACTAATTAAAGGAATCTTTAAGCACAACTTGGAAATGAAGACAAACCAGGAGTAAAGACCTTGCCATCTGGATGCAAATCCATAAACTAGCAGTATCAACCAAGAAAATAATTCAGATACTACTAAAGGACTCATTAGACAGAAAGAAACCTACCCTCATAAAATATAATGAATAAAAATAAAATTGGCAACCAACTGCAATTACCTCAGTGTCATTATAGGCAACAAACTCTCCCATGGTCATCACACCAGATATCTCAAAGTTAATATTAAAAAGTACTCAGGACTAATTGTCAGAATATCAAAGAAGGAATGGGATTTAAAACCAAGAATCTATACTATCATGCAGTATTTCTACCCATAATAACCTATGCTGCTGGGGCATAAGGGTGGAGGACTGACAAGTATACCATCATAAACAGCTTAACCAGGCACAAAGGGCCATACTACTAGTAATATCAAGAGCCTGCAGGACAGTATCTATCTCGGCCCTGCAGGTCCTAAAAGGAAACCTTCCTATTCACTTGTAGATCATCTATCACTATCTAAAATACAGATACAAGAGAGCCCTTCCAACTGCAATATTGGGCATTAATTTGAACACCACAGTACCTTTAAAATAGGAACTTCAGAGAATCAGGTACAGATTTACATAATAATGGGAGACCACTTCATTACGACAGACTACGAGAGTATTTTTGCCCACAGTACAAAAATATCCCAAATCATATTCTGCATGGTTTTCACCCAGTCTTCAGGCCATCTTTCTGCTGACTGGGCATGGAAGCCTAAATGAGAAGCTACACAAATTGTGAATAACAGAGACCCCAAACTGCCACTGCCAGCAGCCAGAGTCAAGGAAACATATCATCATTCTTCTCTTTCTTAGTGATTCCCTTCTAATTTTGACTCTCTCTCTCAGGGTAACTCGGGAATTTATTTTGGCCTGGTGCAGCATAAGCCTTAGGCTTCCTTGCCCCCATATGGCTATTATTAATAATAATAATAATAATATTTCACTGCCCGGCATATAAAGATTACTGATACCAACTGTAGGGTTCTGGACCTACAACAGGACCCCTACAGCGAAGAATGGAACAAGAAATATTACAGAACAGGGAAAACTATAAGGTATTCTGCAACTTTGCAGATAAGGCATTTAAGAGGCAACATTTATGCCTGGGGGGGGGATGTGAAGGAAACAAACTTAAGAGGTGTGTGGGAAAACTTGTGTCCACAGTTTGCGAATAATTTAAGTGATTTTGAGGAGCCAGTAGAACCCATGACTGAAGAAATTGTTAAACTGGGCAATAAAATGGACCTCGATCTTGATGTGACTGATGTGAGAGAGCTTTTGGACTCACATTTCGAGGAATTAACAACTGATGAAATAATTGAAACACAGACACATCTAAATTCTGAAGTAACAGAAGAACCTGATATTCCACAGCCTCCCAGAACATTTACAAGGCAGAAAATGGCTACAGCTTTTAAATCAATTTCTGAGGGGTTGGCAATCTTTGAAGAAAAAGATGTAAATATGGAAAGAATTGCAAAAGTGAAAAGAGGCGTTTATGACTGTCTAGATTTATGCTACAGTGAGATTTTTGAAGAGAAAAATAAACTAACTGTGCAATCTTCTATAAAAACATATTTTGTTTCTTCATTATCAGATGCCCTTCCATTTACCTCATCTGCACCTAGTGTCACTTATGTGGAAAATATTGAACGTTGATGAAGATAAAAAAAAATAAAGTGCAGCCATTATCAACCCACTGCAGGGTGGAAGCCTCCTCAACAATTCATGCTGAGGGAAATGGACCATAATCTGCCACGCTGGTCCAGTGCGGGTTGGCAGATCGACCATATTCAGCAGTCAGGGGCTTGAACCCCGGTCTACTCAAAGAGCATGTGCTACTACACTCCCGCTCCTGCCCACTCGGCTACGGAAGATATTGATGAGTAAAAGTTGAATACATATATTATGTTAGTACTCATTTTCTTTATTTCTATTTTGTAACTATGTTTTTAATTAAAATTAATAAGTATGATATCTTGTTTTTTTTTTATTCTGTTCTTATTTTATTTTATGTTACGTATCGAATTTGATAAACCATAATGCATAAATATATTATAATAAAACATATTGTATAGACCATTCAATGTTTAGTACATGGTTTTAATGCTTTAAAATGGCTGCTAATGTATAACGATACATATCGTAAAAGATCAGGAATGCAAGATTCATATAACGAACAAAACGTATAAAGAACAACGTCTTGGAACAGAACTCGTTCATAAACCGGGAGTTGCCTGTATACCAAATCCTATCAGATGCTTCAGATGTCAGAAATTTAGGCATTCACAGGCAGTATATGCTTTGTGTGGGTCTAAAGATCATATCCACACTGAACGTTCTGCACAGTCTTTAGAGTGTCTAGAGTGTCCAAACTATAGAGGCAATCACTCCACTTATTCCAAAGACTGTGAAACATGGAAAAGAGAAAAAATGATTCAGAAGTACAAAACTGAGCATAAAGTTATTTATCTTGAAGCAAAGAAAGAAATATCACCAATTACAGTAACACACACATATGCAGCAACTGTCCAACAACAAAAACAGATAAGTGCTATTGCTACCACTGCTACTGCGGTTCAAACTTAGGTTATAGTCCCTCCCAACATTTTTATATTTGATTGGGCTTGTTCAATCTTAGCCCCCCATCAGTAAAGTCATTCTCAACGACAACTTCTAATCAAGCCAACATACCAGTTACAATTCTGCCGGATGCATCTTCCGCTTCACAGCCATCCACAAATGCTAAAGATAGAGAAACAGAAGACAAACCACCTGTTCATGGATACATATGAATACGAAGTCTTAGAGGAACCAATCTTAGAAATACATGCTGAGGAAGAGATTGATGTTCATCCATTTTTCTCTAAAAAAGAGAAAAGGCTTGAAAACAAGAGACCACCTTTCTCAAAAAGACAGATACAAATACAAAGCCAATATAATGCATACAATAATACAGGTCTCTGAATCTCTCTAAGAATTGTTGAGGTCTCTGCAGTAACATTGCTGACATTCGTGACTTAATTGATAAATATCATCCAGAGATGTCTGCCTTGAAGAAACTAACCTAACTCCACAAGTAAACATAGTAAATGATTATGGTACCTACAGAAAGATCAATTTCCTTCCAGTGGAGCACATAGCAGAGTGGCTATTCTAATCGACTCCAGAATTCCATGTAAACATCTCCAGCTACAAACAACTTTGGAAACAGTTGCAGTATGAGTCTCAGTACAGTTTACATTCTCACTGGTCTAGCTTTACCTTCCCCCAAATCAAGAGTATGCATATGCAGATCTTATAGTATTAGTAACCAGTTACTACTCCCTGTCTTTATCATGGGTCATATAAATGGACACCATCCCCTGTGGGGATCTCACCATCAAGACAAATGGGGAAAATTGATTGAAAAATAATTGGATGAGCAAAATTTCTCGCTCCTTAATACTGGAGTCAAGATATACATCCATTTACCCACTGGAACAGCCTCTGAAATTGACATTTCCATACGCTGACTAGCCTTATATTCCGTGCATCACAGTGCCCTTTGAATTTCCTTAGGGGCATTCAGAATATCGGCAGTACAAAGCTTATATGCAGAGGCCATGGGACATTGGCAGTACAAAGCTTATATGCGGAGGTCCGTGGGCCTTCGCTATATCTCTGGAGGAAAATACTGTTATTAAAATACAAAACCTTCCTCGTCATCCTACTTGGCAGTATCTTTTCAATTCACAGTGGGAGAATCTCTACAGAAACAAACCTACAGTAAATAAACCAGCTGGAATACAGCTAAAAGAACTAGTTTTAAAATGAGGCCTAAGCTTTGACAACATATACGAGGATAATAGCATAACCACTCCACAATGGCATACTATCATGCCTAACTGTGACACTTTTTTTTTTTCATAAGTGGGGAATAAGCACTCTGAAAAATATCAACATAAAACAGATGTATGCAGCCCAGTGCTGCAGTGATCCTTCCACACACTGTCATCTCACAGTTACTTCCAAATGAATGTAGTGACTATTTTGCTGAGCCATATGCCATACTAATAACCTTGAAATACATTGAAACCTCTTCTCTTCTGAAACATCTCATATACACAAGTTTATTAAGTGTAATACATGCTCTCCAATGAAAAAGCAGGCACCATCACATCCCATCCTTCACCAGATACAAGCTCATCATGTGAAGCTCAAAAGCAAAAGAAGACATGTAAATTTCTGTTGGAACTCTGCACATGCAGGTATTGATGGTAATGAAAGTGCTGATCGAGCAGCAAAAAATCCTATGAATACAAAACCTAAGGCTTTATAAGGTTCCACATTCCAATTACAGACATCAATCAAACAGTCCAATGCTTACAGATCTGGCAAAATCAACTAAATAATAAACTTCTTCATATAAAACACGAACTTCAGATGTGGAATTCGAGTCTCCATAAGAACTGGCATGAAGAAGTTATTCTAACAAGATTGCGAATTGGACATACTCATCTCACACACTTGTACTAGCCGATCGGGCTAGCCGGGTGGGTAAAGCACCTGCCTGGCAACCCAAAGGTCGTGGGTTTGAATTCCGCCTTGGGCTTGGATCAAAGTACTGCAAAAACCTTGGGAAGTGCATTATGGCCACAGAAGCCGATGCGCCAATAACTACCAAAGGAAAAAAAAAACACTAGTACTACTCATGAAAGTTTGGTTTGGCTTTTATGGCACATAGGCAACTAAGACCATGATGCGCCAGGGGCTCAGACTGGTGAATATGGGCTTGGTAAACCCAGGGTCCTGAGCTGGATATCATCATTCTTCTCTTTCTTGATTTCTTGGCGATTCCCTTCTACTTCTGTCTCTCTCTCAGGGTAACACAGGAATTTTTTTTTTTTTTTTTTTTTGGTTGGTGCAGCATAAGCCTGCCTCAGGCTTCCTTGCACCATATGGCTAATAATAATAATAATAATAATAATAAAATCCAATATTTAAATAAGACACAGGTTTTATACATATTGATATCATACTGTTTAAATAAACAGTACATAATCAATATGTATAAAAGGTTAAAAGGCAAGTAAAATATCTGATAAAAGAAATATACATAATGTGTATTAAAAACATTTATATAAAGTTAAAAATTGCAGACATATTGTCTTTGTCATTTAAAATATGACTGAGTGTATAAGGCCCAGTCAGATGGTTAAAAGTGCTAAAATAAACGGTGTGCATTTAAAAATCTTGGACAGTCAATAACGATACTTTTCAATGTTAAAATGGTGTCACAATGCTCGCACATAGGACAATTGTCAGCCCTCAGCAAACTCATGAAAACAAATCCTGCAGAATGTCTCCACTGTTCTTGTCAACTCACTGTGAAACATTTCCTTATAGAATGTTCCCAATACCACATGGTGCGACAAACAGCCTTCCATCCTCCTTTGAACATTCAGGATTCCCTGACTTTATCACAAATCATAGGTGATAACGTTATCCAACATTGAAAATATATTCACTTATTTAAAACTAATAGGATATTTCAGTCATAGTGACAGTGTTTTTTGTCTGATGGCATTGGGGGTCTCCCCAACTCTGTGTTTTTATTCTGTGTAGAACACAATACTCAGTTTAGGGCCAGGGTGTGTGTTAGTGTGTGTTTTGTGAAGCATTAGTGGTTTGTGTTGTTCCTCTGACCACTTAACATGGGGGCCTGTGGAGAGCCAGCAATGCCCACAGTTTCCATCACTGTCCGGGGAAGGCAAGCCAAGACACATTAGGAGAGGAGAGAAGAAAGCTCTGGCGTGGCAAACCCTGGGTGGCCTAGGCATCTAAGGAGAACCAAAAAAAAAAAAAAAAAAAGGAGGGGCTTTTTCAATCAGATAAAAACCATAATTAAGAAACGTTAATGTCACTGTCACATAATACTAATAGGTAGGTGCAATATGGCTAAAGTTGCTTTTTGTGGCTAGAACCGAAGTTATGAACGATGTAACGTTTTATGCTCGCACCTGCTACTTAGTCTACTGAATCAACGTTAGTAACATTAACATCATACTTCAATTCAAAATATTTAATATGAACACTCCTGCTACTTAATCTACCGAATCAATGTTTGAAAGAGGTTAGTGAAATCCAACCCAATAAGCCTAATTACCCATTTGATTGTAGCCATTTGTTCAATAGTACGATTGCAACAATACAAGTACAGTAGAACCTCATTAAATGGTCACCCGCTAAATGGTCTCCCTCTGTAATTGGTAACCTTTGGAGGAACAGTTTTTTTTTTCCAGAATTGTCTTGATATCTTTTTGATTCCCAAATCTAATGCATATTTGTGATAGGAAGCGGGCAGGAAAGAAAATAACAGGGAACAAAGTCATTACCGTGTTCCTAAGAACTCAATTGAAAGATACTGATTCAAACACATATCTCAGTAAAACCGTCCTTCCCCAAATAGTAAACAGAAAACAAGGGTGAATGTTTCCTAGCTGGCTGTTTAGAGCTATGTAATTCGTAGAAGTTTTTCCTCCCTTTCCACTGTGACTTAGTTTTTAGTCAGTATGTATTCCATTAGAGCTGTTCGCGGTCACATAGTCCTTCTTAATTTCAAGTTTCTAAGTGTGTTTGAGTAACTTAAGTCATGTCTGCTAAACGTACTCATAAAAGTCTTGATTTGCCAAAAAAATATGAAATTTTACAAAGTCTTCGTAAAGGTGAGAGTGCATCAAAACTCTCGGAAATGTATGGTGTCCCACGCAACACAATTAATAATATAAAAAAGAATGAGGACAAAACTGAAGAATTTATGTGCAAAATAGAGGCTGCTGATGGAAACATTTCGAAAAGAAAAAAATGGGGTGGGTTGTGTACGGGGACACAACTGCAATCGTTTTTGTGTTATTAGAGGAAGGGTAAGATGTAAATAAATAAAGTCTTGGTGGTTATAAGTGAAATATAATTTTATTTATCAAAGGCCGATGATAGGAGAAGTAAGATACATATGGCATAGTATTTAAATCGATGTTTCTTACAAAGGTTACGGCTAACAAGTGTTACCCAAAGTAGTGGGCGATGTAGAAATGTACTTCAAGTTGAACTCACATTGAACGTTTGAATTTTTCGTTCCAATGTTATGCATTTCTTACATTTCTGTTCATATTTCCTTTGCAATTTTTTTGACATTATGAAAATTTACTTCAACTCAGCACGCTTATCGACTTATAACTTTGCAAATTTTATTTTATTGGTTATTATTGTTAAATAATATTGTAGATCCTGTTATTCTTTACAAATCGGCACCAATTTCAATGTCCTATCTCTTTGCAATCCAAAGTTACACTGCCCAAACGCTGCGCGGCATCACCATTTTCAGTGTTCACACGCAGGCGCTACCCTTCCCCCCTCACCGCTGCACACTCCCACTACCCACCATTTTAGATACAGACATAAACCCTCTATCCAACAAAATTTAAATCATTAGATTATCATTTATAGTTTACGAGATATAAGCGCGACAAATCTTGCCATTTTTTTTCGTAGCTACAGTTTTCGTAGAGACTCCCCTATACTGGACCGAATTTAAAGACATATTCACGTCAAAAAGGCTGACTACAGTGACACTCGACAAATTGGATGAAGCCATGTTTATATTGTTCGCACGAACCATATAGCCATGTTTACATGGTTTGTTCCCAAGGGATTCCATTAAGTGGACCAATTATCATCGAAAAGGTGCTCCAAATGAATCAAAAATTGAATGGCAACCCAAATTTTAAAGCAAATCAAGGTTGGCTCCATAGGTTTCAGGACCGGCATGGTATTCAGCAACTATGGATTGAAGGAGAGAAGATGAGTGCTAACAGTGAAATCCTAGTGCGTTATTGTGAAAAACTTAGCACCTGTAATAGTGATCTTGGATTGTGTGTAGAACAGTGTATAATTTTGATGAGTCAGGATTATACCGGAAAGCACTTCCTCAAAAAAAACTGGCATCTGGGTCAGAATCTTCAGCTCCAGGATGTAAGCTAAGGAAAGAACGTTTAACAATTCTTGTTTGTTCCAATGCTAGTGGGGGCCACAAAATGACATTAGCAGTAATCGTCATGGCAAAAAACCACATGCTTTTAAGAACATGAATTATAATTTACTGTTTGTAAAATATTATGCACAAAATAATGACTGGATGAACAAAGAAATTTTTAAGCAATAGTTTACAGAAGAATTTTGTCCCCAAGTTCTTTCTTACCTTAAAACAAAAAACTTCCCTTTTGATAATCCTACCCATTCCCTTGATGATTTAGAAGAATTTTCATCCCATAACAACATTCATTGCATATTTCTTCCAGCTAATACAACTAGCCTATTACAGTCAATGGACCGGGGCATTATAGAGAGTTTTAAGAGGCAGTATAGAAAATTATTTTTACAGAAATTGGCACTATGTGAAAACGATTTAGAGGTAGAACAGTTCCGGAAGGAATATACTATAAAGGATGCTATCTATAACACAGCTGATGTGTAGCAAAGTGTTCCTGAAAAGATGCTAAAATCTGCCTGGAATAAGCTCTGACTATCTCAAACAGTACAACCTGACTCTGCAGAACAAGAAGATTCTGGTCTCACACCACCACCACCAGTTTTAACAGAAATTTGCAGATCCTTGCCAATATTCAAAAACTTAAATGAAGACGATGTCAAAAATTGGTGCAATATAGATGCAGCGGATGTAGGTTACGAAATTTTGACAGATGATGAAATTGTCTCCCATGTTTCTGCCGGATCTACTGAAGTAGTAGATGAAGAAGACGACAGGCCCACAGAATCCATTTCCCATTAGGAAGCTAGTCAATCCCTGACAGATATAATCAATTGGTATGAATACCAAGAAGAAGCAGAAATTCCAAAAATAATTTTACTATGACAAATTTATAACTTGGCTATTGAAAAACACCGACAATACCAAAAACAAACAAAAATAACAGATTTTTTTTTTAAACAAATAAATTATGTATGTAGAACTCCACTGACAAGGAGAAAATTGAGTATACTGAGTTATGCAAAGCCATCAGAAAGAGACTTATGTAACTGTTGCCTCCATCTACCACCAAACCATGATATAAGTTGCATAGAACTAGAAGACCTGGTTGTTCAACTACTACCTCACTTATGTGTATGGTGATATGAATGGCCATCATCCTCTATGGGGAAATGAAAACATAGATAAAAGAGATCAAATTCTAGAAAAACTACTAGATAAGCTGAACCTAATACTCTTAAATTATGGGACATCCACATATATATGTCTACCCACAGGAACTAGCACAGTAATAGATCTTTCTTTATGCACTCCATCAATAGATCCTCTACTGGAGTGGACAGTTCACAATGATCCACTAGGTAGTGATCATTATTCAGTAAAGATTACTTTAAATGAACTAACCTCTTGTCAATTGGAAATAACTCCAAAGTAAAGATTAGATAAGGCAAACTGGGCAAGATACAAGCAGCTGTCATATTAGAAGAGCAACAAATCCAACGGGTGTCAATTGACTCTGCAATGAAATATGTAACCTCCAGGCTGCAAAATTAACAATACCAAAAAAGTTCTTCAAAATTTCCCATATGTCCAAAACCATGGTGGAACAATGCTTTTACTCTAGCAAAAACGTGAGAAAATCAAGGCATAGAGAGGACATAACAAAATTTAACACAAAAAAAGTAGAACAAACGTTAAGAGAAAACAAAGGATTTAAATCAGCAGCCATGAGCAGTAATACAGAGAGACAAATGATACTGAAACTGAAAAACAGAGATGGTATAAATAGCAGAGAAGGAATAATTCAAATAGCATTAGCATTAGCATTAGTAGAGGCATTTGATGCAAGAAAGCAAGCTTATGCAGCATCAGCCAAAAAAAAAAAAAAAAAACCCCACTTCCACTTCACCCCTCTGTTCGTTCAAAATACCTGTCCAGCTGAGCCTTAAACTTATTTAGGCTATCAACCTCCACCACAAGGGATGGCAGTCTGTTCCACCAACCAACCACCCGCTGGCTAAAGGCAAATTTCCGCACGTCTATCCTACATCTGTCTTTCCTCAATTTGAATTTATGCCCTCTCAGGTGATTTTTCTGAGCTAGAGGAAGAATCCCATCAGCATTGAGCATGCTTAAACCATTCAAGGCTTTATACACCTCTATCAGATCACCTCGCTGGTGCCTAGTCTCCAGACACTGTAATTTGCAAAACTTAAGCCTTTCCTCGTAAGAGCACCCCTTTGTTCCATTCACTAATCTTGTTGCCCTTCTCTGTACTCGTTCCAGCAGCTCTACATCCTTCTTGAAATGAGGCCTCCAGACCTGTATACAGTACTCTAGGTGTGGCCTGACCATTGCCTTGTACAATGGAATAATCACCTCCTTATCCCTGCTGGAAAAATTCCTGTATATCATTGACAATACTCCATGAGCTACTCTTGCAGCCCGTCTGCACTGCTCAGAGAACTTCATATCGGCCTGCACAATCACCCCCAAGTCCCTTTCATTCTCTACCACTGTCAGTGTAGTACCACAGAGTTGATACGTTGCCCTGGGGAAACGTATAAACGAAATAGCAGAAGACTACTTCTATAGAGAATTATACAAGGAGCGAGGGAATGATGCCAGCAGTGGGGAAGATGGATCGCAAATCACATACGACATACCCGATATTAACACATACGACATACCCGATATCCTTCCTGTTGAGGTAGAACATACGTTGAAGAAATTGAAGAATCAGAAGGCCCCAGGGGGAAGATGAAGTTACTGTAGAGTTGTTAAAATTGGGAGGAAGAGACATGACACAAAAATTGGCAACACTCTTCACAAAATGCATTACAAAAGGTGTGATACCTAAGGAGTGGAATAATGCAATCATAGTTTTGCTGCATAAGAAAGGAGATAAATCAGAAATTGGAAATTACAAGCCAATTAGCTTGTTATCCCACATATACAAGTTGTTTACAAGGGTCATTACTAACAGATTAGTTTGTTTTTTTGTTATTTGGTTTTTAGGAGCATTAGCAACAAAGGCCATATTGCTCTTGGGATATACGGTGGTTATTTCCTGACCTTTCCGCATCCTCCGTATTTGGTGGTCACGGGCTCAAACCCCGGTCTAATCAAGAAGCATGTGCTATAAATTGCTGCTACTGCCCACCTGGCTATGGAGGCACCTACAGATTAGAAAGAATACTTGATGAGAATTAACCGAGAGAGTAAGCTGGTTTTAGGAGAGGATTCTCAACTATGGATCATCTTCGGTAATATCACAGCTAATGGAGAATGTAAATGAATATAAAACACCATTATTCCCAGCATTTGTGGATTATGAAAAGGCATTTGACTCTATACAGCATATTGGCAATGTTTCGGGCACTGAAAAGACAAGGCATAGATACCCCATATGATTTTGAAAAAAATATATGAGAATGCCACCTCCTTTATTAGACTAGACAAAGACAGCAGTAAATTTAAAATTGAGAAAGGATTTCAACGAGGAGACACAATATCTCCGACACTGTTTACTGCTGCTCTTGAGAAAGCTTTCAGAAGATTAGACTGGTTGCAGAAAGGAGTCAACGGAATGGGGAGTACCTAAACCATTTACGATTTGCAGAAGACATTGTGGTCATAAGCCATGATCCCAAAGAATTAAAGGAAAACCTTAATCAGTTATGCAGAGTTAGTAAGGATTTTGGACTAATGATGAATATGGCTAAAACAAAAGTAAATGATGAACAAGTATAGCACAGAAAGGGATATAATGATTGAAGGAGCAGTAATTGAAAAGGTGGAGTCATATACTTATCTGGGACAAGACATTAGCTGTAATAATGTTAAATGGCTAGAAGTCAAGAGAAGAATTAATTTTTGATGGATAGCATTCAGGAAATATAGTCACATACTGAGGAGCATTATTCCGATTTGTCTGAAATGCAAAATAATGAATCAATGTATAAAAAAAGGGTAAAGTGCAGCCATTATAAACCCACTGCAGGATGGAAGCCTCCTCAACAATTCATGTTGAGGGAAATGGACCATAATCTGCCATGCTCGTCCACTGCGGGTTGGCAGATCGACCGTATTCAGCAGTCAGGGGCTTGAACCCCGGTCTACTCAAAGAGCGTGTGCTACTGCACTCCCGCTCCTGACCACTCGGCTATGGAGGCCTTTGTATACTCCCCACTATGACTTATGGAAGTAAAACTTGGGCACTCACCAAAAGAATGGAAGAGAAGCTAAGAACTACACAGTGAAGAATGGAACAAATTATATTGGGAATCAGACTATTAGATAAGAAGAGAAACACATGGATTAGGCAGAAAACTCAAGTAAAGGACATTCTTATCAAAACTAAAGAACTAAAAGGGTCGTGGGCAGGACACACTGCTCGAAAACATGATGACAGATGTACTAAGAAAATACCAGAATGGTACCTAAGAGGGGCTAGAAGAAAAACCTGGAAGGCAACAACGGAGATGGACAATTCATGAGTTTGTGTGTAGTAAATGGATGGCCATTGCACAAAACAGAAGGAATTGGAAAGTTGATGGAGAGACCCCTTCATCCTGCAGTGGATTGAAAATGGCTGATGATGATGTCCATCATCAATATCATTTTTAAATACAGAAAACAACAATGGACCCAACACTGAACCCAATAGGATCAATCCCAAAAAATGCCCTGGGATAGATATAACAGAATATGTTTTTATTCTGGTTCTTCAAGCTTAGATCACTATATCTACAATTACTATGCAATGAGTGCCTGCAAGAGAGCATATTCCCTAAAATTTTGAGAGTATCTCTCCTTCGGCTCATCAGGAAACCTGGTAAACCCCCAGATGACCTCTGTTCCCTTAGCCCTCATGGCAAATCTTGGGAAAATACTGGAAAGGCTCATGGCACTTAGAATCATGCAGTTGTTCTGTGAACAAAACATTTTCTCCCCAGCACAGTATGGCTTTATGCCAGGGTGCTATTTGACCTGGTCCTCCACACATAAAATTCAACATCTAAATATGAACTGGCTATCTTTGTTGATTTAGAGGGTGCCTTTGACACTGTCTGGTGGGACAATGCATTGGCAGCCTCCTCCAGGCTCAGTGTCTCCTCCAGCTATATCAGTTCTTTCAAAATTATTTCACAGAGTGTGAGATTATAGTTAAATCCAAATTCCTGCAGGTAACCAGACAGACCCTTCAAGGGTGCCCACAGGGTTCTGTCCTAAGGTCCCTTGTTTGGAATATGGTCCTCCACAGCTGGCTCATGAAACACTTGGATGATTGTAAAATAGTGGCTTTCACGGATGATCTTACTATCATTGTTCCTGGAAAATCCTACTTCGACCTAGAGTGTAAAGCAAATCGTATCCTGTCCCATCTCAACTCCTGGGTGCTGAACAAACTATGAATCAATCTAAATAAAACAAAAACGATGCTCTTCAAATCCAAGCTAGATCTCAGATGCCAACCACAAATTAAGATCTCTGGAAAGGAACTCCTGATCGTAACACAGATGAAAGTCCTGGGGGGGGGGGGGTGATTAATGATCATGAGCTTCCATCAACATCTTATGTACTTAGGAACCAAGACTAAAAGATTCTCAGCAGCCATCATTAGAGTTTCCAGGTGTGACTGGGGGCTCTCAAATAAAACTCTTTCCTTATACTACAGAGTAGTCTTTTTGCCAATTGTGACATATGCACCTGGAGTGTGGTTTCATAGAGCTAGTCAAAATGAGAGACAAGCTTAACTCCACCCAGAGAAGCATGCTTTTGTCCACTTATATAATTTGCCGTACAGTGTCCACAGCTGTCATTCAAGTGATGATCATAGGAACACTACCACTGGATTTGTATCTCCTGATAATTACTACGTATTTCCTGAAAATTACAGTCTACAGAAGTTCAAGTCTAATGTCAACAAATATCTTCTTTCATCTTCCCAACCTCCAACCCAACCACGGCACTAAGTACTATAGGTTCTAATACCTCTCGTGTTTGGGTTTTCATAAAAAAAAAAAAAAAAAGTCCAGGATTCTATTTTGAGTATGGCAAGTTGGAGCTGTTGTTCAATGGTAATCATACTTTGAGACTGACAGGAAAGGGTAAGGTCTCCTGCATACATATAGGTTTGAACAGTTTTTGAGATATTTCGTCTCATGCTGATAAATCGTATCGCAAATAGTGTTGAACTAAGTATTGATCCCTGCAGGACTCCTTCTTCCTGAATGTGAGATGCAGAGAGTATATAATTATATGAACCTGAAAAGAGAGCAATAGCAAGAAATTTTCAATTATTTCAGGCAAATGGTCCCTAAGCCCCAGACGATGAAAATTCATAATATTACCATGATGTCAGGTAATGTCAAATGCCTTTTCAAGATCTAAGTTGACCTTGACTAGATGTTGTTTCTTAATAAAGGCATTGCAGATATGAAATTCAGCTTTTATAAGGAGTGCTTTTTTTTTTTATGAAAACCCCAATCACGAAAGGTATCAAAACCTATAGTACTTAGTACCATGCATGGGTTGAAGGAGAAGTATGGGGCAAGGGGGATGCTGGAAACTTTGCTCTAGAGACTAAACATGGGTTTCACCACTTCAAGCCCCCAATAAGTAAAGTGGTGGTATGTCACTGGTCGATGAAAGTCACCTACCACCTTTTATGAGTTCTAGGGTTGATCTGTTTTTCCGAAAGCCATACTGATGATCGGCAGGAGATTCTCTGACTCCAGGATCCAAGTGAACGTTGTATAAATCATCCTTTGAAAAATTTTATCGAGCTTACGAGGGATATTGGTCTATAATTTTGAACCAGGGAAGGATCGTTACCTGGTTTTGGTAAGGCAATAATGAAAAAATGGCACCAAGAAAAAAGATAGGTATTTTCAGAGAAGATCCGATTATTGAAAATCAACAATTAAGTTAGCGCTTCAGCATAATGTAATGAACACCATCTGGGCCTGCAGCACTTTTGATGATGTATTTAATGGTTCTTTAAGTTCTATAAATATAAAGAGTTAGTTGTACAGGAAGGAGCTGTACAAGAAGGAGCAGTTTGTGAAGAAGTTGATTTTATACTGTTCTGCACTTGCTTTGATGTTTTGGAAGGAGGATGCATAAAATACAGAAGCAGAAATTTTTTTTATTTATTATTTTTTAAAATTTATTTATTTATTGTAATAGGTGGTCCTAGCCAGCTTTCCTGGCATCCCTGCCACTAATCACAATACTGTACTGATATTTACAGACTAACATCACTAATTCCTGCTCCATTACAAGATATTGAAGTTTTGCACTTCATGTTCCCAAACAAGTATAAGACATCAAAGAGCTGCAGTTCATATAAAATGAATTTGGAATTTGGAAAGTAGCTAGTGCGAAATTGCCATCAGTACATACAATTTCAACGTAATGACCAGTCTGAAAAAGAAAAGTCTTTTTAATAAATGAAATATTACCCAGAAAGCTGAATTCCACACCATGGAAGTATTCTCCAAAGTAAAATGCAGTCAGGCCGGAAAAGTATTCTCAGGAGCATAGATTCTGTAGTCAGAAGCAGAAATTGTGGCAAAAAATTCCTAGTGCATTAGCAACTTCTTCAGAAGTAGACTTGTCTTTCCATTTCCAGTGAAGAATCAGAGAGGGCAGCCAAACAAATCTGCCATTTAGGGCCTGTATCCTTCTCCAGATGGGTCGTGTGTTGGTGTCTTTTGTGATGGTTGAGGAAAAAGCAATCCATGAAATCATGTTTCGCTATCTGTCTAATTTGTCTTGCTTTAGCTTTAAGTCTTTTTATAAGCAATTAAGTTACTAGTGGTAGAATACTTGCAGGAATTATTCCAGGCACAGTTTTTTCTCCTGTTTGGCTGTTGTTGTTGTTTCGTTTTTAGGAGCATTAGCAACTAAGGCGGGTGGTTGGTTGGTGGAACAGACTTCCATTCCTTGTCGTGGAAGTTGATAGCCTAAATAAGTTTAAGGCTCAGCTGGACAGGTATTTCGAATGAACAGAGGGGTGAAGTGGAAGTGGTTATTTTTTATTTATTTTTTTATTTATTTATTATTTTTTTTTTTTTGGCTGATGCTGCATAAGCTTGCTTTCTTGCATCAAATGCCTCTACTAATGCTAATGCTAATGCTAAGGCCATATTGCTTCGGGGATATGCGGTGGTCATTCTCTGACTTTTCCGTATCCTCCGTATTTGGTGGTCACAGGCTCGAAGCCTGGTCTACTCAAGAAGCATGTGCTACACACTGCTGCTCCTGTCCACCTGGCTATGGATGCGCCCCTCCCATTTGGCATGAAAGCAATCTGTATTCTGGCAGTGATTTCGGTGAATGTGATATGTCTTGGATTTTAGAATAGAATCATCAGCTGCAATGATTCTATTCTAAAATTCTATTCCTCTGACAATCTAAGTCTTTTTGAACATAAAGTCTGTCTAGAACTGGGATGGCAGAACAGCCACCCAGTTCACCTTTTTAAACGTCCAAGTGGATCGTTGATCAGGATTTGGAGTTATCCCTGTTTGTAATGAGAAAATAATTGGAAAATGATTGCTGTAAAACGGATCGGTTAACATCAACCATGTCAGAATTGGAAAGATGGACAGTGAAAAAATTACAGAAGTAGATCCTGCAGGTAAGCAGATTTAGTGGGAGATCCAGAGTTTAGTCAATTAAGATCACTACTGTTCAAAAATTCTTCAATAAATTTGCCTCGTGTCCATTGTAGCGGATCCCCACAATGGATGGTGGTCATTAAAGTTACCAAAAAGCCGAATTGTTGTTGGGAATGTAAGGAGGTTTTTCAGATCTGAGTGGGAAAATGGCAGATGTAGTGGAATGAAAATAGAAACAAGGGTAACTGAATTACCAACTGTAATACTGGCTGCCACAGCTTCTAGGGCAGTTTGTAATTGGATGGGTTTCAATGGAATTTTAGAATTAATAATAGCTACTCTACATGCAGGTGATTCTAACCTCCTATCTTGCCTGTACATGATATAATTTGAAAATTTTGGTGAGACATTTGGTAACAAGTTAAATGGTAATTTAACAAGAATGGTAACATTTAATCCCATTGGTGTATGCCTGCAGGCATACACCGGATTAAATTAGGAGAGTAATTCCTTTAAGTCATCTGAATGACTAGTCCTCTGCAGTTGTATTATATGATGTTGTGCATTATTTAGGTTTAGTTGAGGTGATTCATCTGACTGTTTTTTAATGTGGGGCATTTTTTCCCTTTTTTTTTTTTTTGGGAATATGGGCCATATGTCATTGGCATGAAGTTCTAGGATCGGTTCCTCGCAATCTGGATGTAAATCCACTTCCATACTGTTAGTGGGTGGTTTGGTTTTCTTACAGTCTTCAGCAGTTTTAAATTTTTTAAGTGTGATTCGACACCATTGGAGTATCAGTTGGTATATTAATTGGAGTGTTAGTGGCTTTACTGGTTTTAGTTTTAGGAGTGTCTTTCCGGAGTTTATCAGAGTTGTTTTAACACATGTTACATGGAATTGACACATCTGTTTGAACTGCCGTTGAAGTTCCGGGTGTGAGATGCATCGACTATATAACTTGTCTGTCTGCATGTCTCAGGATATGTTTCCATATGTTCAATTTTGTATTTTTGGATTATCTTTCCAGTTGGCACAAACAGGAGTTGAGGCTGAACAGTCTACTCGTGTATGGTCTTTTGATCCACACACTGAGATGGTATCCCCTCTGCATGCCTGCTGGGAATGGCCACATTTCTCGCATTTAAAACAATGAATAGGATTTGGAATGTATGGTCATTATTGAACTGTTTAAACTACTAAATTCGATAATGTATGGTATTATCGAATTAAGCAGTTTAAACAACCAAATTTTACCATGGATGGCAATTCTAGTGCTAAATGTTAAAATTATGGATCTAGTAGGAATCTTTTTTTTTTGGTCATTTATTCATTTGGCACTGATTATTTTTTAACTGCTAAGTTCCTGAACTAATTCTTCCTCAGAGACTGGATGTTGGTCCCACTCTGTGATATCACCTTTAGATGAATTTAAGGTATTGTGGGGGGTAATAGATACTAGCGGCCAACAATATATCATTGTTTTTAGCAGCCATTCAGAATGTTTTGTGGAAGCTATTTCGATTGCAGTTGTTTTACCATTTTTGGCAATCTGGCAATGGATTCCAAATATCATTGAATTAAAAATGGTGATAACTTAACCACAGGCTGGGTGGATATGGAGTCTATTACCAGAAATTTTGGCAATACATGGAATTGTGCTTCCCTTTGAAGCCTTTTGGTTTGGTTCAAGTCATTATCAGTGGATGTGTCTGGTCTTGAACTTGTAGGATCTAGAGGTGAATAATCATTTATATCCATAGTTTCTCCTTTTTGCCCTAGAAGACAATTTTCCCTCCAGGTTACTGGCCTCGCCACGTGGAAGCAGGAGTAGAGTCACCTGGTGACCAAGCACCTGAGAAGTTAGTTTGTTAGTGAAAAGATTAATAAATATATAAAGAAATGAAAGGCGATTTTCCTTTCTGGGTTCTTTCAAAATCTGTCAAGTACAGAATCACGTACAATTAACTGAGGATAAGAAAGGCACTAGTAATAAAACAGAATGAAATCAGTTGATAAGTTGCTCAAGAAAAATCTCTTGGCCACTATCGCTCAGCACTTGGGGCCAGTAATGCTCGCACTCATCTTATGAATTCTTGTTTGTTGCCACTACAGCAATATTGATAGGATGTTCTGAGGGCAGCAATGTTTCAAATGAGAGGGAAGATATAGCTTGGGATACAAACCTAAATAACTTCAAGGGGTGTGTTGGGGCAGTACAGTATAGAAGATTAATTAGTCCCAACTGTGTCTACAATAATATCAGGAGTGTTGTGAATAAAATGGATGAATATGAACTCCTGGTTAGGATAACTAATGCTGATATAATAGGGCAAACAGAAACTTAGTGCCACCCGAAAACTGGTGGGTGTAGTAGTAGTAGTGGCATTTGATGCAAGAAAGCAAGTGTAGGAGCTTATGCAGCATCAGCCAAAAAAAAAAAAAAAAAAAAAAATCACACCATATGTACAAAGCACATTTCAGATTATTCATGGAAGTCAGAATATTTCCAGGCGTGCATTAAGTTGTTCGGTCTCGCATTTTCTTGTGAAATAGTTAGTAGTAGTAGTAGTAGTAGTAGTGGCACTTGATGCAAGAAAGCAAGTGTAGGAGCTTATGCAGCATCAGCCAAAAAAAAAAAAATAAATAAATAAAAAAAAAATAAAAAAAATCACACCATACCCTCCAAATGCCTGTCCAGTTCCTCCTTAAATTTATTTAACCTATCAACTTCCACAACGACAGATGGAAGTTTGTTCCAGCAATTAACCACCCGCTGGCTAAAGGCAAATTTCCGCACATCTATTCTACATCTATCCTTTCTTAATTTGAACTTATGTCCCTGTAGGTTCGTATTCTGAACAAGTGGGAGGATCCCATCAGAATTCAGCGTGCTCAACCCATTCAAGGCCTTATAGACCTCAATCAGATCACCGTGCAGGTGCCTAGTCTCCAGCCACTGCAATTTGCAGAACTTAAGCCTCTCTTGGTAAGAGGATCCCTTCATTCCCCTCACCAATCGTGTTGCTCTTCTCTGTACACGCTCAAGCAAATCTACATTCTTCCTAAAATGAGGCCTCCAGACCTGTACGCAGTACTCAAGGCGTGGCCTGACCATTGCCTTATACAGAGGGACAATCACCTCCTTTTCCCTGCTAGCAAAATTCCTATATATCATTGACAAAACCCCATGACCTGCCCTAGCAGCCTGTCTACATTGCTCAGAAAACTTCATATCTGACTGCACAATTACTCCCAGGTCTTTGGGTAGAAGTAACCCCAGAGAAACGTACCACACAGTTGGTACGTTTCTCTGGGGTTACTTCTACCCATATGCAGTACTTTGCATTTGTCAAGGTTAAACTTCAGTTGCCACTTCTTAGCCCATCTGCCCAAATTATCTAGATCCTGTTGCAGTAGCACACTGCCATTACTGTCATTAACAACCCTGCCAACCTTCGTGTCATCTGCAAACTTCGACATTAAGCCTGATATACCTTCATCAATATCATTGATAAATATACAAAACAACAGTGGACCCAACACCGAACCCTGTGGGACTCCACTAATAACATTAGTCCACGAAGAGCAGCACCCATTGATTACCACCCTCTGTCTTCTCCCACTTAACCATCCTTTTATCCATTGTAGCAACTTACCCTTAATACCATTCTGCTCCAATCTGTACAGTAGTCTTCCATGCGCAACAGTGTCAAAAGCTGTCCTGAAATCCAAGTATATGATATCAAAATTATTTTTTGCATCCAGTTCCTTTGTGACCACATCATAATAACCAATCAAATTTGTCAGACATGACTTTCCCTTAACAAACCCATGCTGTGTCTGAATTATTGCTGCAGTCTTGTCTAGATGATCCTGCAATGCATCTTTAACCAGTGACTCCATTATTTTACCCGGAACAGAAGTTAAACTAACTGGTCTGTAATTATTCGTGTCACCCTTCGAACCTCCTTTGTGAATTGGGGATACATTTGCACATCTCCAGTCCGTGGGAACCTCCCCTGAATCCAAGGATGCTCTCATAATTATGGCTAAGGGTTTGCTTAGTTGCTTTGCCGCCTCCTTTAATATAACTGGATAGATCCCATCCGTCCCAGGTGCCTTTCTTATGTTTAACTTCAACAATTTCTCCTCCACTTTGCTCTCAGTTATTACAAAATCATTAAGCACACTGCTACAATTTGATAACCTTCTTCCATTTTCAAACTGTAATGATTCCTCACGTGTGAATGTAGATGCAAAATACTCATTCAGTTTGTTTGCTATCTGAGCAGGATCATCAACAGTCGAACCATCGATGTCAAGTGGACCAATCATATTCAGCCCCTTCCTTTTAGAGTTTATATAAGTAAAGAAATCCTTGCTGTTTTTCTTAGCATCTTTTGCCAAAGATTTCTCGTAATCCGCCTTTGCCTGCCGAACCTCCTTTGTGACCTGATTACAGACTAGCTTATATCTGCTACAGGCTTCTACGTCGCCTGATAATTTATATGCATCCCATGCATTTTTCTTCTCTGTCACGAGTCTCATTAGTTCATTTGATAACCATTTAGGCCTAAACCTTGAACAATATTTCTTCATCGGTATGAAAAGTCTAGTAGCTTCCACGATTAATTCCTTGAATGCTTCCCACCTAGAATTTACTGTTTGTAACATCGTCAGTCGATCCCACTGTACAGAATTTAAAAACTGTCTGAGACCACTGTACTCCCCTTTACGGAAGCAAAAACCCTTTCCTTTACCCCTGACGGTAGTTACCTCTTTGAGTAAATCCCACTTCAGCACACTGTGATCACTGCCACCTAGTGGTTCCTTTATCTGCAAATTCTTAATACACGAATGATCACTGCTGATAACCAGATCAAGAGTATTACTTTCTCTGGTTGCCTCTCGAACATGCTGCTGCAGAAAACAATCATCCAATAAATCCACAAAAGTCTGACTAGTGTGTGAGTGACCAACCCACAAGTTCCAGTCAATATCTGGGAAGTTAAAATCCCCCATTATAAGACATTCTGATTTACTGGCCCACTCTATTTCTCTGTACAATTGTTCATTGTACTCATTCGAGTCATTAGGCCTATAACACACTCCTACTCTTATCTTTGCTTTTGCAGTGCTTATGTCACACCAAACTGACTCAACAGTGCACTGTCCATCTATATCAACTGGATGCACTTCTTTTGATTTTATGTTTTTCTTAATTAACAGCATAACACCTCCTCCCTTTCTGTCCTGTCTATCCTTTCTGTACACATTGTACTCCCCAAATTCCAGTTCTGCATTCCTTATATCTTTGTGACACCACGTCTCTGCTATCCCAACAATATCCGCCTTTGATGTCTTGACCAACACTTCAAATTCATCAAATTTATTTACTATACTTCTAGCATTGGTATACATGCAAGCATACATGCTCCTATGCCTATTCCTTGTTACCCTAACACATCCCATATACCCAACTATTCCAGGATGACTGCCATCCGTCCCTGAAACCCCCAACACCCCTCGCTCCAGGTCGCTTCTTATTCTGGATAATGTATTTAGGGAAGATAGAACAGGTGGAGGGGTCATGCTTCTTATCAAAAGCAGCATGAGCACGAAAACATCTTTTGCTGAGTCTAAAGTTACATCTGCCAGCATTGAATCTAAGTGGTGTGAGTTATTGGAAGTAAAGAAACAATGACAGTAGAAGTAATTTAGAGACTAGAAGATTGGAAAGAATATGACAAGAGTCTTAACATGCAGATGGAATGGACATGCAAGTGTAAATTCGAGGCAGTGTTAGGTGGGTCGGAAAACTGCTAGCTTGGGGGGAGACAAAGACCAATAGATTGACAGTAGCCACTGGCAGAGGTGAAAGAGATTCTTGCACTGCTTCTATTAGAATGAGCAGAAGCCTGGAAAACAAGATGCATGGTATTTCAGAGACTACTGGGAGCCATTGCGGTACAAGTAAACACATGGGTTGTGTTAGGGTAGCTAAGAATAGAAAAAGGTGCAGGTATAATTGCGTGTACACCAATGCTAGGAGTTTAGTAAATAAATTTGATGAATTTGAGGTATTGCTCAAAACATCAAAGGCAGATATTGTTGGGATATCAGAGACATGGTGTCACACATATATAAGGGATGCAGAACTGCAATTTGGGGAGTACAGTGTCTACAGAAAGGATAGACAGGATAGGAAGGGGGGAGGGGTTATGCTATTAGTTAAGAAACACATAAAAACCAAGGAAATGAAGCCAGTCGACATCGCCGGACAGTGCAGTGTTGAGTCAGTTTGGTGTGACATAAGCATTGGGAGATCAAAATTGAGAGTAGGAGTGTGCTATAGGCCTAATGACTCTGATGAGTGTAATAAGGAACTGTACAGGGAAATAGAGTGGGCCAGTAAATCAGAGAGTCTTATAATGGGAGATTTTAATTTCCCAGATATTGACTGGAATTTGGGGGCTGGTTACTCGCACACTAGCAGGGCTTTTGTGGATTTATTGGATGATTGTTTTCTACATCAGCATGTTCGGGAGCCAACTAGAGGGAGTAATACTCTTGATTTGATTATCAGCAGTGATTCTTCATGCATTAAGAATCTACAGATAAACCAACCACTAGGTGGCAGTGATCACAGTGTGCTGAAGTGGGATTTACTCAAAGAGGTAACTACCATTAGGGGTAAAGGGAAGGGTTATTGCTTCCGTAAAGGCGACTACGATGGACTGAGACAGTATTTAAATTCTATACAGTGGGACTAACTGATGATGTTACCAACAGCAAATTCAAAATGGGAAGCATTCAAAGAATGTATCTTGGAAGCTACTAGGCTTTACATACCAACTAAGAAATATTGTTCAAGGTTTAGGCCAAAATGGATGTCAGATGAACTAATGAGGCATATGGCAGAGAAGAAAAATGCATGGGATACTTACAAATTAACACATGACACAGAAGCCTATGATAGATACAAGTTGATATGCAACCAAGTTACAAAGGAGGTTAGGCAGGCGAAGGCAGATTACGAGAAATCCTTGGCAAGGGATGCAAAGAAAAACATCAAAGAGTTCTTTACTTATGTAAACTATAGAAGGAAGGGGATGAATCAGATTGGTCCACTTGATATTGATGGGTCAACTGTTGATGATCCTGCTCAGGTAGCTAACAAACTAAATGAATATTTTGCATCGACATTCACACATGAGGAGTTATTCAGCAAGGGGAATGCCAGAGGTGTATTCAACTCTAGCAGTAAGCTACAGAATCTTGAAATAACTGGGAGTAAAGTGGAGGAGAAACTGTTGAAGATAAACACAAGAAAGGCACATGGGGTGGATGGGATCTATCCAGTTATATTAAAGGAGGCAGCAAAGGAAGTAAGCAAACCCTTAGCCATAATTATGAGAGCTTCCTTGGACTCAGGGGAGGTACCCATAGACTGGAAATGTGCAAATGTGACCCCAATATACAAAGGAGGATCAAAGGCTGACACAAGTAATTATAGACCTGTGAGCTTAACTTCTGTTCCAGGAAAATTAATGGAGGCACTGGTTAAAGAAGCACTGCAGGATCATTTAGACAAGACTTCAGTTATAGCTCAGACACAGCATGGTTTTGTTAAGGGGAAGTCTTGCCTGACCAACTTGATTGGATATTATGATGCAGTCACAAAAGAACTGGATGCAGGGAATAACTTTGATATTATATACTTCGATCTTAGAAAGGCTTTTGATACTGTTGCACATGGAAGACTGCTACACAAATTGGAGCAGTGTGACATTGGAGGCAAATTGCTGCTATGGATAAAGGGGTAGTTGAGGGGGAGAAGACAGAGAGTGGTAATCAATGGACACTGCTCATCGTGGACTAATGTTATTAGTGGAGTCCCTCAGGGCTCAGTGTTGGGTCCATTATTGTTTTCTGTATTTATAAATGATATTGATGATGGTATATCAAGCTTAATGTCCAAGTTTGCAGATGATACAAAGGTTGGCAGTGTTGTCAAGGACACTACTGACACTATGCTGCTGCAACAGGATCTGGAAAGGTTGAGCAGATGGGCGGAGAGGTGGCAAATGAAGTTTAACATTGACAAATGTAAAGTACTACACATGGGAAACAGCAACCCCAGAGCAACGTATCAACTCTGTGGTACTACACTGACAGTGGTAGAGAATGAAAGGGACTTGGGGGTGGTTGTGCAGGCAGATATGAAGTTCTCTGAGCAGTGCAGACGGGCTGCAAGAGTAGCTCATGGAGTATTGTCAATGATATACAGGAATTTTTCCAGCAGGGATAAGGAGGTGATTATTCCATTGTATAAGGCAATGGTCAGGCCACACCTAGAGTACTGTATACAGGTCTGGAGGCCTCATTTCAAGAAGGATGTAGAGCTGCTGGAACGAGTACAGAGAAGGGCAACAAGATTAGTGAATGGAACAAAGGGGTGCTCTTACGAAGAAAGGCTTAAGTTTTGCAAATTACAGTGTCTGGAGACTAGGCACCAGCGAGGTGATCTGATAGAGGTGTATAAAGCCTTGAATGGTTTAAGCATGCTCAATGCTGATGGGATTCTTCCTCTAGCTCAGAAAAATCACCTGAGAGGGCATAAATTCAAATTGAGGAAAGACAGATGTAGGATAGACGTGAGGAAATTTGCCTTTAGCCAGCGGGTGGTTGGTTTGTGGAACAGACTTCCATCCTTGTGGTGGAGGTTGATAGCCTAAATAAGTTTAAGGCTCAGCTGGACAGGTATTTGGAACGAACAGAGGGGTGAAGTGGAAGTGGGTTTTTTTTTTTTTTTTTTGGCTGATGCTGCATAAGCTTGGTTTCTTGCATCAAATGCCTCTACTAATGCTAATGCTAATGCTAATGCTAAATGCCTTATTATGAATGACTTTAATCTGTCCCAGATTGATTGGAATAAGTCAGAGGGAAACTCACGATGGGGAAACATTTTTTAAATAAATTAGATGATTATTATTTGTACCAGCATATTGGAGAAAGTAACTGGGGTGAGAATATTCTTGACCTCATCATAGTAAACAATTCAGCTAACATCACAGGGCTTAAAGTACAGGAACCATTGTCAGGAAGTGATCATGCAATGATCAGTTGGAAGATTAAGAAAGATGCTGCAGTAGTTAATGGTAAATACACAGATTTTAATTTCAGAAGAGGGGAATTTGACAGCTTAAGGGGCTGTATGGCATTTGGGAACTGGGCAGATTGTCCAGGGATGGCGAATACATGAATTATGGAATACGTTTAAAGCATAAATCACAGGAGCCACAAATGTATACAAACCATTAAGAAAATATTGCAGAAGTATGCTGAAATGGATGACTGCAGAGCTAGCTAATCAAATAGAGCCGAAAAAGATAGCAAGGTACAGTTGATGAAAAAAATTCACACCTACAACAGGTTGAGCTATGATTTTGCTAGGGGCCACTTTAATCAGCAAATGAAAAAAAAAAAAAAATTAAATGTAATGGTACCACAAATAAGGTCGGGGAGACCTAGGCTGCATGTGACAAAGCACTGGCTAAGAAAACAAAGAATGGAGACATGGAAATTTTCATGTATGTGAATACAAGGAAGAAAAAAGCAAATCAGATTGGACCCTTGTGCACTGGGTGGGAGAAAGTCCAGATAGATAGAGTGAAGATAAGCCGAGACAGGCCTATTTTCACTCTTAGTTATTCTATCTTTCATTGTAGCCTTCTTTCCCAGACTGGTGTTTCCTTGTCTTTATATGTTTTTTTATTTTTATTTTTTTTTATTTTCTGTTCTGGTGTAAGACATATCTTACATGTATTCCGTAACAAAATTGTCTACATATTTGATCATAGTAAGATAAACCTGGCTAAATATATAAATATTAAAAAAATTGGAGGTGAACATGGTTGATGAGGTAGATTAATTAATAAAGAAAAAAAGAGTTAATAGATATTATAATCCTCTTACGAGTAGTCGGAAGGAGCCAGTACATAGTAACAATCAAGGACATGCCTGAGGAAATGCACAGTCGTGCTTAAGGAATGTGATAGTGTTGTACCCAAAGGAATCTATACCGAGTAGGCTCAATCCCCCAAGGAATAGCTTGAATAGCTACAAATGTAGTTATATGGCAGAATTTTTGAGAAAAGAAATTTTGAGAAGAAATCCATGGGAAGCAGAAATAGAAGTGGGTGATCGGTCATTGGAAGGTGAGTGGCCAAGCTTTGGAATCTGCCCTGTGATTGGTGTGAAATCTAAAGTGAGAAAGAGCAGGAATATTGAGCGAGAGAGACAAAGAAAATAATCGGAGTCTTGAGTGTGGATCGGAACAAGGTTGGTGATGTGAGAGAAGTAAAATAAAATAATGACAGTGAGTGTAAAGCTAAGATAGTTATGTGCCTTATAATGAGAAAGAATTGCCAAGTAAAGTGATTTCCCTACGGAGAGAGAAAGAGAGATGGAATCTATGGGAGATGTGAGGAGCTAGTTCTTATTTCCCTATCACAATCCTCCAGCAGAACAGGCTACTAAACTGGAATGAAGGCCATCTCTTAGATGAAATAATCGCTAATCACTTAAGAATCTGAGGTCCTTCGGAAAGGTGGAAGCAGCAGAAGTGAACACTCGACGGAACACCAACGTAGGACAATACAAGACAAGAGCGAAATGGGAATAAAGTAAGTGGACTGTTACTTTCATGCTATATAAGCTATAAAGTGAATCCCGGGACATATATATACATGTGGGCTTGTAATTGGGCAGTACAGCCAAGCCTCACATAACACGAGTTCGATTAACGCGTTTTTCAGTTACCACTATTTGAAAAAAAAATACCACTTTTCACTTTACACAATACAAATTTCCAGTTAACGGGATTTTTTTTTTATGCGATAGTTTAAAAAGATTTGAATCACGTGTTAAGCTTACTGTGAGTTGGATAGGACGTTTGCCTGCTGCCTGCCTCGGGGTGTTCCATCAACCATCGGAAGAAGACGTGTTACTTGTTTTGTCTCCCGTTAATAAAGTCAATGCATACTTGCATTTAAAAATTCAAATTTTTAAATGAGCCACATTAAAATGTTACTGCAAGGGAGATAATGGTAAAAGAACTAGATGAAATCTTTTGTATCGCAAAGAATCAAAAACAAAAGGTGGTGAGGTTCTCTGCGATATTTATTTTGCCAGGGCCCAGAGAAGATTGTTGTCGGCTATGGAAAATTGATTGATGAAAAGACAAAGTCAACACTGTTCAAATATTTCCACAACAGTCATTTCTTCATTGTGTATTTTATGTCTCAGAGGTTCCCAAACTTTCTCGGTTCACGGTGCCCTTAGTGCCTCAGTAATTTTTTCAAGGCACACCCAGAACAAAAGAAATACAAAGCAGTTCCGTGTATAACTTAATAAGAAATGTTGAAACTGTGAACTACCTCTAGCTAATAGTTCACACAGTGTCTGACAGATGTCGAGTATCGCTATTTCCCTCAAAAATTTAACACAGCATTAGCATTAGTAGAGGCATATGATGCAAGAAAGCAAGCTTATGCAGCATCAGCAAAAAAAAAAAAAAAAAACCCACTTCCACTTCACCCCTCCATTCGTTCGAAATACCTGTCCAGCTGAGCCTTAAATTTATTGAGGCTATCAACTTCTACAACAAGGGATGGAAGTCTGTTCCACCAACCAACTACCTGCTGGCTAAAGGCAAATTTCCGCACATCTATCCTACATCTGTCTTTCCTCAATCTGAATTTATGCCCTCTCAGGTGATTATTCTGAACAAGAAAAAGAATCCCATCAGCATTAAGCATGCTCAAACCATTCATGCCTTTATACACCTCTATCAGATCACCTCACCGGTGCCTAGTCTCTAGACACTGTAATTTGCAAAACTTAAGCCTTTCTTCATAAGAGCAACTCTTTCTTCCATTCACTAATCTTGTTGCCATTCTCTGTACTCGTTCCAGCAGCTCTACATCCTTCTTGAAATGAGGTCTCCAGACCTCTATACAGTACTGAAGGTGTGGCCTGACCACTGCCTTATACAAGGGAATAATCACCTCCTTATCCCAGCTAGAAAAATTCCTGTATATCATTGACAAGACACCATGAGATACTCTTGCAGGCCGTCTGCACTGCTCATAGAACTCCATTTTTGCCTGCACAATTATCCCCGGGTCCTTTTCATTCTCTACCACTGTCAGTGTAGTACCACAGAGTTCATACGTTGCTTTACATTTGTCAATGTTAAACTTCATTTGCCACCTTTCAGACAATCTGCTCAACCTTACCAGATCCTGCTGCAGCAGCATAGCATCAGTAATATAATGTCCTTAGCAACCCTCCTAACCTTTGTATAGTATGCAAACTTGGACATTAAGCTTGACACACCATCTTCAATATTACTTATAAATACAGAAAACAATAATGCACTGAACTGAACCCTGAGGGACTCCACTAATAACATTAGTCCACGATCAGCAGTGTCCATTGATTAGCACTCTCTGTCTTCTCCCCCTCAACCACCCCTTTATCCATAGCAGCAATTTGCTTCCAGTGCCGCACTGCTCCGATTTGTGCAGCAGTCTTCCATGTGCAACAGTATCAAAAGCCTTTCTAAGATCCAAATATATAGTATCAAAGTTATTCCCTGCATCCAGTTCTTTTGTGACTGCATCATAGTATTCAATCAAATTGGTCAGGCAAGGCTTTCCCTTTACAAAACCATGCTGTGTCCGAGCTATAACTGAAGTCTTGTCTAGATGATCCTGCAGTGCTTCTTTAACCAGTGCCTCCATTAATTTTCCTGGAACAGAAGTTAAATTTACGAGTATATAATTACTTGTGTCAGCCTTTGATCCTCCTTTGTGAATTGGGGTCACATTTGCACATCTCCAGTCTATGGGTACCTCCCTTGAGTCCAAGGAAGCTCTCATAATTATGGCAAAGGGTTTGCTTACTTCCTTTGCTGCTTACTTTAATATAACTGAATAGATACCATCCACACCAGGTGCCTTTCTTGTGTTTATCTTCAACAATTTCTCCTCCACTTTACTCTCAGTTATTACAAGATTATCTAACTTACTGCCAGAGTTGAATACACCTCTGGCATTCCCCTCGCTGGATAATTTCTCATGTGTGAATGTCGATGCAAAATATTCATTTAGTTTGTTAGCTACCTGAGCAGGATCATCAACAGTTGAACCATCGATATCAAGTGGACCAATCTGATTCATCCCCTACCTTCTAGAGTTTACATAAGTAAAGAACTCTTTGCTGTTTTTCTTTTCGTCCTTTGCCAAAGATTTCTCGTAATCTGCCTTCGCCTGCCTAATCTCCTTTGTAACTTGGTTACAGATCAACTTATATCTATCATAGGCTTCTGTGTCACATATTAATTTATATGTATCCCATGCATTTTTCCTCTCTGCCATATGTCTCATTAGTTCATCTGACATCCATTTAGGCCTAAACTTTGAACAATATTTCTTAGTTGGTATGTAAAGCCTAGTAGATTCCAAGATAATTTCTTTGAATGCTTCCCATTTTATTTGCTGTTGGTAACATCGTCAGTTGGTCCCACTGTATAGAATTTAAATACTGTCTCAGACCATCGTAGTCACGTTTACAAAAGCAAACACCCTTCCCTTTACCCCTGATGGTAGTTACCTCTCTGAGTAAATCCCACTTCAGCACACTGTGATCACTGCCACCTAGTGGTTCCTTTATCTGCAGATTCTTAATGCATGAATAATCACTACTGATAATCAAATCAAGAGTATTACTCCCTCTAGTTGCCTCCCGAACATGCTGATGTAGAAAACAATCATCCAATAAATCCACAAAAGCCTTGCTATTGTGTGAGTGACCAACCCACAAATTCCAGTTAATATCTGGGAAATTAAAATACCTCATTATAAGACTCTCTGATTTACTGGCCCTCTCTATTTTGCTGTACAGTTTCTTATTATACTCATCAGAGTCATTAGGCCTATAGCACACTCCTACTCTCAATTTTGATCTCTCAATGCTTATGTCACACCAAGCTGACTCGACACTGCACTGTCCAGCAATGTCGACTGGCTTCACTTCCTTGGATTTTATGTGTTTGTTAACTAATAGCATAACCCCTCCTCCCTTCCTATCCTGTCTATCCTCTCTGTACACATTTTGTCCCCAAATTCCAGTTCTGCATTCTTTATATCTGTGTGACACGACGTCTCTGATATCCCAACAATATCTGTCTTTGATGTTTTGAGCAATACCTCAAATTCATCAAATTTAATTACCAAACTCCAAAAATATTTTGGGAACCACTGTTTTATGCAATAAACATTTAATTCCATAATTATTTTCATTATCTTTTACATTGTATACAGTTCAAAAGTTATTTAAAAGGTATTTTTAAAATTCTTTATGGACATTCCAGAAGGTCAAGGAACAATTATAATTTTCCTATTGATTATTATATTCGATTAATGTGTTTCCCTTTTGTGCGATGCGTTCGCAGGACAAATTAATCACATTATTGAGGGCAGCCTGTATAGTAAAAAGGGGTCTGACAGCGAAAATGGAATCTGTAAGACAGCACAGGTGAATATACTAGAACTAAGGTACTTGTATGTTTATATATATATATACAGGGTGTTTCAGTTAAACGTTTCAGAACTTCTAAGAGGGGTAGGGTACATCCTGACAACTCGAAATCATATAGCAATGTGGGGTCGGAAATGCTTTCCTGAAGCGGTGTTGTACACAGAAGCACCATAAAGAAAAGAGACCGTAAGTGAGAAATCGTTTTAATAATACATGAAAAGAAGCAAAAGGTACATGGATTAAAGTAAGTGTTCGAAGTTTCTTCCACGGGCTACAATGCACGCCTCACATCTCCGACGCATGGACATCCGAACATTCTGGAATACTCCAGGCGAATTTCGAATTTCTTCGGCAGCTACTGCGATTCTTGCAACCAGCTCCTCAGCATTGTCAACAGGGTGTCATAAACTAGCGATTTCATATGACCCCAGAAATAAAAATCAAGACATGATAGGTTGGGTGACCGAGCAGGCCAACGCAGCACGGGACCACCACGTCCGATCCACTGTTGACCAAATGTGACATCCAGGTAGTTACGAACATCTCCGCTATAATGGGCAGGGGCTCCATCGTGTTGGAACCACATTGTCTGTTGCGTCGATGCAGAAATCATCTCTCAAAAGTTGTGGCAATACTTGCTGCAGAAAGATCACGTAGATAGGTCCGGTTAGACGACACGGTAACAGGTAAGGTCCGTTGAGGTGATCTCCCATAATACCGGCCCATACATTGACCGAAAATCGTATCTGTGCTGCACGACGTCGTATTGCATGCGGGTTCTTGACCGCCCAGATATGGTCGTTATGCGTGTTGAAAATTCCTTCCCTTGTGAAGGATGCCTCATCGGAAAACAACACTTCAGCAGGAAAAAGGGGATTTGTAGCACATTTTCCAAGGTACCACTGTGCGAAAGCAATACGAGGTGCATAATCCTTCGGTTGCTGTGTCTGGACACGCTGCACGTGAAACGGATGCATGTCTTGTTCTCGGAGAATCCTCCAGACGCTGCAATGGGAAACCCCGACTGCGTTTGCTAGACTTCGTGTACTCATTCTTGGATTCCCCTGTACATGCTGCAGCACATTCTGTTCGACAGCTGGAGTCCGTGCTGTTCTTACCCTGTCTCTATCAGCTCTTTCAAATGAACCTCTCTCAGCTAACCTCTGGTGCAGTCTTGCAAAGAAATTATGACTGGGAATACGCCTCGTCGGATATCATTCCGCGTACAAACGCTGTGCGGCTGGCCCACTACAACACCGCTTCAGGAAAGCATTTCCGACCCCACATTGCTATATGATTTCGAGTTGTCAGGATGTACCCTACCCCTCTTAGAAGTTCTGAAACGTTTAACTGAAACACCCTGTATATATATATATATAGATATATATATATATATATATATTAGGGCTCTTGTATCCTTGAGTGCTTTTGGTTAATGAGATGTTAAGAGCAAACTATTAAAGCCCGGTTTACATAAAAGGGGATCATACCATAAAATAAGGTAGAACAAGTTTAGACAAATACACCAACAACAGTTTAAATAAACTAATTTAATGATAAAATAATTCAGTATACTAAATAGTATACTGAAATGATAAAATAAAAACTGTAAAATAATAATTTATAAAAACTGATTTAGTTTAAAACAAATAAAAATGAACTGATGAATTTAAAATGCATTAAAAATTATAAATTTAAAAGCGATAAAACACCATTGAAGCTTTTGGGGGCATCCGCCTCTTTCTCAACAATAATGAAGTTCAAGCGACACAATCTTAAATATCAGGCTCACGGTACACATGTCTGATCAGGCGCATGTTGACCGGGTGCATAGATTCTGGGACTGCAAGTGGCTGGAGAGTTTATGGATTGGGTCATCTGGTGACAATAGTATGAATAGAGATAGGGGAGTTCGGCCCCACTCCCTTTTGGAGGCTGTGGTCCTTGCCAGAGAAATTAATTTTTAATTTGCCACGCTCCCAGGCACATGTTCAACACTTCCAGCACACATGAAGGGAGTGTTGAACATGCGCCTGGTCAGACACATGTGTCGTGAGCCTGATATTTAAGGTTGTGTCGCTTGAACTTCATTATTGTTGAGAAAGGAGGCGGATGCCCCCAAAAGCTTCAATGGTGTTTTATCGCTTTTAAATTTATAATTTTTAATAAATTTTATATTCATCAATTCATTTTTATTTGTTTTAAACTAAATCAGCTTTTGTAAATTATTATTTTACAGTTTTTATTGTATCATTTCAGTATACTATTCAGTATTATTTTATCATTAAATTAGTTTATTTAAACAGTTGGTGTATTTGTCTAAACTTGTGGTATGTATAACCCCAACCTTAGAGGCCTTTTTGCAGATAAGGTAGAATAGATAAGACATTTACAATGAAAAGGGGAAGGTTATGTCAGGCATCTGAGCTTAACCCAATGAATTTGTGTTAATTAAAAGGACAAGATAAAGTCACGATAAATATTAGGGAGAGCAGAGACAGTTAATGCTTTATAGGAGGGAAATTTTACATAAATTAAGAAACCTCACAGTTATAGAATGTACTTCATACCAAAGGTAGAAATTAAAGTAGATCACCAGAAAAAAAGAAACTTGTAACACACATCTAGACAATATTTTATGGTTATTTAGAAATAGGCTAAGTGGCTTTTGTATTAAACTGAATTGGAATGGCTTCAAGAGTAGAAGGTTCCCATAATGTTAGAAAGAATTTTATGTATAATAGGTAAGGTAGCCCTGACCTGTTATGGAGCAAGAATAAATAGTGCAATTGTTAAATTATGCCTATGTTGTTGACCAAGAGAAGGTAATCCCATTGTTATGACCAGATTCAAATCTGCTGGTATAGCATTTGACTGTTTTTAATTTGTGAAGAAAAAATTCATAACATGTATTATAGTGTACTTCTATATATATATTATCTTGTATTAAAGTTGTTTCAAAGATAAAATAATTGTCTGTAATTATTCTTAGACTCAGAAACTGGCTTGCCATTATAAATAGGTTCTATCAAGACCAGGGAAATCTCAACGCCCTCTGAACCGAGACATTTCTGATTTAAGTACTTATTAAGCTGTGGGAATTTCTCTTTATTACTAATTACCTCATATAACTGAGTAAACAAATCAATAGTAATACAAAAAAAGGCCATCCTCCCCCACACTGGCTCTGGTTTCTGTTCAGTTCATGCTACTGGCTGCTTCAGCAGAACAGTAAATGGCTGTGCAGATGGCATCTAGTATTACTTCATTGTTGTTAAGGTAATCTTCAATTATCCTCTGACTGAAGTGACCTGTAATTTGCCAGATGATTCTGGTTGGTTTTAGGTTCGGTATGGTGTGAGTCTTTGTGGGGTCTGTTCCCTCAAATTCTGCTAAGGCCTTCCACTCCTCTCTTATTCTGAATATTGCAACCTCATCTGTTTCCACTTTAGCTGCTCTGGGCTGTACTTCTAGTACTTGGTCCTTCTGGTTCAGTTGTGTCCACATTCTTTGTTCTTTGTAGTTAGTTGCTCACATCCCATTTGATTTTTTCCAAGATTGCAGGAACTATCAAGATCTTCATGATAATGGTACATCTCTGGTCTGGTATCTGCTGTTTAGTGACCTGAACATTCTGGAACCATTCCTTGGTGTTTACCAACCTTGTCTGGAACCATTACTTGGTGTTTATTTTCATCCTGTACATTGCCGCGTTGGTCTCTAGCATGGTTACTTCATAGTATGCTCACATGATGAACATATTTAATTACTCATTCACTAATTAGTTGCACAAGAAGTACTGCCATTTGGTTTGGATAGATGGTTTTGTCCTTCCCTTGGGGTAGCCATATGGGGGCAGCACCAGGCCCCACTGTCTTCCTCAGGAGACACTCTTTAAATTTTCAAACCGACCCTCTGCTTAAGGGCAGAACATAAGTGATGTTATCCTTCAATACACTTGATGTAGTAGGCGCAATACTTCTACTTATCATCTGCATCCAGCTATGGAGGTTGACCTGTTTAGCTTTGGTATTTTTTCTACCTGTTTAGCTTTGGTAGTTATTAGTAGCAACACTAGGTGACACCACTACCTCAGCCATCACATCATCCTTAGGGATGGTAGCCCGATGAAGCAACTTAAATGATTTTTTCCCCTCCCTTTCATGCAATATTTGAACGTGGGTCCAAGTCATTGGTGGTCCTCCTTTGCTTTATTATTATTATGACTTTTTCTCCTAATGGGATTTTTTCACCCCATGATCAATAATGGCGCCAAGTGTACGGGGTGGTTGGTTGTATCCAGTTACTATTATTGTTACTCTCTGATTATCTTACAGTTGTTCAGGATCATGGCTTTCTGGAGTTCCATGCGAGTGTTCACTGGAAGGCCTACTGCTGCCAGATTCTTATGGCGGTGTTTTGGTACCATGCTGGTGGTTAACCTAGTCATTCTTGTTTTATTTGTCATATTTTTTTGATTTCTTACTTAGGTTTTTGTACTTCTAGATCTTTTCCTTGTAGGCTTTCTGGAAGTAGCTGGTGTTAGCCACAGCCACACCTCCCTTTTTATAGTGCAGCCAAAGCCTGTGGCTTTGGCTGCACTATAAAAATACTAATATTAACATCATCACTAAATTTGTATCTACTTGATTTTCCTCTGATTAATATGACCTTTGGAGGTTTCTGTGTATCTTCAATTTTCTACTGAACAACAGCAACTGCATATCATCTTTGATTTTTAAAAGCCCCTTTCACTAATTGTGAAAGGGGCTTTTAAAGATCACACCCTTGTGAAATAAAGTGTTCACAGTCAGATGGTTGTGAACACTTTATTTCAACTGAACACTGTGAATAAAATGTTCACAGCCATTTGGCTGTGAACACTTTATTTTTATAAGAGCAACCAGAGCTGCTGCTTCCAACCTCCTACCAGAGATCAGATCAATGCCGTACACAAGCATGTTCAACTGGTTTAGTCGAACAGGGTCCCACACTCGGTTCTGTCAAATAGGGCCCCATGCCCAGTTCTGTTGAATGGGCCGATTCCACAAATGGTCTAAAATATTTTTCTGCATTTCTATCAAATGACCCAACCGCTGTCTAAATGTCTAGTTACCCACATTATCGTCACTCCAAGAGCACTTGTGCAAGTCGACTTGAAAATTACTCTGAGCGTATACTTCATTCTCAATGTGTATGTTTCATTTGATAATGAACATTTAAAATAGCATCAGTAGAATGAAGAAAATTTCCACATAAAGAATGGTTTATGAGAGACTTAACTGGAAACTCATTGTTTGCACATCTGGCCTTCAGGTAATAGTGTTGCTGCTGCTAATCATGAATTAGTAGTCAGAGATTACCATTCTGCAATTCTGTAGTAGCATTGGGAAAACTTATCCAACCGCCTGTCCAACATACCCAAAAGTCGCGCTGGTCATCTGAATGGATAACGTTTACCAATATTTAATACGGAAGGCAAATAATTGTGCAGTTCTGTCAAATAGGGCCCCATGCCTGGTTCTGTCAAACAGGGCCCCGCCCTGTTCGACATTATTTTTTTTATTATAGTTTTTATTCTCATTATATTTTTTTGCTATATTTTTTATTCTCATTTTATTTTTTTGCTATTTTATTATTATTATTATATTTATTTTTTTATTTTTTGGCTGGTGCAGCATAAGCCATAGGCTTACTTGCACCATGTGGTCGTTACTAATACTAATTCATTTAAAATAAATACAGTACATGAAATTGCAGACATACATTAATTTTCTTATTATCTGGATCTGTGTTTCATATTTATATTTCCCAGTTACAAAATAGTTTGCTTATAACATATATTTCAATTTTTTCTCAAGGTAAGTAATATTTAAATAAAAAATAAAAAAAACAATGAAAAACATTTGTTAGCATATGCTTATAGATTCAATTCTCTATATGATTTCTATTTTTTAGCATTGCTTATAAATATCACGAAACTCATGTCCTAATCTACGTAGTTAAAAATGATTAACATTTGATAAACTTCTGGCATTCCCCTCAAGGAGTGAAATGCCAGTAGTTTATCAAACTCTAACAGGGAGCTAAGTGATTTTTAATAACTATGAGCAAAGTGGAGGCGAAATTCTTGAAGTTAAATATAAGAAAGACACCTGGGGTCGATGGAATCTATCCAGTTATATTAAAGGAGGCAGCAATGGAAGAAAGCAAACACTTAGCCACAATTATGAGAGCATCCTTGGACTCGGAGCAAGTACCCATGGACTGCAGATGTGTAAATGTGTCCCCAATTCAGAAAGGAGGTTCAAAGGGTGAAACAAATAATTATAGACCTATTAGTTTAACTTCTGTTCCAGGGAAAATAATGGAGTCACTGGTTAAAAAGGTGATACAGGATCACCTAGACAAGACTGCAGTAATGCGGCGCCTCCGTAGCCAGGTGGGCAGGAGCAGAGGTGTGTAGCACACACTTATTGATTAGACCGGGGTTCAAGATCATGACCACCAAATACAGAGATTGCGGAAAGGTCAAGCGATGACCACTGCATATCCCCGGAGCAATATGGCCTTAGTTGCCAATGCTCCTAAAAAAAAAAAAAAAAACAAATAACAACAACAACTGCAGTAATAGTTCAGACACGGCACAGGTTTGTTAAGCAGAGGTCTTGTCTGACCATGATGTGGTCACAAAGGAACTGAATATCAAAAATAATTTTGATATTATATACTTGTATTTCAGAAAAGCTTTTGATACTGATGCACATGGAAGACTGCTGTACAAATTGGAGCAGAATGGTATTAAGGGTAAGTTGCTACAATGGGTAAAAGGATGGTTGAGTGGGAGAAGACAGAGGGTGGTAATCAACGGGTGCTGCTCTTCGTGGACTAATGTTATTAGTGGAGACCAACAGGGTTCAGTGTTGGGTCCACTGTTGTTTTGTATATTTATCAATGATACTGATGAAGGTATATCAGGCTTATTGTCGAAGTTTGCAGATGATACAAAGGTTGTTACGGTTATTAATGATAGTAATGGCAGTGTGCTACTGCAACAGGATCTAGAAAATTTGGGCAGATGGGTTGAGAAGTGGCAACTGAAGTTTAACCTTGACAAATGCAAAGTACTGCATATGGGTAGAGGAAACCCCAGAGAAACGTATCAACTGTGTGGTATTACATTTAAGGTGGTAGAAAATGAAAAAGACATGGGAGTAATTGTGCAGTCAGATATGAAATTTTCTGAGCAATGCAGACAGGCTGCCAGGGCAGGTCATTGGGTTCTGTCAATGATATATAGGAATTTTGCTAGCAGGGAAAAGGAGGTGATTGTCCCTCTGTATAAGGCTATAGTTAGGCCACGCCTTGAGTACTGCATACAGATCTGGAGGCCTCATTTTAGGAAGGATGTAGATTTTCTTGAGCATGTACAGAGAAGGGCAGCAAGACTGGTGAGGGGAATGAAGGGATCCTCTTACCAAGAGAGGCTTAAGTTCTGCAAATTGCAGTGGCTGGAGATCTGATTGAGGTGTATAAGGCCTTGAATATGTTGAGCATGCTGAATTCTAATGGGATCCTTCCACTTCTTCAGATTATGAACCTACTTGGTGTTTATTTTCATCCTGTACATTGCCGCGTTGGTCTCTAGCATGGTTACTTCATAGTATGCTCACATGATGAACATATTTAATTACTCATTCACTAATTACATTTAATTGCTGGATAAGTTAATTGCTGGAACAAATTTCCATCTGTCGTCGTGGAAGTTAATAGGTTAAATAAATTTGAGGAACTGGACAGGCATTTGGAGGGAATAGTGTGATAATTTTTTTTTTTGGGTTATGCTGCATACGTTTTTGGCTGATGCTGCTCATACACTTGCTTTCTTGCATCACATGACACTACTACTACTACTACTACTACTATATTGATGAAGTTATATCAGGAATAATGTCCAAGTTTGATTTTTTTTTTTTTTTTTTAATGTAAACCACAAACACGAGAGGTGTTAGAACCTATAGTACTTAGTACCGTGCTTGGGTTGGAGGTTGAGAAGACGAAAGAAGACTAATTTTCAGGAAATATGTAGGAAGGAAGGTTGTTCCAGAAAACAGCAGTTGAATGAATAAATGAGGAAGATGAAAAGTTGGTTCTGTGGGTTTGAAGTCGGACAGTAAATGGATGTTGGCTAGGGGCGGCACGTGTTCGGACTGTTTTGAAAGAGAGAGCGGGAATTATAGAAGCCAATTCAGAAGAACAGTGCCCATGGAAGTATCTGTAGAAGAGGCATGCAGCAGAAACAGTACATCTATGAGAAAGCGAGTGGAGAGACTCTGTTAGAGATGAATCATTAATTAACCTAACTGCCCTCTTCTGAATGGAATCAAGAAGTCTGAGAGAGGTTTTGGGGGCACCACCCCAGATGTGGAAACAATCAATGGCAGGGCGGATTTGCAATTTATACAGAGTGAGCAGCTGTTTTGAAGAAAAGTAAAGGCGAGAGCGAAAGAAAACCAAGTTTTTTAGATGCAGAGGAAGCAATATTTGTAATGTGCTTGTGCCAAGAGAGATTAGAAGTCAGGGTAATCCCCAAAAGAGACATATCATTTTGCTTAGAAATCGGAGTGTCACTAAAGATAGGCATAGGAGCAGAAGAATCCTTTTTGCGAGATATAAGACAAGATTGAGTTTTAAAAGGGTTGAAATCAACTAAGTTGTCTTTGCCCCACTGGGGAATTACCTGAAGATCGGCATTTAAGGAATTGGTAGCAGATTTTCGAGAAGTTGAAACTGATTGAACAGGACAAGGTTTCTCAAAATGGATAGTGGAATGCAATGTGCTATCATCGGCAAAACTATGGATAGGATTTCCAGTCAATGGAAGAAGGTCATTAATATACAAGAGGAAAAGAGTGGGGGAAAGAACTGAACCTTGGGGGACACCGGCATTAGTGAAGAAGTTAGAAGATGGAGAGCAATCTACCATCACCCTAAGTGAGCGATCAGAGAGAAAACTGGATAACCTATTACTAAAAACGATTTGGCAAACCATAAGATGGAAGCTTGTTTAGAAGACCTTTATGCCAAACACAATCAAAAGCCTTTGAGATGTCAAGAGCAACTACTTGTGTTTCACCGAATCTTTCCATTGAATTAGTCCATAAATGGTAACATAGGCCAGAATATCACCAGTGGATCGACATTGACGTAATCCATACTGGCAATCCATAACCAATCCAATAACGGAAGGTTTCTAGGTAGTTTAAGAGTTGGCGATTAATTGATTTCTCCATTACTTTAGAAAGAGTAGAAGTAATTGCAATGGGACGATAATTGGATGGGAGGGATTTGTCGCCCTTTTTGGGAACTGGCTGGATATGAGCAAATTTCCAAGCAGAAGGAAAAACACCTTTGGAATAAGAAAGTAAAAAAAGGCGGCAAAGAATAGGAGTAAGTTCAAGAGCACAGGTTTTGAGAACAAGTGGAGAAATACCATCAGGACCTGGAGCTTTCTTAGCATCAAGATTCATCAAAATCCTTCTGATCTCCTTTTGACGGAAGACCACAGGAGGCTTTGAATGGAGCGTTTTGGGAATGGTGGGAGGTGTTTTACCAAGATCATTAATACATGACCTGGATGAAAAATGGGATGCTAACAGGTCAGCTTTATCCTTGGCTGAAGTGGCAACAGAACCATCTGGTTTGGACAGAGGTGGGAGCAGAGATGGGTAAAAGTTGCGGCTAATAGCTTTGGCAATAGACCAGAATGCTCGGCTACCATTAGGGCAAGAAGCAAGTTTTATACTCTTAGCCTGTTCAAACTCTAGTTTGGACTGGTTAATAACTGCTTTACAATTGTTGCGAACTTTGGTGTAGGCAGAAAATGAAACTGAAGAATTAGAAACAAGCCAATTACGATATGCAACATTCTTCTCTTGAACAGCCTTAGCACACTTATTGGAAAACCAAGGTTTAGATAAAGGATGAGATTTTAAAGTGGAGTGTGGGTTAAAGGATTCCATTCCTTCAAGAATAATTTCACTGACACGATCTGAGAAAATGTTGACATCAGAACTTTTGAAACAGTAATCCGACCAAGGAAAAGAAGAAAAGAAGACTCGCAGGTCATCCCATTTTGCATTCTTGTAATGCCAAACAACACAAGGTTGGGAATAGCCATGAGATAAAGGTTCCATTGGAGAAGAGATAATCACCAAGTTGTGATCTGAAGTGCCTAAAGGACCTCTCACTTCGACCGTGTACTTAGAAGGGTTGTTTGTGAGAAAGAGGTCAAGCGGATTGGTTAGGATTATCCAATATTCTTGTAGGTAAATGAACAATCAGTGCTAGGTCATTAGTAATTGCAAAAGCCTCAGCATCTCGACCAGCTGCGTCGGTGTGACTAGAAAACGGAAGCCAGCTGGAGTTGCGAAAATTAAAATCACCAAGGAAAATTACCTCACTGTTAGGAAAGTTGGACTGGAGAAAGTCAAGTTGCAAAGAGAGGAAGTCAAAGAGCTCCATGTGATTAATGGAGTTAGGAGAACGGTAGAGACAACAGATGAATTTGACACAATGAGGTAGAGAGATTTTAAGCCAGAGAAGATCAAAGAGAGGAGATTCAAAATTGCCAAGTCTCTGACAGGGAATATCAGAATGGACATATGCACAAGTACCACCTTTGAGGCAAAAAGAATCATACAGCGAATAATTTGGGCATCTTAGATGAGCAGTAGTTGAATCAACTGATAACTGGGATTCTGTCAGAAAAAGTACATGGGGTTTGGCAGACTGCAAGTGGAAATGGTCATCATTGAGATTAGAATTGAGACTATGTATATTTGTGAAATGAATTAGGAAGTGCTTGGGAGGTTTAGATCTTTTCGCAGATGAGCTTGCCCTATTAGTTTGACAGTTCATGGTGTATTCAATAGTAAGAAAAAGTGGGTAGGACATGCTGTATGAAGCCAGAGAAGAAATTTTTGGATATGGCTTATACATGGTAAGTATATACCCAGATCCTTGACATAACGTGGCCTCGACAATGCTCCCCGCATACTCGGACTCCCTCCAGTCACTATCTGGCAGAGTAGAGGTAGCAAGATTGTACACTAGCTGATCCAGAAGCCTCCTAGAGAGTTACCAATAGGTTCGGTCCGGTGTACTAACTAGCTAGCGGCCAGCCTGCGAACACCGTTTTAGAGCTGTACCCTCGAAATATAAGGAATATTGGATCTCGCCACGACGTTCATCATAACCTCTAAAGTCATTAATCATACTGCATGATGGAAGGGTTGACCGGTACTTAGCTCTAGAGACTAAACATGGGTTCCACCACTTAAAGCCTCGAATAAGCAGAGTGGTGGTATTTCACCGGTTGATGAGAGTCATCTACCACCTAGTACTACCTGGTAACATAGAGGGGCGGTGTTCCTCCTTTTGGTGTGGGCGCCACACCTCTTCCCTTGCTTGCGTTCGTTCACACCTGGGTGGTCACCCACCATGTACTTATGCATGGAGGTTATACCCAGGATTACTAACAGTCCCACCATCGTGAAGGTGCAAGCAGAGGATTTGGCTGTCACAGACCATCCGGACTTTGCCGAAATTGGGTCCACTTGACTTGAGTGTCACCCGAATATCAGATCCATCAGCGTTTTAGACTCCCAGGTAGCAAGTACAGCTTGTCTGGCATATCTGAGAGAATGTCTGTGACTACCTCAAGGACCAGATACAGGAACAGACACAATTTGGCCTCAGCAGCCCTTGTCTCATTAAGCTCTATACCAACAACAACAACAGGGGGCTCACATCTGGTGAGTATGGGCTTGGCAAACCCAGGGTCCTGAGCTGGATATCATCATTCTTCTCTTTCTTGGTGATTCCTTTCTACTTCTCTCTCTCTCTCTCTCTCTCTCTCTCTCTCTCTCTCTCTCTCTCTCTCTCTCTCTCTTCTCTCTCTCAGGGTAACTCGGGAATTTTTTTTTTTTTTTGGCTGGTGCAGCATAAGCCTCAGGCTTCCTTGTACCATGTGGCTAATAATAATAATAATAATAATAATAATAATAATAACAACAAAAACCACAAGGGAGTATAGTTTTGTGTTCTGGCGTATGGCTATACAACACAACACAATACTTTTTCTGACATTTGCAGTACTACTGTACTTCTTCACAGGAGTACTAACACTATGAAGATTATGTACATTCATGAGCAGGGAGACGGATAGGTAAATAAAATAAAATAAATAAAATTATTTATTTCATTGTTTATCATTACTATTTTTATCTTTAATTAATTCACAGCCTAGTGCTTCCTTGAGCCAACCGTTACTAATATTAATATAACATACCAAGAAAAATACAAAATAAAGCTATCGAGGCAATGTTAGGTGGGTTGGAAAACTGCTAGCTTTTAGGGATTCACAGGCTAGTAGATTAACAGTAACTGTAGGCAGAAGTGGAAGTGATTCTTGCATTGCTTCTATTGGAATGAGCACTGGCCGAAAAGCAAATTGCCGGGGTTGTTTGGGAACTGCTGGGAGTCATCAAACAAGTAAATACATGGGTTGCATTAGAGCAACTTAGCGTAAGAACTGGTGCATGTATACTTGCATGCAAACCAATCCTACGAGTATAGTAAATTAGTATTGGTATTGATGTTTAAGGGAACAAGGGCAGCTAAGGGCAAAATGTACCAAGTATAGTAAATAAATTTGATGAATTTGAAGTGCTGGTCACTTCAAATATATCAAAGATGGATATTGTTGGGGTATCAAGGATGTGGAGTTACACAGATATTAGGAATGCAGAATGGGAATTTGGGGAGTATATTGTGTACAGAATGGATAGACAGGATAGGAAGGGAGGTGGGAATATGCTTTTAGTTGAGAAACACATAAAATCCAAGGAACTGCATCCATTTCATGTAGATCGACAGTGCAATGTTGAGTCAGTTTGGTGTACATAGGCATTGGGAAAGCAAAAATGAGGATAGGAGTTTGTTATAGGCCTAATGATCTGATGAGTACAATGATTAATGATGAGTACAATATAGAGAGAAATAGAATAGGCCAGTAAATCCGAATGTGTGGAACTTGAGATTTGTCACTCGCACACTAGCAAGGCTTTTTTGGATTTATTGGATGATTGTTTTCTACAAAAGCATGTTCGAGAGGCAACCTGAGGGAATAATACTCTTGATCAGATTATCAGCAGTGATTATTCATGCATTAAGAATTTACAGATAAGGAACCACAAGGTGGCAGTGATCACAGTGTACTGATATGCGATTTACTTAAAGATTTAACTACCATCAGGGTAAAGAGAAGAGATATTGATTTTGTAAAGGTGACTATAGTGGTCTTGGAGATTTTTTAAAATCTATACAATGAGACCAACTGATGATGTCACCAATGGCAAATTCTAAATGGGAAGCATTCAAGGAATTAATCTTGGAAGCTACTAGGCTTTTCATGCCAAGTAAGAAATACTGTTCTAGGTGTAGGCCTAAATGGATGTCAGATTGAACTTGTGAGACTCGTGGCAGAGGAGAAAAATGCATAGGATGCATATAAATCATCAGGAGACACAGAAATTTATGTGTTAGATATGAGCTAGTCTATAATCAAGTCACAAAGGAGGTTAGGTAAGCAAAGGCAGATTATGAGAAATCTTTGGCAAAGAATGCAAAGAAAAACAAGAAAGACTTCTTTACTTATATAAACTGTAAAAGGAATGGGATGAATCAGATTGATCTACTTGATATTGATGGTTTGAATGCAGATGATCCTCCTGAGATAGCGTTCAAACTGATGAAAATTTTGTATCTTCCTTCACAAAAGGAGAAGGTTTATCAAATTTTAACAGGGAATTAAATGATGTTGTAATAACTCAGTGAGAAATGGAGGAGAAACTGTTGAAGTTAAACATAAGAAAGGCACACCCTGGGATGGATGGGATCTATCCAGTTATATTAAAGGAGATAGTAAAGAAAGTAAGCAAACCCTTAGCCATAATTATGAGAGCATCATTGGAGTCTTGGGAGGTCCTCACAGACTGGAGCAGTGCAAATGTATCTCCAATTCCCAAAGGGGGAGGGATAAAGGGTGACACGAGTAATTACAGATCTGTTAGTTTAACTCCTATTCCAGGGAAAATAATGGAGCCACTGGTTAAACAAGCATTGCAGGATCATCATCTAGACAAGCCTGCAGCACTAAATCAGATACAGCATGTGTTTGTCAAGCGGAAGTCTCATCTGATCAATTTGGTTGGATACTATGACGTTGTCAGAAAGGAACTGGATGCAAAAAAATAATTTTGATATGATATACTTGGATTTCAAGCTTGTGATACCATTGTACATGGAAGACTACTGTACAAACTGGAGTGGTATGGCATTAAGGGCAAGTTGCTACAATGGATAAAAGGAAGTAGATTGAGAGAAGACAGAGATTAGTAATAAATGGACATGCTCTTCATGGACTAATGTTATTAGTGGTGTCCCCCACAGTTTGATGTTGGGGCTATTGTTGTTTTGTATATTTATCAATGATATTGGCGAAGGTATATCAAGCTGAAGGTCAAAGTTTGCAGATGATAGAAGGGTTGGCGGGGTTGTTAATGATGGTATGCTACTGCAACAGGATCTAGAAAAGCTGGTCAGATAGCCTGAGAAATGGCAACTGAAGTTTAACATTAACAAATGCAAAGTACTGCATATGGGTAGCAGTAACACCACGAGTGTTACTGCTACCGAGTGTAACATGATCCAACTGTTTGGTGTTACAAAGGGGAAAAAAAAAGGTGTTCTTATGAAAAATGGCTTAAGTTCTGCAAATTGCAGCATCTGGAGACTAGCCACCTGTGAGGTGATCTGATTGAGGTGTATAAGGCCTTGAATGGATTGAGCAGACTCAATGTTGATGGGAATGTTCCTCTTGCTTAGATTACAAACCTGAGGGGGCAGATGTGAAATTGAGGAAAGAGAGTTGTTGAATAGATGTATGGAAATTTGCCTTTAACCATCAGGTAGATGATTGCTGGAACAAACTTCCATCTGTTGTTGTAGAAGTTGATAATTTAAATAAATTCAAGGAAGAAGTAGACAAACGTTTGGAGCAAATGGATGGGTCAAATGGGAAGTTTTATTTATTTATTTATTATTTTTTTATTTTTTGGCTGATGCTGTATATAAGCTTGCTTTCTTCCATCATATGCCTCTACTAATGCTAATGCTAATTATATGTTACCACATTTAAGGTGGTGAAGGAAATTCAAGCAGTCAATGATGTAACAGGTATAAAAGAGAGTAATTTATATAAGACAAGGCCCGTGAAACTGTTCAATAGTTTAATACTAAAAAAATTTGGCCTTTCAATAAAAATAACAGCTAAGTATTTTTATGGTCAAATATCCATTGTTACATGAAACAGAGTATAACAATTTTGAAATCAATTAGAGAATGTTTTCTGTAAATAATTTTGTCACTAAGCCACTCGTATGAAAAAAAAAAATAAAACAAAATAACATAACATCAATAAATAAACATTGAAAAATACATTTACAGTAAGAAATAATATATTACAACAGTACAATGTCCTAATCAAATAAAATTTAAAATCAATATAAAAAATTCATATTACACTGAAAAATATACCTTTTGTCATCCACTCTAATCGAAAACCACTGTGGGAAATTGAAGAATCACTGACAAAATGTACTAAAGCTATATTAGTGGATGTTTCAACAGAAGGAAGACTAGATGGCATACCACAAAATTTAGCTAACTGATGACGATCATTTTCTCTTGGAGAAATTTGTAATATCTGTTAAAAAATTAATAATAAAATGTAAAATAGTAATGTAAAATTTTCTTTACGAAATGACAATCATTTCTTCCATTCCCCTTATTTCTTTTAATAGTCAGTTATAAAACACAAACAAATACAGCAATAGCTCACTTAGCATGGCTTCAAACAGCATGGGTTTCACTCTAACATGGTTTTCAATTAAGTTGTGATTAAGTCAGGGACAAAGCCTTTGTATTGGGTTCCATAATAGTCACAAAGTTTGTTTTATGACTATAATGTTCCATCGCCCAGAAAGCTCCTGTTTGTTTATATTTTTGTACCTTAACTTATAATAGATTTATTAGTTTTCAGAGGAAGCAATAAACTTTATGACCAAGTTTAAGTCAAAAATTTACAGCAATAGCCTAGACACGTACTCCACATATATGCTGCATTGTCGTAGCCTAGGTACGCATGCATATATCCTGTGGTGCCAACTCTATTGTCTCACATGCACATGTGCCAATAGCTCTCCTCAGGCAGCCAGCGGCAACAGTGTTCAGTGTTCCATTCTGATACGACAAGATAAGAGCTTTTCAAACTTTTTATTTCACAATTTATTTTTTACCACTTTAAATACGAAACAATGAGTCAAAAAAGGAAAAGTAATGAAAGCAGTAGAGCTATAAACGTAAATGGCTTATATTAGAAAAAACACTTGATATTATCAAGTGCCATGAAGATGGCGCATCTATGCTAAAACCGTGCACGAAAATGGAATGAATGAAGCATCAGTGTGAACGATTATTCAAAAGAAGGATCAGTATAAAGAGCAGGGAATTTCTACAGAATCTTACATGACCAAAGTGATAACCAAGCAAAGAAGTTCGCTATTGATTAATATAGAATGTCTTTTATTGATATGGATAGAAGATTGTAATCAAAGGAGAATTCTTTTGAGTCTAAACATCATTCAAGTGAAAGACATGAGCCTTTATAACATACTGTAGGAAAAAGGAGAAAATGAAGAGGAGACTAAATAAATATTTACAGCCAGTCACGGTTGGTTTTTCCGATTTAAAAACCATGTTGAGTTTCACAATGTTCATATCTCAGGTGAAAGTGCAAGTGCAAACAAAGACGGTACTGCAAGATTTCCCAGTGAATTGAAAGACATCATTGAGGAAGGTGGCTACAAGGATGAACAAATTTTTAACATTTACAAAACTGCACTGTTTTGGGAAAAAATGCCTTCACCAATTTTTTAGCTGAAAATGAAAAGGCCCAACCTGGATATAAAGCATCAAAAGATTGTTTAACACTTTTGTTGGGTGGAAACTCATCTGGGGATTTTAAATTAAGCCTCTACTTGTGTTCAGAGTAGAAAACCCAAGAGCTCTAAAGAGTTGCATAACAAGCACATTGCCCGTAATTTGGCGATCCAATAAGAAAGCATGGATTAAAAGAGAACTGTTGACAGAATGGTTCACAAATTATTTTTGACCGACAGTTGAACATTACTGCAAAGATAGGGATGGAGTTCAAAATTTTGCTGCTTTTAGACAATGCACCAGGCCATCTACCTGAAATCTCAATGAAAATATAAAAATATGCTTTCTTCTACCTAACACAAGGTCTCTCTTATAACCCATGCATCAAGGTGTATTATCTGCAGCGAACTTTTTCCCAAATGACTGAAGCTTGAACAGGAGTGGGATCATCATCTTTACAAACATTTTGGAAAAATTATAATCAGGAATGTGATCGAAAATATATCTGCATCTCGGCTAGAAATCACTGCAGACAACATTCATTCTGTTTGGCAGCATGTTTTGCCCCATTTAGAAAATGATTTCACTGGTTTTGAACAAGTTCAGACAATTACCGAAGACATTGTGAAGATTGGAAAAGAATTCAGGTTGAAACTTTGGACACAGTCAATGTACGAGACTGCATTGACACACAATGCAAATGACTTAGATGTCGCAACCCTCATATAAATTGATGAGCATACTGCATATGAAGAAGAGAAAAACAATTCTGAAGTGGATAACACTGAAGTAGCATTAAAAGAATTTTCCACAGAAGAATTGGGGAAAGTTTTTCGGGGAGTTAACATGGCCTGTGAGTCGGTTATGAATGGAGATCCAAATGTTGAACGTAGCATCAAGATACGGCAAGTTTTGCAAGATGGGATTCGATGCTACAAAGACCTGTACGCAGAGAAAAAGAAGAAACGACATCATATTTCATTATTGAAATACAGTAGACTCAATTTTCCAGGATAGATGGTAAAAAACAAATACCGGATAATCGATTTCCCAGTTAATCCAAAAATACAGAAGTTCCTGACATACATAAGAGATACGTTCCAGAACTTCTTACTTCGTCGAGTTTTACGTAACTCGGGAATGACTAGTAACATATTGCTACTATATTACTATTGACAAATCTGAATTCAGCACGATACTTGTTAATGTTTCACCATTTTCATACATCCTTATTATTTTAATTTTCTGATTCAACTCAATTTCTTTCCTTTTCTTCATAGATTTCCTAGTATTCTATTAGTCCACACCATCTTAGTCAGTTAAAATGAAATTTTCTGTAAAAAACTACACAGGGTTAAGGCGAAAACTTATTATCGCCCCACGCGAACTCACATTTTACTAAAGCACATTTCTGGAGGTTAACAAAAAACAATAAAAAACAATTCATTTTTTATTGTTTCCGTTTTATTGGGCTTTTCTGTTAGTGCATCTAATTATAAACGGGTAGTAAACTAGATCTCCTTGCATTTGCGATAATATCGATAGCTAGAATTCTGTGAGTTTTTAGGTCATTATGGTGAAACGTGTGTCCCCTTCACTGAAATCTTCAGTCATAAATAATTGTACGAATCTTCTCTTTTTTTTTTTTTTTCCTATTTTTTTGCTTGTTACTCTGATCTCACTTGTGCAATTTGTGCATGCCGTGATCATCATTATTGATTGCTTATTATTATTATTATTATTTTTGTTTTAAATTTTAGAATCCTAAAAATAAAAAAAATAAAAAAAAATTGAGTGAAAACAAATTTACATAAATCCATAGTTGCTTAAGTCGAGAACTTACTGTATCGAAAAATGTTCAGCAACCTACGTGAAAAATATGGCGATAGATAAAAAAACTTACCACGTACTACTCGTGTGTACAATATGATGCTTCCCTTTATTTTTTGCGATGTCGATTTTAAATTGAATAGCTTTCCTTTATTTTTTACAATGTCGTGTATGGTTTGGTCAAAAACATTATAATGGTTCATTAGAGATTTAACGGATGCACCATTTTCAAACTTTTGAATAATTTCAAGTCTTTGTTTAACTGAAAGTGCAACTCTTTTTGAGTTTACCCATCATTTTCGACATCCCTGACATAAATATCGAAACAAAATTTGTCTTTTGGCGGTGCGAAACACAACAATGAATGCGACGCACTAAAACAAACTAAACATTTCGTCTCTTTTTGAGCGGTGGTTGTGAAGACAGAGGGGTTGCAAGATAATAGGCACCTTAATCTCCCAATGACCACTTATAACGGCACTTCTTGTCACTTATTTATGACTTGCAAAACATCTGTTCATACCTATTCTAGTTATTATTTGAATTTTATGGTTTCTGGTTGATTTTTTTTTTTTTTTTTAATTTGGAGTCTTGAAGTGTCCCGGTTAATCCAATCCAGATAAATCGAGAGTCTGTTGTACCTAAATGAACAATAAAGCTTTTTTCTCATCTCTTCTGATGTTACCTTTTCATTAATAAAATTTTTGCACTATTCTTTTATTTCAATTCCTTTTAATTGGTTATCAAGTGCAATTTTTTTATAGATTTATTATAATTTGTTTGACTGTTTCTCTAGTACACATTCAATTAAAACACATTATAATTATACCGCAATCATCACGATTTCACAAAGCATGGAACAGTTTCGGTACCAATTATCAGTGCTATGCAGGGTATTGCTGTATATATCACTATACTGTTTTCAATTACAGCTAGTAATATGTTGCCATTTCTACTGATATAATTTTGTTACAACACAAATATTTTATAAATTTTTATAAAAATCATAATTTTTAATTCATAAATTATTAATACATATATAAATAACTATATCTATCTATACATTAAAAAAGTTTTCCAACTAGTAATATTTATTCGAGCCAATGGGAAAAGAGGGTGGGGCAATTGCATCACTACAAATGCAAAGGTCAGGTAATTAATAACATAAGTCATTTCCTGATTAGATTTCGATTAGTGCATTATAATGCTAGTATAATGGTATTATTATACAAATTAGCATTAGCATTAGTAGAGGTATATGATGCTAGAAAGCAAGCTTATGCAGCATCAGCCAAAAAAAAAAAAACACGCTCCCATTTCACCCCTCCATTCGTTCCAAGTACCTGTCCAGCTCAGCCTTAAATTTATTTAGGCTATCAACTTCCACAACAAAGGATGGAAGTCTTTTCCACCAACCAACCAGCCATCCGCTGGCTAAAGGCAAACTTTCACACATCTATCCTATATCTGTCTTTCCTCAATTTGAATTTATGCCCTCTCAAATAATTATTCTGAGCAAGAGGAAGAATTACAACGGCATTGAGCATGCTCAAACCATTCAAGACTTTATACACCTCAATTAAATATTTACAAACAACTAAAATATTTACAAAATACTAAACTATTTACAATCATACCTCTACTACATTGGGATGATGGGTCCCTTCATTAGCTGACATTAATATACAAAACCATTACAATGGTATATGAAATAACGAAGGGCGTAGTCATGTATTAGACATTGAAGCACATGCAGGATGTTGGTGAATATTAAATGGAAGGCACACAAATGGATTACTGGGCAGAACTAGACACTTGCTGTTGACAATGTAAAGTATGTATGAGGGATACATGAAAACCTTTTTTTTTCGCACTGCAAGACAACTGCTTCCAAAACATTCACCAACCTTGTGCATGTGCTTCACTGTCTAATACAGTGGTTTTCAACCTTTTTTTAATAACAGCACTCCTAAGTAATTTATTTTATTTTGTGGCACCCCTACTCAATTTTCTTAATATATATATATATATATATATATATATCATTAGCATGTGATGCAAGAAAGCAAGCTTATGCAGCATCAGCCAAAAAGAAAAAAAAAAAAAAAAAAGAGAACCACTCCCATTTCACCCCTCCGTTCATTCGAAATACCTGTCCAGCTGAGAATTAAATTTATTTAGGCTATCAACTTCCACAATAAGGGATGGAAGTCTGTTCCACCAACCAACTACCTGCTGGCTAAAGGCAAACTTCCGCACACCTATCCTGCATCTGTCTTTCCTCAATTTGAATTTATGCCCTCTCAGGTGATTATTCTGAGCAAGAGGAAGAACCCTATCAGCATTGAGCATGCTCAAACCATTCAAGGCTTTATACACCTCTATCAGATCACCTTGCCAGTGCCTAGTCTCCAGACACTGTAATTTGCAAAACTTAAGTCTTTCTTCGTAAGAGCAACCGTTTGTTCCATTCACTAATATTGTTGCCCTTCTCTGTCCTCGTTCCAGCAGCTGTACATCCTTCTTGAAATGAGGCCTCCAGACCTGTATACAGTATTCAAGGTGTGACCAGACCATTGCCTTATACAAGAGAATAATGAACTCCTCATTCCTGCTAGAAAAATTCCTGTATAACATTGACAAGACACCATGAGCTACTCTTGCAGACCATCTGCACTGCTGAGAAAACTTCATATTTGCCTGCACAATTACCCCAGGTCCTTTTCATTCTCTACCACTGTCAGTGTAGTACCACAGAGTTGATATGTTACCCCGGGGTTACTATTTCCCATATGTAGTACTTTACATTGGTCAATGTTAAACTTCATTTGCCATCTCTCAGCCCATCTGCTCAACCTTTCCAGATCCTGTTGCAGCAGCATACTGTCAGTAGTGTCCTTAACAACCCTGCCAACCTTTGTATTGTCTGCAAACTTGGACATTAAGCTTGATATACCATCATCAATATCATTTATAAATACAGAAAACAACAATGGACCCAACACTGAACCCCGAGGGACTCCACTAATAACATTAGTCCACGATGAGCAGCGTCCATTGATTACCACTCTCTGTCTCCTCCCCCTCAACCATCCCTTTATCCATAGCAGAAATTTGCCTCAATGCCACACTGCTCCAATTTGTGCAGCAGTCTTCCATGTGCAACAGTATCAAAAGCCTTTCTAAGATCCAAGTATATAATATCAAAGTTATTCCCTGCATCCAGTTCTTTTATGACTGCATCATAATATCCAATCAAATTGGTCAGGCAAGACTTTCCCTTAACAAAACCATGCTGTGTCCAAGCTATAATATATATATACTGCTCAATTGATTTAATGCTTCAATATTGGTCGATTTAATCTATTTCCTGGTATTTATTTATTAATGTTATTTATTTGTTTATAGGTATTTAAGTGTATATGGAACAGGTTAACAAGTTAGCATATGTGGGCTAACTTTAGCCTGGGGGGCCTGTAAATGTAATGGTAACAACAAATGAAGTTTAAAATATATATATACTAATGGTATTAAGTAATGTAAATTTAAGTAAAATTTTTATAGGTAAAACATCAAATAACGTTAAATAATATTCTTTCACCTAGTAATCTATTTGCTACTTCATCGGGGGATTTGAGCGGATCGATAGCCAGACTAAAGGAATGTCTCATACCTACCCGTTTCTGTTATCCCTTTATCAGTTTTGCCAATTATTGATTTTGCACTTAATTTAATTTTGATTTACTTTAATTTAATTTTTAATTTAATTTTAAATAAAAATTTAATTATAAATTAAAATTAAATTTTTTAAATTCAATTTAATTTAAATTAAAAATTTTCAATCATAGAGTCGGAAGCAGCAAATTGGTATAGGTGATACAAAGCCCAACGGGTAAGTATCTGAATAAACGAGAAAGGTTTTTACTTACTGCTACTTGTCCTGTGGTGAACTGTCTGAAACGGCGTTATTCCCGTTTTCTGTTTGTTTTATTGGCTGATCGGTTTTTACTGCACAGTCGTGTCTATTGTGTGTTATGGTGTGATGTCGATATTGCTGTAGGGTAATATATTTTGCAAGTCATTAGAGGGTTTATTTTTACGTTTGTTGGGGGGGTTGAGGTCGGGGGGAAACCTTCTGAGTTGAAATGATGCATTTTTATATATACAAGTATTGGAAAATACGTGGTGTTATTGATAAAGATGATGTTTTGCTGAAAAGGATGATGTTATGATGAAAGTATGATATTCATATACGTTATTTACATGAAATTGTTTTGCTATCCCTTTGACTGGGTCGGTATAGTTTTTCTAAGGCATAATGACCTGTATTGCAAGGGGGATAGCTATTTACAGCCTCCTTCTAAGTGAATTTTTACCATGTGTCTCCTTGTGTTATTTTGCATAAGGGTGTTTGTTTATAATGCTACTGGTGGTATATTTCCGTTATTTATGCTGTCTATCTTGGTTTTCCTAAGTTTTCTAATTTTTACAATTTTTAGAGGGGTGGGTTAGTTTAGAATGTCGGATTGTAGTGCGGTCAGAAAATAAGCCTCTTCTGAGCACAGTAAATCTGGGTATCAAATTGGGGAGTATTTATCTTGCATTGTAATTTAGACAACTTAGTGGTGGTAAGTTACTGATGGTTTAAAGATGTTTTCAATAATTTTATATGGACTGATGTTCGGTTGGTGCATTTTGATGTTCATATGTATGGCCACTTTAATATGATGTCTGCTGTAGTCGGTAGCTATATTGTTTTTGATGAGGATTTTTAAGAGTTTTTTTAATTGCATCCATTGCATTATCTGTATTATTGCATATGTTTAGTAATCTGATTGATTGGTTTCTAATGGTATTTCCTTGGATGTGTTTAGCAATGTTGCTATCCCAGTGGATGGGCTTTATTGCTGGGAAGCTGAAGTTAGCATTAGCATTAGCATTAGTAGAGGCATTTGATGCAAGAAAGCAAGCTTATGCAGCATCAGCCAAAAAAAAAAAACCCACTTCCACTTCACCCCTCTGTTCGTTCAAAATACCTGTCCAGCTGAGCCTTAAACTTATTTAGGCTAACAACCTCCACCACAAGGGATTGCAGTCTGTTCCACCAACCAACCACCCGCTGGCTAAAGGCAAATTTCCGCACGTCTATCCTACATCTGTCTTTCTTCAATTTGAATTTATGCCCTCTCAGGTGATTTTTCTGAGCTAGAGGAAGAATCCCATCAGCATTGAGCATGCTTAAACCATTCAAGGCTTTATACACCTCTATCAGATCACCTCGCTGGTGCCTAGTCTCCAGACACTGTAATTTGCAAAACTTAAGCCTTTCTTCGTAAGAGCACCCCTTTGTTCCATTCACTAATCTTGTTGCCCTTCTCTGTACTTGTTCCAGCAGCTCTACATCCTTCTTGAAATGAGGCCTCCAGACCTGTATACAGTACTCTAGGTGTGGCCTGACCATTGCCTTATACAATGGAATAATCACCTCCTTATCCCTGCTGGAAAAATTCCTGTATATCATTGACAATACTCCATGAGCTACTCTTGCAGCCCATCTGCACTGCTCAGAGAACTTCATATCTGCCTGCACAACCACCCCCAAGTCCCTTTCATTCTCTACCACTGTCAGTGTAGTACCACAGAGTTGATACGTTGCTCTGGGGTTGCTGTTTCCCATGTGTAGTACTTTACATTTGTCAATGTTAAACTTCATTTGCCACCTCTCAGCCCATCTGCTCAACCTTTCCAGATCCTGTTGCAGCAGCATAGTGTCAGTAGTGTAGTGTCTTTTCTCGTAGTGTTTAGTATTGATATTGTCTTTGGTGATACTGATTTGGCTGTCGAGATAATATGCTTGTAGGTTGCTACTCGGGTTGGTACATTCGATGTTTAGGTCTGTGGGATAGATTTCCTGGGCTAATGTTTCGAAGTTGTCGTAGTTGATGACTAGGATGCCTTCGATATATCTATAGAAGTTGATTTCTTCTTGGATGTTGCTTTCGAAGTAGTGTAGGTAAAGGTTGGCTATTGCGCAGGAGCAGCAAGATCAGACTAGAGGGATAGCCATGGGATCTTGCTGCTCCTGCGCAATAGACAACCTTTACCTACACTACTTCGAAAGCAACATCCAAGAAGAAATCAACTTCTATAGATATATCAATGACGTCCTAGCCATCAACTACGACAACTTCGAAACATTAGCCCAGGAAATCTATCCCACAGACCTAAACATCGAATGTACCAACCCGAGTAGCAACCTACAAGCATATTATCTCGACAGCCAAATCAGTATCACCAAAGACAATATCAATACTAAACACTACGAGAAAAGACACTACTTCAGCTTCCCAGCAATAAAGCTCATCCACTGGGATAGCAACATTGCTAAACACATCCAAGGAAACACCATTAGAAACCAATCAATCAGATTACTAAACATATGCAATAATACAGATAATGCAATGGATGCAATTAAAAAAAACTCTTAAAAATCCTCATCAAAAACAATATAGCTACCGACTACAGCAGACATCATATTAAAGTGGCCATACATACGAACATCAAAATACACCAACCGAACATCAGTCCATATAAAATTATTGAAAATATCTTTAAACCATCAGTAACTTACCACCACTAAGTTGTCTAAATTACAATGCAAGATAAATACTCCCCAATTTGATACCCGGATTTACTGCGCTCAGAAGAGGCTCGTTTTCTGACCGCACTACAATCCGACATTCTAAACTAACCCACCCCTCTAAAAATTGTAAAAATTAGAAAACTTAGGAAAACCAAGCCAAACAGCATAAATAACGGAAATATACCACCAGTAGCATTATAAACAAACACCCTTATGCAAAATAACACAAGGAGGCACACGGTAAAAATTCACTTAGAAGAAGGCTGTAAATATGTAAATAGCTGGTTCCCCTTGGACAATACGGGTCGTTATGTCTTAGAAAAGCTATACTGGCCCAGTCCAAGGGATAGCAAAACAATTTCATGTAAATAACATATATGAACATCATCCTTTTCAGCAAAACATCATCTTTATCAATAATCACCACATACTTGTATATATAAAAATGCATCATTTCAACTCGGAAGGTCCCCCCCCCAACAAACGTAAAAATAAACCCTCTAATGACTTGCAAAATATACTGCCCTACAGCAATATCGACATCACACCATAACACATAATAGGCGCGACTGCGCAGTAACAACCGATCAGTCAATAAAACAAACAGAAAGCGGGAATAACCCCCTTTCTGACAGATCACCACAGGACAAGTAGCAGTAAGTAAAAACCTTTCTCGTTTATTCAGATACTTACCCATTGGGCTTTGTATCACCTATACCAGTTTGCTGCTTCCGACTCTATGATTGAAAAATTTAAATTTAAATTAAATTGAATAGAAATTTGTTTAAAATTTAAATTTATAATTAAATTTTAATTTAAAATTAAATAAAAGTAAATCAAAATTAAATTAAATTAAGTGCAAAATCAATAATTGGCAAAACTGATAAAGGGATAACAGAAATGGGTAGGTATGAGACATTCCTTTAGTCTGGCTATCGATCCGTTCAAAGCTCCCGATGAAGTAGCAGATAGATGACCAGGTGAAAGGATGTTATTTGATGTTTTACCTAAAAAAAAAAATTTTACTGAAATTTGCATTGCTTAATACCATTAGTATATATATATATATATTTTTTTAACTTCATTTATTATTACCATTATATTTAGAGGCCCCCAGGCTAAAGTTAGCCCACATATGCTGACTTGTTAACCTGTTCCATATACACTTAAATACTTATAAACAAATAAATAACATTAATAAATAAATACCAGAAAACAGATTAAATCGATCAATACTGAAGCATTAAATCAATTGACCAGTATTATTTCATGCACGTATAATGTCAAATTGCCACATGACAATAGCATTAACGTAGCATGTGATAAAGAAATAATCATATACAATTTACCAGAATTTAAATCACAAGCTTTAATAGGAACCCAACATATATATATATATATATATATTTATTTATTACAATAATATAATTATAAAAATTACATTTCATAATGCAAATTATATATATATATAGCATATAATAATTTTATTCTTTATATTCTTTATATAGAGGTACTAAGTAAACATCAATTATAGATCACCACAAAATTAAAATGATACTGTACACCTTTTTATAATGAAATAAAGATATAAATTAAAAAATAATAATAAGTTTAAGTAACTTAAACCCAAATTACGTGGCACCCCTGGAATGTTGTTGTTTTCAACCGGGGTGCTGTGGCACCCCAATTGAAAACCACTGGTCACACCCATGTTCCATTGTTACATGACTACACCCATGTTCCATTGTTACATTTTTTGTATATTAATGTCAGCTAATGAAGGGGAGTTTGTTTGTTATTTGTTTTTTAGGAGCATTAGCAACTAATGCCATATTGCTCCAGGAATATGCGGTGGTTATTCCCTGACCTTTCTGCATTATCCGTATTTGGTGGTGACGGGCTTGAACCCCGGTCTATTCAAGAAGCGTGTGCTACGCACTGCTGCTCCTTCTCACCTGGCTACGGAGGTGCCTGCTAATGAAGGGACCCATCGTCCTGATATAGTTTGTATATTTGTAAATAGTTAGTATTTTGTAAATATTTTAAATACTTGTATAGTTTGTAAATATTTTAAATATTTGTATAGTTTCTAAATATTTTAGTTAAATATTTGTATAGTTTCTAAATATTTTAGTTAAATATTTGTATAGTTTCTAAATATTTTAGTTAAATATTTGTATAGTTTCTAAATATTTTAGTTAAATATTTTAGTCCTGCTCTTTCAGATGTAACAATATTCATCATGCATTATGAAACCCAAAGCAAAAGGCCTTTTCTTAAATGATTTATGTAAATACAGGTAAATAATTACATAGGTCATTCCCCGATTAGATTTCACTCAGTGCGTTTTGACAGGTGTGTTTTTTACATAGAAAAGATTTGTCTTACTCCATTACACCTCTAAATTTTACATAGAAAAGCATATGCGGGTGTTGGCGAGCAGGGGACGAAGCAACTAGTAAATTATTATTGATTTATAAATATTAATAACATTTTTATTAATATTTATAAGTCAATAATTTAGTTGGTTGGTTTGTGTCATTTCTAAGTTGCATTGTTCCAAAAGTATGACAAATTGTTTTGTATTACATGCCGTCACTCAACAGCTTAGGTAAGGGTTGCATATCACAGAACTCTGAGTAAGTCGAAAATTACATGTTAGAATTTCCCTAAATGCTTATGCAGCACTCTCAACTATGCATGCTAAATTTTATTGAAGCAAAAAATTTTATTGAAGTGTTTAATGAACATATAAATAGAATTATTTAATCAATTTTTTTATCTCATGCACAGGAAAAATTGGAAAAGTGTGCTTCAAAATGTACAATAAAAAGATTAAGATAAGTGTCAGTACAAACACCTCAGGGACACTCACTTCTGAACCTAATTTTGCATCCTCATTATTAATAGCTTTTCCATCTCCGATATAGCAACTGAAAGTTGTTTAGTGATCACTGTTGATCCTTTAATATGTTCTTTTATATTATGAATCAACAAGGATTACCTTTATTTTTGATATAGGAAGCTTCTTTTCAACCAACTCTCCTGTTGGAGAGTTGGTTGGAAAAGAAAAGAAAAAATAAATAAATAAAATAATAGGTCCATATTTATTAAGCAGTTTAGACCTTCAAAAAAAAAAAAAAAACAGGAGAGTTGGTTGGAAGCACTTAATAGCTCTCTATTATCAAGTTCTTTTATATGCATTGTCCTTTAAAATAGTATTCACTGTTGAAGCAGCAAGACCTAATTCCCATGCAAACTTTGTCCTATTTCACAAGGAAATAGGACCTTCTTAATCATTTTCATCTTCATTTATAAATCAATTTTGTTTCGTTTCCTAGCACTTTTACCACTTACACTTTCCATTGGTCGCTTTCCTTTCATCATTGTAATAAAAAATAGGAATCAAGAGAAGATTCTGAAAATTTATTTATGTTTCTTATACGACTGAAGATCTCAGTGAAGGGAAAACACATTTCACCATAATAACGTAAAAACCCACACACTTCCAGTTATCGGTATAATCGCAAATGCAATAAGATCGAGTGTACTACTCATTTATAATAGATTGTAGTAACAGAAAAGCCCAATAAACTGAAAAGTGTAAATTGTTTTTATTGCTTTATGGTCATAACCTCCAGAAATGTGCTTTAGGCAAATATCACAAAGGCGTTCAAAATATAATGATAAAAGTGTAGTGCAATTTCCATTATAAAAATTATCTTGTAGAGAGATAAATAGCTGTTATTTAGCAAAAATTGCAACTTCCAAGGTCTTGGAAGGAATTACCAAAAAAAAAAAAATGGGTTATTGGGTTCACATTATGATATTTTCACAATACCTCCATTTATTCCTACAGGATGCAAAATATGTTTCCACGATTTTTTTAAGTTTGCACCAGATGGCAAAAACTTACATAAAGTCGAATTAGGTTTTCGGCACTCTTGGCAAATTCATGGCTACACACCTTTTTTCGATAATTGGTAAAATCATAATAAATAATAAGTACAGTCGGACCTCTGTTTAACAAACTTCTTTATAGTGAATTTTTCTATTTGGAGATAAACATTTTCTTTTTTTTTTTAGAATTTTTTTATTATTTGAATTTTTTTAGAATTCGCTAAATAGAATTACAAAGAAAATTTTCCATATAACGACTGCATTATGAGACTTAACTGGGTACACATCATTCGCCCCCATGGCCTTCAAGAAAGCAATGGTGCTGTTGTTACACCTGAATTAAAAAATAAAGAGATTACCATCTGCAACTCAGTGGGACCCTTAAAACCTATCTGACTACCTGTTCCACATACCGAGAAGTCGAGCTGGTCAACTTCTTTCTGTGTATCCATAGCCAGTGGGCAGACCAAGGTGTATTAAACATTAAGACAATAGGCTCTGCCTTCTTTATCCCGACAAGCAGTCATCTGTTGTTTAATGGAAGTGAAACGGCACCATTTCAAAGCTATCATTGGCCTATCATTGAGCACAATATGAGATACAGTTGAAATGATGCCTCCCACACTACTATCGTAGTTATTTATTAAGAGTTATCTATGGTGTATCCACACCGATATTATATAGATATAAAACTCTTACTCTTAACATATTATACCTTGTTGTATTTAGTTATTTTAAATTATTTCACTTCGTACTTTTGTTTCTAACAAATTAATAAATTCATTCTGAATTTCTGGCGATAAATAATTAGTGTAGTGTTTAATATGCAATTCCAGAGCATTTTTCATGCCAACGTCAAAAAAGGCTGAAAAATTTTATCAAGTTTAAAAATACGCCACAATTTTTTTCTTCTGTATCGATGTTACTAGCATTTCCACGAAATGCCAAATTATTTTCAGCACAGAACAACATACATTTCAATATTATTTTCAATATATGATGCCATTTCGAAATTTTGTTTCTTAGTGCTGCTTGTGCAGCGTCATCAATTAGTTCACCTTTTTGAAGACCCTTTTCTAATAATTTTCATTTTGTGAAATTGTTTATGTGTTATTGTAATGAATTATCATTTAAAAGAATGTTTCGATTTAGATGTTTCCAATCCTTAAATCCATCTGAGTTGCAGAATGGAACATTATTTGTGCCAGATACAAATAAGAGGCACAGAAAATATTGCATCTTTGTTTTTGCAATAAAATAACCATTTCCTCCACTTTTTATTATTTTTTTTCTATACCTTCATTTTTGTATTTCCATGAATTATTGAAACATCTGTCATTAGTGATATGATACTTATTTAAGACTATGTTCGGGACCGTGTTGCACCATAAGAGATCTGTTTTTGTTGGTATTAAAGTTCCATGTGGTCGGATCATTAAAATTCAGACTTACATGTTCCATGTTAATATTATTGCTTCCATCATTTTATTCTCCCAACTGTTGGTCCACACTTTCTAATTCTTTTAAAATAACTTCAACTGTTTGAGCTTTTTCTTGGACTTCCATTTCAGTGGCATCATCATTTGCTTCATCTTTATTCGAATCATGTTCATTTTCTTTGTCACTTTCATGTTTGGAGTGGCTTATTGTAAGCCAGTTTTGTAAACTAGTGGAATTTTTTTTTTTCTAATTTCCTCTTTATGCAGTCTTTCTATGCAGTACCGATGTCCACTTTTTTTTTTTCTTTGGTGGCATGTCTAAAATCAATTTGCCCTTTGTTTTATTTAAATTATAAATCACAATATTCACGATTACCTGTTTATATAGCAATCACAAAAACACTATAACTTATAACTTATTCAGTTTGTACACAATGAGTGAATTGCAAACTACTGTGCATTCGAGCACGCGTTGATGAAGCAATCGCCTGATTGATCCCTTCAGTTACATTCTGGACAGCAAATAGATCTATGATACTATGCAGTATGTACTCAGATATAAGGATGCAGGCAGGCTTGAATCGCCATGTGAAAATTAATTCTCACCCTCCCTGTGCTGTCATCTTGATTCGGCATCATAGAGGGGTGCCATTTCGTCAGCTAGAATCGGGTGTAGAAATAGCTTGGCACTGTACTGATGTGGCTTGTCAGTGGCGACCTTCTCCTGTCGACACCCTTGGCACCTGCCAAGGCATTCCTATGCCACTGCCTGTATATCTTTCTCCTTTTTTTTTTTTTTCTTTTTAATAATCCCCAATCTGGAAGTCTTTGCAGTAAGTAAAAAATGCAGTGTTTGTGTTGTGCTTCCATATTTAAGAGACTGACTTGTGCATTTTTAAAGAGAGGTGCTTTATACTTTTCCACATACAATCTGATGCATTGAATTGAAGACATATATAAGTCAGAGCAGTGTGACATTGGAGGCAAATTGCTGCTGTGGATAAAGGGGTGGCTGAGGGGGAGAGGCAAAGGCAAAGATAGCAGAGAAGGAGGCTGCTAGAGAATTTGCAATTTCAATTTGAGAGGAAGTACCACATACACTAAATTGAAATACTGGAGAAGGTGTGGTAGCAATTTCCCATTTAGTGAATGTATTTTTTACAGGTAATTTCCTGGGTCAATATTTTAGTAATTGATGAGGTAAACACAATCTAATAGTTAATGTACGACTTTCCATCTAATTGTCAAACAAAGACTTTTCAGTTATTTATAAGCTATCAGGTTGGTGGCAGATGGGAACCTTTGGAAAAGGTTACAAGCAGGGTTTTTCTCTCATTTTGTATCAGCATAGTATGCTGATACAAAATGAGAAACCAACTGTTTTGGTTTCTCATTTTGAAATTTTGAGAAATGAAACCAACTGTTCCAAAAAATTGTTCCACCAATTGTTCCAAAAATGTATATGCTTGCAGAGGTATGATTTCAGAATGGAGGTATCTATTGCATTAGTATATGACTGGACATAGTGCCTGACAAAAAGAATATGAGTCAAGTAATTGTGGCAGTCGACCATGTTAAAATTCTAGGTGGTACACTATTCAAGGACTGGAGATACCTGATTCCGAATCAAACAGATGATAGGGAAGTGATCACTGTGCAATGGATCATTCAATACTGACAGATCCATGTTTGGGAATAGAGATGGGGAACAGATGGTAAAGTCTACTGCAGATTTAAGATCTGTAGGTAGCAAATAAATATGCGTTGGGGAGCTCGTGTTTGACTTCAGCATGTGATCATCAAGGAATTCTTCAATTAGTTGTCCCATAATGGATAATAACCTTTCAAAATCTTAACAAAAACAAACAGGAGGTGGAAGTTGTGCAATAAAACAGAAGATTATCAAGTTCTGTTTGGGAGCAAGAATATGATGGTGGAACATAAATTGATGCAAGGGTCAGCAATATTCCTATAAAAACACAAATTGCAACAACTTCTAAAGATGTTTGTAATGTGATGTCCCTGAAGGAAAGCTAGATTTAATGAGGATTACCACTCCTCCCCGAACAGAGGACTACATAGCTCAGCTTTGCCTATAGAGAGTATGATTTGAAAATTTCAGGGAAGGGGAATATTGCAGAAAAATTTCCTAGAGGCATACAGCCAGTTTAGATTTATATGAGCAATTAGAAACTTCCATTCACTGGAGCTGTTAAGCAAGCCGCTACAGTTCCAGTGCATGATTTTATACATTACTTAGGCCCAGTTGTGGTAAAGTGATCTGACAATTTTTTTTGCAAACAGTGGGCTTCATCAGTTCTGTTTCACTTAATCTGTTTTAGAAAAAAATAGGGCAAACTGATCCCATAGTGTCATAGCCATCAAGTTCTAACACAGTGAGATCTTTTTTTGTAGAAACGTTTTGCAACTGTGCCTACAAGTATAGTTAACTATAGCTTTATTCCTTAGCTTTAACTTTACTTAGAGTTAATTTCTTAGCCTTAGGCTAAGAAATTAACTCTAAGTATAGTTAAAGTTAAGGAATATTATTCACAAGCTAAGGAATTAAAGATGCCTGGAGGCATCTTTAATTCCATAGCTTGCATATAATATTTATCAACTCTGTTGTCATTATTATTATTATCATTAGCCATATGGTACAGGGAAGCCTGAGGCTTTTGCTGCACCAGCCAAAAAAAAAAAAAAAAAATTGTGAGTTACCTAGACAGAGAGAACAAGAGTCAGAAGTAGAAGCAGAAGGTAATCACCAAAGAAGAGAAGAATGATGACATCCAGCTCAGGACCCTGGTGAGTATGGGCTTGGGTGTGCCAAGCCCATACTCACCAGATGTGAGCCCCTGGGTCATGATTGAATTCAAGAAAATCAATAAATTTAATAGTTTTTTTTTTTTTTTTTTTTTTTTATAAGTATTAGACCCTGCAAGATACTAAGAACCTTCAGTTCTTAGTATCTTGCAGGGGCTCACATCTGGTGAGTATGGGCTTGACACACCCAGGATCCTGGCTGGATATCATTATTCTTCTCTTCCTTGGTGATTCCCTTTTATCTCTCTCTCTCTCTCTCGGGGTAGTTCAGAATTTCTTTTTTTTTTTTTTTTTGACTGGTGCAGCATAAGCCTCAGGCTTCCTTGCACCATATGGCTAATAATAATAATAATGTGAGAAAAATGTAAGAGAAACCAGGTCAACATTAGACTTCAATTTATATATATTATAATTTTCGGGAAATATGCATGAAAGGAGGCTTTTCCAGGAAACAGAAGTTAAAGTAATAAGAGAGAGCGGAAATTATAGAAGCCAATTCAGAAGAAAAGTACCCATAGAAGTATCTACAGAAAAGGCAAATAGAAGAAACAAAATGTCTATGAGACAGGGAGGGGAGAAATTTGTTATAGACGGGTAACTAATTCTCTTTTGAATGGACCCTAGAAGCCTAGAGATAGAGGTTTTGGGGCACCACCCCATATGTGGAAACAATATTTCCATGGTAGGGAGTATGTGCGATTTATACAGAGAGAGAGAGAGAGAGAGAGACAAAACAGCTGCTGTTGTTGTAGTATTTGAGATAATAGTAGTAGCAGTAGTAATAGTAGAGGCATGAGATGCAAGAAACCCAGGGTATGAGCAGGAGCGTGCCATCCATGTGTGCAATGTGGCAGTGCACCACAGGTGCCAGAATGCCAATAATAAGAATATCAGGAACAGCAACTAAAGTAGGTTATTTTTTTAAATAACCTACTAAGTTAATTTTTTTTAAATAGCCAGCATCGCAAATAAAAGAGATGCTAGCTATTTAATTCTTTGTGTGTGGTTTATTTTTACTTTTCCTAATGTGGGATTGATATGAATTATAAAATTAATAGTGATAATTTTGGGTTGATTTAGAGAGAAATTATGTTACATTTTAGAATATTATTTTCTGATGATTTTAATTAAAGGGAGCCCCGTATAAATTTTTGCACACTCTTGTGCACCCCTGGGTATGAGCGTATGTAGCATTGGCCAAAAAAAAAAAAAAAATTCACACATCCATTCCCTCTAAAAGTTTGTCCAGTTCCTCCTTGAATTTATTTAAGCTTTCAACTTCCACGACAGATAGAAGTTCGTTTCAGCAATCAACAATGCACTGGCTAAAGGCAAATTTCTGTACATCTATTCTACAACTGTCTTTCATAACTTGAATGTCCACTCAGATTTTTAATCTGAGCAAGAGGAAGAATCCCATCAGAATTGAGCCAGATCACCTTGCAGGTGCCTAGTCTCCAGATGCTGAAATTTTCAGAACTTAAGCCTTCCTTGGTAAGAGAACCCCTTCATTTCCTTCACCAATCTTGTTGCCCTTCTCTGTACTCACCCAAGCAACTCTACAGCCTTCCTAAAATGAGGCCACAAGACCTGTGCAGCACTCAAGACATGGTATGACCACTGCCTTATACAAATGGATAATCAGCTCCTTTTCCCTACTAGCAAAATTCCTGTATGTCATTGACAATACCCCATGACCTGCTCTGGCAGCCTGTCTGCATTGCTCAGAAAACTTCATATCTGACTGCAAATTACTCCCAGGTGCTTTATATTTTCTATCACCCTAAGTGTAGTACCACACAGTTGGTACGTTTCTCTGGGGGTTACTTCGACACATATGCAGTACTTTGCATTTGTCGATGTTAGACTTCAGTTGACACTTCTCAGCCCATCTGCCCAACTTTTCTAGATCCTATTGCAGTAGCACACTGTCATTAACAACCCTGTCAACCTTTGTATCATCGACATACTTGGACATTAAGCCTGATATATGTTTATCACTATTGATAAATATACAAAGCAACAGTGGCCCAACACCAAACCCTCGGGCACTCCTCTAATAACATTAGTCCAAGAAGAGCAGCATCCATTCTCTGTCTTCCCCCCTCTCAACCACCTTTTATCCATTTATCACTTTTATCCATTATAGTAACTTGTCCTTAATATCATACTGCTCCAATTATAACAGTAGTCTTCCATGCACAATATCAAAAGCTTTCCCGAAATTCAAGTATATGATATCAAAGTTATTTTTTTGCATCCAGTTCATTTGTAACCACATCATAATATCCAATCAATTGGATTTGTTATTATAGTATCCAATCAATTGGATACTATAATATTGTTACAAAGAAACTGGATGCAAAAAATAATTTTGATATCATATACAGCCACTTCCTGATTTATGTAGAGGTTGCATTCCACAGAACTCTACGTAAGTTGGAAAATCCCTAAATGCTTATGCAGCACTCACAACTATGCGTGCTGAATTTGATCGAAGCAAAAAAGAAATGTTCAACAAAGATGTAAATAGAATTATTTATTCAATTTTTCTACCTCATGCACAGGAAAAATTACAAAGTGTATTAAACTACAAAAATTTCAAACTTATAAAATTACAAAAAGAGAGAGGAGACAGGCATAACATCAGCAAGTTTTACCTTTCGAGCATCGTTGCCAGAATTAATCTCCAGCTGATAAGCACGGCACTGTGGAAGTTGAGGACTGTGGACATTTAGAAGGGGTTTTTTCTAACACCACAAAATTTCTCTGCAGCTGCAGAATTGGCTCTGGCGACTACACTGCATATTTTAATGTTTTGAAAACCAGCGCGATGCTTGAACCTATTAAACCACCCATTGCTTACCATGAACTTGGCTTGGGGTTTGCGTACTTATCCTTAATATCTTCATATAAATACTTCTTGATTTTTCTTGAATGGCTACTGGACTCAGGGGCACTTGCTTCTGCATCTAATTTTCCATCCATATTATTAATAGCTTTTCCATCTTCGATATAGAACCTGAACAGTTTTGTGATCACTGTTGATCTTAAAGGCGTTGCTCCTTCAACATGTTCTTTTATATGTGCACTGTCCTTAAAATAGTATTCACTGTTGAAGCGGTGAGACTTAATTCCATGCAATAGATGACAAACTTTGTCCTGCTTCGTATTTCTTAATTAATCATCTTCATTTCTAAATCAATTTTGTTTCATTTCCTAGCACTGCTAGTACTTGCACTTTCTGTTGGTCCCTTTCCCTTCACCATTGTAATAAGTAAACAGGAATGAAGAGAAGATTCAGAAAATGTATTTATGTTTTTTGTGTGATTAAAGATTTCAGTGAAGGGGAACTCATTTCGCCATAATACAGTAAAGTAAAAACCCACAGAATTCCAATTATCGGTATTATCGCAAATGCAATAAGATCAAGTTTACTACCCATTTATAATGGACTGAGCTAACAGAAAAGCCCAATAAACCAGAAAGTGCAAATTGTTTTTATTGTTTTATGATAGTGACCTCCAGAAATGTGTTTTGGAAAAATATTCTAAGCATTTGAAATTGATTCTTATAATGGAGCATATGATAACGATGAAAGTGTAGTGCAATTTCCATTATAAAAATGACTTTTTAGAGAGATAAATAGCTTAGTTATATAACTACCAAGTTCTTGGAGCAAATTACCAAAAAAAAAAAAAAAAAAAAAAAAAACAATGTGTTATTGGGTTCACATTAGGATATTTTCATGATACCTCCATTTATTCCTACAGGACACAAAATACGTTTCCACGATTTTTTTAAGTTTGCACCGGCTGGCAAAAACTTACGTAAAGTCGAATTTCCATAAGGCAAATATTACGTAAGCCGGGGAGTGCCTGTACTTGGATTTTGGGAAACCTTTTGATACCGTTGCAAATGGAAGACTACTATACAAATTGGAGCTGTATAGTAATAAGGGCAAGTTGCTATAATGGATAGTATCAAAGGCTTTCTCGATGTCAAGATTAGTCATGACCAGATGTTGTCCTATTATGAAGGCATTATAGTAGTATGCTTCTGCTTTTACCATCACAGCTCACACAGACCACTTCTTTCAAAACCAGTACTGGTTATTCTTTAGCAAGTTGTTAGTTTCTAGGAACCATGTTAGCTGTCCGTGAACCATTTATTCCAGGACTTTGACTAAACAGTTAGTCAGCAAAAATAGCCTGTAATTATGTGGAAAGGTATGATCCTTTCCTGGCTTCAGGAAGGTCAGGGCAAATGAGTGACACTGCTTCGAAGGAAAGTAACAATAAGACTAAAAGAGAAATCCCAGTTTTGTAGATTCAGAGGAAGCAATGTACTTATGCAAAAAGAGATTAGAATTCAAAATAATCCCGAACAGAAATATGTGATGTTGTCTAGAAATCTGAGTCATTGAAGATAAGCACAGGAGTAGAAGAATCCTATTTTGCAAAATAGGAGACAGAAACAAGTGTTAAAAGGATTGAAATCATCTAATTTTTCTTTCCCCAAATGGAGAATTATTTGGAGATCAGTATTTAAGGAATGGGTAGTGGATATCAGGGAAGTGGAAGCTGTTTGTGCAGGGCAAGGTTTCTCAAACTGGAAGGTGGAATGCAAAGTGCTACAATCAGCAAAACTATGGATAAGATTTCCCAGTCAAATGGAAGAAGGTCATTAATTTACAATAGGAAAAGAGCAGAAGAAACAACTGAACCCTGAGAAACACTTGCATTAGTGGAGAAGTTAGACAGAGTTGTCTACCATCATCTGTAGTGAGGAGTCAGAGAGAAAAAACTGGATACCAAATTTAAAAAAATAGTTGAAACACCATAAGATAGAAGCTTATTTAAAAGACCCTTATGCCAAATATAATCAAAATCTTTGAAATGTCAAGTGCAACTGCTGAGTTTCACCAAACATTTCCACGGAATTTGTCCATAGATATGTAAAATTTAAAAGGTTCGGCAGGCAAAGGCAGATTAGAAGAAATCTTTGGCAAAGGATGCAAAGAAAAACAAACAGCAAAGAGTTCTTTACTTATGTAAACTGTAGAAGGAAGGGGATAAATCAGGTTAGTCTACTTGATATCGATGATTCAACTGTTGATGATCCTGCTCAGGTAGCTAACAAACTAAAGGAATATTTTGCATCTATATTCACAATGAGGAGTTATTCAGGGAGGGAAATACCAAAGGTGTATTAAACTCTGGAAGTAAGCTAGATAAACTTGTTTCTTTGTTGTTTGTTATTTGGTTTTTAGGAGCATTAGCAACTCAGGTCATATTGCTCCAGGATATGCGGTGGTCATTCCCTGACCTTTCCGCATCCTCCATATTTGGTGGTGACGGGCTCGAACCCCGGTCTAATCAAGATGCAAGTGCTACGCACTGCTGCTCCTTCCCAACTGGCTATGAAGGCGCCCTGATAATCTTGTAATAACTGAGAGTAAAGTGGAGGGAAAATTGTTGAAGGTAAACATAAGAAAGGCAAATGGGGTGGATGCAATCTATCCAGTTATATAAAGGAGGCAGCAAAGGAAGTAAGCAAATCCTTAGCCCTAATTATGAGTGCTTCCTTGGACTCAGGGGAGGTACTCATGGACTGGAGATGTGCAAATGTGCTCCCAATCCACAAAGGAGGATCAAAGGGAAGCAAAAGTAATTACAGACCTGTTAGTTTAACTTCTGTTCCAGGGAAATTAATGGACGCACTGATTAAAGAAGCACTGCAGGATCATCTACACATGACTTCAGTTATAGCTCGGACACAGCATGGGTATGTTAAGGGGAAGTCTTGTCTGACCAATTTGATTGGATACTATGATGTAGTTACAAAGGAACTGGATGCAAAGAATAATTTTGATATATGACATATTTGGATTTTAGAAAGGCTTTTGATATTGTTGCACAGGGAAGACTGCTGCACAAACTGGAGCAGTGCGGCATTGGAGGCAAATTGCTGCTATGGATAAAGGGATGGTTGAGTGGGAGAAGACAGAGATTGGTAATCAATGGGCACTGCTTTTCTTCCATCAAAGTGCAATGTTGGGTCCATTGTTGTTTTCTGTATTATTAATGATATTGATGATGGTATATCAAGCTTAATGTTCAAGTTTGCAGATGATACAAAGGTCGGCAGGGTTGTTAATGACACCAATGACAGTGCGCTGCTGCTGCAACAGGATCTAGAAAAGTTGAGCAGATGGGCAGAGAGGTGGCAACTGAAGTTTATTAACATTGACAAATGTAAAGTAACCCCAGAGTAATGTATAAACTGTGTGTTACTGTACTGACAGTGGTAGAGAGTGAAGTTTTCTGAGCAGTGCAGATAGTTTGCAAGAGTAGCTCATGGTGTCTTGTCAATGATATACAGGAATTTTTCTAGCAGGGATAAGGAGGTGATTATCCCCTTGTATAAAGGAATTGTCTTATACAAGCTGTTACACAAAATGTCAGGCCATTGCCTTATACAAGCTGTTGGGACGACTACAGAGAAGGGCAACAAGATTAGTGAATGGAACAAAGCATTGCTCTTACGAAGAAAGGCTTAAGTTTTGCAAATTACAGTGTCTGGAGACTAGGCACCTGCGAGGTGATCTGATTCAGCTGTATAAAGTCTTCAATGGTTTGAGCATGCTTCAATGCTGATGGGATTCTTCCTCTTGCTCAGAATAATCGCCTGAGAGAGCATAATTTCAAATTGACGAAGGATAGTTGTAGGATGAATGTGCGGAAGTTTGCCTTCAGCCAACGGGGTTGATTGCTGGAACAAACTTCCAACTGTCATTGTAGAAGTTGATAGCTTAAACAGATTCAAGGCAGAACTAGACAAATATTTCGAGTGAGTGGATGGATGAAATAAAAAGGGGTGGTGTTTTTTTTTTTTTCTTTTGGCTGCTGCTATATAAGCTTGCTTTCTTGCATCATGTGCCTTTGCTAATGCTAATGCTAAAATAAGATAAGCCACAATATCACCAGTGGATCAACATTGACAGATTCCGTACTGGCGATCATCGATCAGATGGAAAGTTTGTAGAAATTTTAGGAGTTGGCACTTAACAGATTTTTCCATTATTTTAGAAAGAATACAAGTAAGTGCAATGGGACAACAGTTGGATGTCAAGGATTTGTCAACCATTCTGGGAACTAGTTGGATATGAGAAAAATGCCAAACAAAAGGGAAAACACTTGTAGAATAAGAAAATGTAAAAGAGTGACAGAGAACAGGAGCAAGCTGAGGAGCACAAGTTTTGAGAAAAAGTACAGAAATACAATCAGGTGCTTTCTTGGTATCAATACTTCAAAATTCCTCTGACATCCTTTTGACAGAAAGCCACATGAGGAATTGAATGTGATATACTAGGAATGGTAGGGTTGTTTGTTTGTTATTTGGTTTTTAGCAGCATTAGCAACTAAGGTCATATTATTCCGGGATATGCGGTGGTCATTCCCTGACCTTTCCACATCCTCCGTATTTGGTGGTGACGGGCTCGAACTCCGCTCTAATCAAGAAGTGTGTGCTATGCACTGCTGCTCCTTCCCACCTGGCTACGGAGGCGTCAAATGGTAGGGGCTGGTTTGGTTTAACTATATCATCAATTCGGCCCTGGACAGATTGTGCAAGGCTCAAGGGGTAGAATTTTTTTCATCCTGGTCTGTACTTGTTAACAGGAGAGACTGCTTCTACAGGGATGGGATACACTTAAAGAGAAAGGGTGTAAGAATATTTGTTGATGCTATCGAGGCAGTGTTAGGTGGGTCGGAAAACTGCTAGCTTGGGATCAAGAAGTGTGTGCTATGCACTGCTGCTCCTTCCCACCTGGCTACGGAGGCGTCAAATGGTAGGGGCTGGTTTGGTTTAACTATATCATCAATTCGGCCCTGGACAGATTGTGCAAGGCTCAAGGGGTAGAATTTTTTTCAGCCTGGTCTGTACTTGTTAACAGGAGAGACTGCTTCTACAAGGATGGGATACACTTAAAGAGAAAGGGTGTAAGAATATTTGTTGATGCTATCGAGGCAGTGTTAGGTGGGTCGGAAAACTGCTAGCTTGGGATCAAGAAGTGTGTGCTATGCACTGCTGCTCCTTCCCACCTGGCTACGGAGGCGTCAAATGGTAGGGGCTGGTTTGGTTTAACTATATCATCAATTCGGCCCTGGACAGATTGTGCAAGGCTCAAGGGGTAGAATTTTTTTCAGCCTGGTCTGTACTTGTTAACAGGAGAGACTGCTTCTACAGGGATGGGATACACTTAAAGAGAAAGGGTGTAAGAATATTTGTTGATGCTATCGAGGCAGTGTTAGGTGGGTCGGAAAACTGCTAGCTTGGGATCAAGAAGTGTGTGCTATGCACTGCTGCTCCTTCCCACCTGGCTATGGAGGCGTCAAATGGTAGGGGCTGGTTTGGTTTAACTATATCATCAATTCGGCCCTGGACAGATTGTGCAAGGCTCAAGGGGTAGAATTTTTTTCAGCCTGGTCTGTACTTGTTAACAGGAGAGACTGCTTCTACAGGGATGGGATACACTTAAAGAGAAAGGGTGTAAGAATATTTGTTGATGCTATCGAGGCAGTGTTAGGTGGGTCGGAAAACTGCTAGCTTGGGGGGATACAAGGACTAATAGATTAACAGTAGCCACTGGCAGAGGTGAAAGTGATTCTTGCACTGCTTCTATTGGAATGAGCCGCAGCCTGGAAAATAAGATGCAGGATATTTCAGAGACTGCTGGGAGTCATTGTGATACAAGTAAATACATGGGTTGTGTGAGGGTAGCTAAGAATAGGAACAGGTGCATGAATACTTGCATGTACACCAATGCTAGGAGTTTGGTAAATAAATTTGGTGAATTTGAGATATTGTTCAAAGCATCAAAGGCAGATATTGTTGGGATAACAGAGACATGGTGTCACACAGATATAAGGAATGCAGAACTGGAATTTGGGGAGTACAATATCTACAGAAAGGATACACAGGATAGGAAGGGAGGAGGGGTTATGCTATTAGTTAAGAAACACATAAAATCCAAGGAAGTAAAGCCAGTCGACATAGCTGGACAGTGCAGTGTCGAGTCAGTTTGTGTGACATAAACACTGGGAGATCAAAATCGAGAGTATGAGTGTGCTATAGGCCTAATGACTCTGATGAGTATAATAAGAAACTGTACAGGGAAACAAAGTGGGCCAGTAAATCAGAGAAATTAAAATGGGGGATTTTAATTTCCCAGATATTGATTGGAATTTGTGTGTTGGTCACTCACACACTAGCAAGGCTTTTGTGGATTTATTGGATGATTGTTTTCTACATCAGCATGTTCGGGAGGCAACTAGAGGGAGTAATACTCTTGATTTGATTATCAGTAGTGATTCTTCATGCATTAATAATCTGCAGATAAAGGAACCACTACGCGGCAGTGATCACAGTGTGCTAAAGTGGGATTTACTCAAAGAGGTAACTACCATCAGGGGTAAAGGGAAGGGTTTTTGCTTTTGTAAAGGCAACTATAATGGTCTGAGACAGTAATTCTATGCAGTCGGACCAACTGATGATGTTACCAACAGCAAATTCAAAATGGGAAACATTCAAAGAACTTATCTTGGAAGCTACTAGGCTTTACATACCGAATAAGAAATATTGTTCAAGGTTTAGGCCTAAATCGATGTCAGATGAACTAATGAGACATATGGCAGAGAAGAAAAATGCATGGGATACATATAAACTAACATGTGACACAGAAGCCTATGATAGATATAAGTTGATCTGTAACCAAGTTACAAAGGAGGTTAGGCAGGCGAAGTCAGATTACGAGAAATCTTTGGCTTTACTTATATAAACTCTAGAAGGAAGGGGATGAATCAGATTGGTCCACTTGATATCGATGGTTCAATTGTTGATGATCCTGCTCAGGTAGCTAACAAACTAAATGAATATTTTGCATCAACATTCACACATGAGGAATTATTCAGCGAGGGGAATGCCAGAGGTGTATTTAACTCTGGCAGTAAGCTGGATAATCTTGTAATAAATGAGAGCAAAGTGGAGCAGAAATTGTTGAAGATAAACACAAGAAAGGCACCTAGGGTGGATGGGATCTATCCAGTTATATTAAAGGAGGCAGCAAAGGAAGTAAGCAAACCCTTAGCCATAATTATGAGAGCTTCCTTGGACTCAGGGGAGGAACCCGTAGACTGCAGATGTGAAAATGTGACCCCAATTCACAAAGGAGGATCAAAGGCTGACACAAGTAATTATAGACCTGTGAGTTTAACTTCTATTAAACTTCCAGGAAAATTAATGGAGGCACTGGTTAAAGAAGCACTGCATGATCATCTAGACAAGACTTCAGTTATAGCTCGGACACAGCATGGTTTTTTTAGGGGAAAGTCTTGCCTGACCAATTTGATTGGATACTATGATGCAGTCACTAAAGAACTGGATGAAGGGAATAACTTTGATATTATATACTTGGATCTTAGAAAGGCTTTTGATACTGTTGCACAGGGAAGACTGCTGCACAAATTGGAGCAGTGTGGCATTGGAGACAAATTGCTGCTATGGATAAAGGGGTGGTTGAGGGGGAGAAGACAGAGAGTGGTAATCAATGGACGCTACTCAACATGGACTAATATTATTAGTGGAGTCGCTAATGTTATTAGTGGAGTCCTTCAGTGTTGGGTCCATTATTGTTTTCTGTATTTATAAATAATATTGATGATGGTATATCAAGCTTAATATCCAAGTTTGCAGACGATACAAAGGTTGGCAGGGTTGTTAAGGACACTACTGACACTATGCTTCTGCTGCAACAGGATCTGGAAAGGTTGAGCAGATGGGCTGAGAGGTGGCAAATGAAGTTTAACATTGACTTGTAAAGTACTACATATGGGAAACAGCAACCCCAGAGCAACATATCAACTCTGTGGTACTACACTGACAGTGGTAGAGAATGAAAAGGACCTGGGGGTAATTGTGCAGGCAGATATGAAGTTCTCTGAGCAGTGCAGACGGGCTGCAAGAGTAGCTCATGGTGTCTTGTCAATGATATACAGGAATATTTCTATCAGGGATAAGAAGGTAATTATTCCCTTGTATAAGGCAATGGTCAGGCCACACCTTGAGTACTGTATACAGGTCTTGGGGCCTCATTTCAAGAAGGATGTAGAGCTGCTGGAATGAGTACAGAGAAGGGCAACAAGATTAGTGAATGGAACAAACGGTTGCTCTTACGAAGAAAGACTTAAGTTTTGCAAATTACAGTGTCTGGAGACTAGGCACCGGCAAGGTGATCTGATAGAGGTGTATAAAGCCTTGAATGGTTTGAGCATGCTCAATGCTGATAGGGTTCTTCCTCTTGCTCAGAATAATCACCTGAGAGGGCATAAATTCAAATTGAGGAAAGACAGAAGTAGGATAGATGTGTGGAAATTTGCCTTTAGCCAGCGGGTAGTTGGTTGGTAGAACAGACTTCCATCCTTTGTTGTGGAAGTTGATAGGCTAAATAAATTTAAGGCTCAGCTGGACAGGTATTTCGAATGAACGGGGGGGGTATAGTGGAAATGGGTTTTTTTTTGGCTGATGCTGCATAAGCTTCCTTGCATCATATGCCTCTACCAATGCTAATGCTAATCAATCATTTAGAAGAAAAGTAAGATTTTAGCAGTTCAGCTTTATCTTTAGTTGAGATTGTAATTGAACTCTGGTTTTTTCATAGGTGGGAATAGAGATAGATAAAACTTTCAAGCTATAGCTTTGGCAAGAGACCAAAATGCTGAACTACTATTTGGACAGGAAGCAAGTTTTCTACTCTTAGCTTATTGAAAATCTAGTTTGGACTGATTAATAACTGCTTTAAAATTGTTGTGAGCTTTCATGTAATGAACCTGGAGATGTGGATACTAGCCAATTGTGATATGAATCGTTCTTATCTTAAACAGTTTTAGCATATTTATTGGAAAAACAAAGGTTTAGATAAAGGAAAAGATTTTAAGGTGGAGTGTGGATTAAGGATTTCATCACTAGAAGAATAATTTCACTGATATATTCTGAGCAACCATTGACATCGGCTGATTTTAAACAGTAATCCAATCAAGGAAAAGAAATTTTGCAGATCGCCCATTTTGCATTCTTGACAACACAAGATTGGCTTTTCCAATGGAGAATGGCTACATTGGAAAAGAGACCATCACCAAGTTTTGATCTTAGGTGTCTAGGGGAACCAGTCAACTTGACCGTGTACTTAATGTAGTAGAGAGATTTTAAGCCAGAGATGATTGAAAAGATGTGATTCCAAATTACTAAGTTTCTGACAGGGAATATCAGAATATATACATATGCACAAGTACCACCTTTGAAGCAAAAGAATCATACAGTAAATAATTCATACAACTGATAGGTGGGAATAGAGATAGCAGGTGAGATGAGCAGTGGTTGAATCAACCAATAATTGGATTTCTGTCAGAAAAAGTAAGTGGTATTTGGCAGACTGTAAGTAGAAATGGACATCATTGATATTGCAATTGAGACCACATATATTTGTGAAATGAATGAGGCAGTGTTTGGGAGATTTTGATATTTTTTGCAGATAAGTTTCATCTATTAGTTTGAAAATTCATGATGTAGTAGGCAATAAAGTGGGAGAGACATGCTGTATGGAGTAATGAAATTCTTGGATATGGTATACACAAGACAAGAATGTACCCGGCTTCTTGACAATATGGCATTGACAATCTCTGCCCCCCCCCCTGAATACACACTATTCAAACTCTCTCCAGTCACTATTTGCAGAGAAAAGTAGCAAGATTATACATTAGCTAATCCAGAAAACTCCTAGAGACTTACCAATAGGTTCGATCCAGTGGACTATGTAATGGCTGGCCTGCAAACACCATTTTAGAAATTTACCATCAAAATGAATGGAAGATTGGATCTCATCATGATGTCCATCATAACCTCAAAAGACATCAGTCATATTTCATGATGGAAAACATGGAGTGGTTGCCAGAGCTTTGCTATGGGGATCCACTTTATTTGTCTATATTGTTTATTGTATACTTCACTGTCACATAGTCACTTCACTTCACTTTAGTCTATAACAGAATACTACACTCATCTTTGTTTTCTCAGTTTTTATGTCATACTAGACTGACTCAGCATTAAACTGGCAACCTGGGTCTATTGGTTGTAATGTTTTAAAGTCTACTTACTTCTTAACCAAAAGCATAACCCCTCCACCCTATGCACCTTATACATAGATTATGATCATCACATCAGAGTGATACCATGTTTCTGTTATATCTACAATGTTAGATTTAGTGACTTAACCAATACTTCATACTCATCAAATTTATTTACCATACTCCTGTATAAAATGATGTTGATGTTAGGAGTGCAATAAATGCATGTCTGTTTGTGTTTTGCATAACCCTTACACAGCCCATGTAATTGTCAGCCCCATGAGGACCTCCATCAAGCCTTGCAAGAAGCAGTGAAAGAATAAATTTTGTTCATGCTTATGCCTATTATTAAAGTATTAGTCAATGTTTTCCCCTAAACTAATAATTTTTTGACTTATATTACATTTTTTAACTTTCCTAATAAATAACAAATAAGTGAGATTTGAAACAAAGATGTTCAAGGATTAATTAATGACTGGTTTATAAAATTATTTACGAATGCTGTTGAAAAACAATATAATAGCATTTTTACTGTTAAGTAACTAATGAGAAGAGTTTAAAACATCATAGATTTAACACTGCTCAAAGTGAAATAGAATATTCTGATATAGGATGGCTAACTGTGGATGATAATTTTAATATGTATAATAAACAATTAAAGGATCTTAAATATCCAGAGCATTATGAGGATTCAACCAAAAAAAAAAAAATAAATAAATAAATAAATAAATAACTAGATATGAAAGATAATAATATAAAAAAACAAAAAAAAAAAACATAAAATACACTTTTATAAAATGACTTGATCAGTCTTAAAGAAGACAAGGAAAATTATATGATAAATTCAAGAACTATAAAAACAACTACTAATAATGACAGTATTAAGATAAATATTGAAGTATACATCAAAAATGCTAATTGGAAATTAACAGCTATTAAATAAATAAAAAGAATAATAAAAATTCTCTCAAAAAAAGAAATTAATGTGAAATTAAATTTTGAAATTTACATTGTATCAAACAGGAAAATGTGCAATCATTAAATACTTTCTTGCATCATATGCCTCAACTAATGCTAATGCTACTGCAAAACTTATAACGAAGAGAACAAGAAAAATTACAACTATTAAATAATGAGCTAAGAGATAAAATTATTAAATATTACTTAAGAAAAAATATGCATTGGAAACATTAATATTAGGACAATGCTCAGGAAATTGAGTTTTTATTTGGCCATTTATAGCACAATTTTAATCACAGTTCTTTTCCACAATACCACAGTTCTTTTCCACAATATGACATGCAACACATGAGTGCCTTCAACGAATAAAGGGAACATATGTATCATTTTATGCCCATTATCTTATACAAACTTTTACACATTCATCAGAGGAACTGAAAAGGGGGAGGCTTGTCTTAGAAAGAAGTTTGGGGTTCTTCAATATTTTCCATGCAGTAAAGAACAGGAAGGTAATCTCAATGGTGTTCTTTGTGATGAAGTCAAGGAATCAAACCTTAGTGATGATTTGCATCTCTGAGGGTTGTTCATTATGCCCAGACTCTGTGTTTAATTCAAAGACACTTTGAAGAGGTGACTGCCACTTTTATTAAAGATAAGCAAGGAACTCAACTTGGAAGAAAGAGCTGAGAATTTCAATGAATTGAAAAAAAGAAAATATGAAAGCCATATGCAGTAGGAAAAGCAGAAGGAAGCTGATCAAGGTTTCCTAACTGTAGAAGAGACACTGCTGTCAAAACATTGACAGAAAGTGATAGATGAGGCTTTGCAGCATTTAGAAAAGTTGCCACATAACTTTTGATAATGCATGATCCTAACCTCAAGTGCAGCTCTGCAAGTTTTCAAGGTAAGATCATGCATTATCAAAAGTTATGTAGCAGCTCTTCTAAATGCTGTAAAGCCTCATTTATCACTTTCTGTCAATGTTTTGACAGCAGTGTCTCTTCTACAGTCAGTTAGGAAAAAAAGAGAAACCACAGAAAGATTAGTTGATATTTATTTGTATAATACAGGAATGGTACTTCGTTATGTTGTAATGTAATGCACTGTTCTATAACTTGATGTGATTTTGTTGCATTGATGGCATCTATTTTTTAATGTTTGTTATTGATAATAACTTCAATAATAATAGAAAAATAAATATCTGTTAATTCTCTAGATGGCCGAGGCCAGAAGAGATGCATACACTGATTCATGTATTTAAAATGCTTGTGATTTGGGCTGATAAATACAGAGCAGTGCTCTATATTTGTGCAAAGCACTGCACTGTACATATCAGCCATAATCTACTTTACTCTTAACTAGTTATTTCTTAACTACTTTACTGTAATTAAGAAATAACTAGTTTAATCCTATTTTATGGGATGGGTAGGTGAAAATAACCCAGATAACTGGAATATGTGGCTTTCAACCTAATCTTAATTTATATTGTTACTAATCTTAATTTATAAGTTACTATGGAAAAAACCGGTTTTGATAAGCAACAATTTGTCATCTGATATGTGATGGAGGAATGCATTGGGTTAATTAACTAAGAATTTCTGGTACATGAAAATGGTTAACAGATTTAATTTACTTACCTCAACATAGTCATGTTGGCAATCAGCTCCTTCCAAAAATATATGAGAGAAAGCAATAGATATGTTGTTACCAATTGGAGCATTCACAGTCCAAGTGCAGTTGTGATTATGTGGATAACTATTTGGAAAATTAGGACTCTCAATAATTCCACGCCTTGATTTCAAGATACTATTACAAACTGCAAGTAAAGAAGCATATAAGTGGAAATAAACTACTTTAAACATGTGAAATGAACTCTTGTTCACTATTCTATAAGTATTCTACCATCTTGTAATATAATAAGTTACATAATCTATTGAACTAAATAAATTTATGTGAAAAGCATATACTTGCAGTAAATTTCAAAATGCAGTATAATTTTTTCATTCCTGTTTTACTTTTACCTGTATTGGTGTGTGTGTGTGTGTGTGTGTGTGTGTGTGTGTGTGTGTGTGTGTGTGTGTGTGTGTGTGTGTGTGTGTGTGTGTGTGTGTGTGTGTGTGTGTGTGTGTGTGTCCCTCCAAATCTATATGGAAAGCTCCCACATTAACCATTAATCAATGATTAAAAATCTGAAAATTTAGTACAGTCAAACTTTTATTGCAATAGTTTCTGAAGTGACTTTCTTAAAGAATTTAAAACTGTCTAAGAGGATTGAAGTCACCCATCAAGCATAGTCCATTCCTTTTAACACTGACAAAGTCATCCAATAAATCCATGTTTTGCAACTGTGTGTGAGAGAGATCAACTCACCAGTTACAGTCGATATCTGGAAAAGTTCGCCTAATGGTGGTGGAATAGTGGCAGGTCCTCTGGCAGATGACCCATTAACCGTTAATCACTGATTAAAAATCTGAAAGGTTCTCCTACTTTTCTAAATCCAGTCAATCTTTCATGGCAATAGTTTCTGAAGTGATTTTTTATTCTGGTTTTCTTACAGAAACTGCATGCAAGAACCTCTGAAGTTTTCCACCTTTGCAACTCGATGAGTTTTAGCTTGATGAGCATGGTCAGTGGGGAGAATATTCACAGTCTCAGCAATGGTCTATTTAATTGCAATGCAATGCATATTGTGTTACTCTTAGTTTCGGGTTACATGTTTTACACATCCCACTAGTTCAATAAAAGTCTAGTTTTACTCTATTTGATTTTGAAAGATTTATCATTATTTTCACATAGTAAAGATGAGAATACAAAACTCGATACTCTCTCAAGAAAAAAAAAAAAAAAAAAAGAGAATGCAAGTAGAGTGAGAATGCAGATTATGAATGAAGTAAATGTGTGTGTCTCTCCTACCCCCTCACCTGTTGGGCTCCCCACTGCCAGCTGACATATCCCACCCCCGGAGCGGGATGGGCAGCTTGACCTTCATACCGGATTCGACACTGCTTGGACATGACACTGATGAAGACATTCTGTGGCTTTGCTGGCAACATGCCATTGGCAATCTGAACTGGGTACTCTAAAACCCTGGTTTCCTTTAAAACCCCATCCCCAGGCAGGGGAGGGAGGAGATGGATCTCTGTCTCCTCTCCTCCCTGTCTACCCCCCATACTTCGCCTGGTGGGGCTTGTCTCCACTGACCTCTTTGGGGATGCCTACTCTATCGTCCCTATTCTTCTATCTGTTTTCCCCCCTCACTAAATCAACCGAGTACACTCTTAACAATGCTGCCAAATTCTAATCAAAGTCTAAATTCTACCGACTTCGTGTAAATCTCTAAGACAACTAACACTATTAGCTTTTATCTAGCATATAGCCTCACATGTCTAAATTTAATAACATCAAAATTTTGCCTGACCTATTAGGCCTTTAACACATCTCTTTAGCGTTCAACCCCAACCAGCGATTTCCTAACAGCAATCCCATTAAGCATTAATGTCAAATGCATATATATATATATATATATATATTTTTTTTTTTTTATAGGTCCTAGCCACTGAAATCCCAGGAAACTAGGTGTCAGGATCTCCCAGAGCAATTTGTTGTGATACTGGATACACCCGGCTAGCCTCCACGTGGCAAGGTATGGGCAACGTCGGGCCCCACTAGGGGCCTGGCAGCCAATAAGCCGGACAAATAATGGACACAACATATCACACAGCACAGACACAGCCCACACACTTTCAAGTCTCTGGCTTGACAGTGTACTGTCGATACAGCGAAATACATGCGGAGATGGGAGAAATCCCAGGTGCCGTCTGACACAAACATACCTTATACTCTCTCTCAAGACGGATGCTGCTCTGCAGAAAACAATATATCTAATTTTGAATTTTGTGTGTTTTTAATCACAACAATTTGAAACAAATGTGAACGTGGAAATATCTCATACTACTGAATATAGGAAAGGATATGAAAAAGTTTTCCACTGATCATGTTCTATGTATCCCAAGAGATTGACATTTGGAACATAACTTTGTAGGTGGTAGATGACTTTCATCAACCGGTGAAATACCACCACTTTGCTTATTGGAGGCTTGAAGTGGTGAAACCCATGTTTAGTCTCTAGAGCAAAGTTTCCGGCACCCCCCTTCCCCCATACTTCTCCTTCAACCCATGCACGGTACCAAGTACTATAGGTTTTGATACCTTTCGTGTTTGGGGTTTTCATAAAAAAAAAAAATAAAAATATATATTACTTCTCCTCTATGCAGTCACCACCTAAAGCAAGCCATTTTCGTAGAAGGTCTTACTTTGTTCTTGAAACCATGCTTCTGTTACAGAAATTATCTCTGCATTTCCAAAAGAATGCTTTCCACCCAAAAATGATTTCAGCTGAAAAAGAGGAAGAAGTCAAAAGGTGTCAAGCCAGGGGAATAAGTCAGGTGTGGAAAGATCAGTCGTTACAACAGCATGCCTTTGCTGAGATTTTCACATTGCTTTTCCTAAATTGCCATGTGTATTTGCTTAGGTATTTTGCTGTAGTAATGTGCAATGATGGTGGTACCCCTCTCTAGGTATCTATGAGAATACTGCCCATCTCCTTCACATTCCCTGCACATGGATGCACTCTGATCTTTTTTAGAGTTAGTAATGATTGATTTCCATTGTTTTGAAATCTGCTTTGTTTCTGGTTTAAAGTGATATATCCACAATTATCCATAGTCACCGTCACTCGTGGATCACTATCACACACGGCAATCAATTCAGCAGAGCAGGCCTGCCTTTTTTCTTTCTGCAGAAATGTGAGCAAATGAGGAATCGATCATGCTGAGACCTTATTCCTATTTGAATCATTGTGAATTATGCTCCCCACTGATCACAGTGGGGAGCATAATTCACAGTCTCAGCAATGGTCTGTTTAATTGTTATCCAGTGGTCATTGAGGGTCAGCTGTTCAATTTCCTCACAAATTCAGCAGTGTGTGATGTGGGTAGCTACCAATTTCCTGCCTCATCATGGACACTCTCCCAGCCATAAATGAACTGTCTCCACCAATATTTTATATGATGGATGGATGTCCCAATACACCACAGACATCTCAAGGATAGTCCTTGGCTGTTTGCCTTGCAAAAACAGGAATTTGATAATGGATTGATATTCAACTTTATCCATGATGATGCTCTGTCACACATTCAGCCCTGAATGTGTGACAGAGGTAAGAGCAATGAAACTTTGGACATATATTAATAGATAAACAAGCAATACATTTAAAGAAACATAACATTCATAGAATGCACAGAAGAAGCTCAGGGGAAAATTTTTTTTGAAACTCTCCCCTCCTTTCATACATATAATATGCTTTTCTATTTTTTTACTATTATTTATATATATTAACATGGATTAAGAGTTTATCAGAAGCTGTAGGCAAAGTGATTGATGCACTGATTGTGTTTAAATATACAGAAACTGGAAATTAAGCATCGGGATTTCAAGTGTTGTTGGGGCTCTCATACAACAAGAAAACACATGGGTTGTGTTAGGGTTACTAATAATAAAAAAGTTGCATATACTCTAACACTAGTAGCACAGTAAATAAAGTTGGTGAATTTGAAGTAGTGGATAAGTCATAAAATGCAGACAATCTAGGAGTATTGGAAGATGCATTATGTCAATGAGATATAATGCATTCAGTATTTGAATATGGAGATAACAATGTGTCAAGAAAGTACAGACAAGACAGGAGAGGAGGGGAGGGAGGAGTTATGCTGTTATTATTATTATTATTATTATTATTATTAGCTACATGGTGCAAGGAAGGCTGAGGCTTATGCTGCACCAGCCAAAAAAAAATTCCCTGAGTTACCCTGAGAGAGAAAGAGAGAGAGAAGTAGAAGGGAATCACCAAGAAATAGAAGAATGATGATATCCAGCTGAGGACTCTGGATGTGCCAAGCCCATACTCACCAGATGTGAGCCCCCTGGGGTTATTTAAGAAGTACATATATAAAATCTCAGGCAGTGCATCCAGTTGAACTGGATGGCCAGGAAAATGATGATGAGTCAGTTTGATGTGATATGAGCACTGGGAAAACTAAATGAGAATAGTTGTTATAAGGTCATGACTATAACTGAACAACTATACAGATAGACAGACTTGGACAGTTTATCAGATTGTTTTATAATGCAAGATTTAAACTTTAAAGATATTAACTTAAAATTGTGGGTTGATCACTCATACTGTAGTAAGGCTTTTGTGGATTTACTGGATGACTGTATTCTACAACACAGCATGTTATAGAGGCAATTAGAGGACAATATTCCTGATCAGATTATCGACAGTGACTCACCATGCATTAAGAATCTGCAGATAAAAGATGCACTAGATGAGAGTGAACACATTATACTGATGTGGGATTTACTTAAAGGTGTAGCTATTGTCAAGGGCAAAGGGAAGGGAAGGGCTTTTACTTTAAAAAAGCTGACTTACAGTGCTCTCAGACAGTTTTTAATTCCTGTGAGTGGGACTAACTGGATGATATTACCAAGAAATTCTACAGGGAAGCACTTAGGGATGTAATCATAGAATTGCAAGGCTTTTTACAATAAATAAATACTGTTAGATCTAAATGGATCCAGATGAACTGATGAGACCTTTGGCAGAGGGGGAAAAAAAATGTTGGGATCAAATTAATTATCAGGTGATACAGAGGCCAACAATACATATAAATTAATGCAAAATAAAGTTCCAAAGAAGGTTAGGCAATCTAAGACAGATTGCAAGAATCTCTGTCAAATAATGCAAATAAAAGCAATGAATACTCTTTTATATAATAAGTACTAGAAGGAAAGGGATTGCTGACGATCCTGCTCAGGTTGCTGAGAAACTGAATATGTATTTTGCATAGATATTCACACAGGTGCCAGAAGTTTTATTTAGGAATGGGGATGCCAGAAGTATACAAAATTCTAACCAAGAATTAAATGATTTTGTGATGAATGAGAGGAAACTGAAAGAGAAATTGTTGAAGATAAACAGATCCTGGAGTGGATGTAATCTATCCAATTATATTAAAGAATGCCAAAAGAAATAGGCAATCATTTAGCTATGATTATGAGAGCATCCTTGGAATCAGAGGAGGTCCCCCATAGACTGGAGAAGAGCAAATATATCCCCAATTCATAAAGGGAGTTCACAGGTTGAAACAGGAAATTGCAAACTGTTTTTGGTGATGAAACGTTAAGTCATCATACTAGTATTTGAATGGTATAATCAGTTTAAAGATGGATGTGAGGATGTACGCAATGATTCAAGAAGTGGGCATCAGTAAATCTCTCAAAATGAGGAGAGAGTTGCAAAAGTTTGGAAAACTGTGGCAAAAGATCAGCAATTGACCCAAAGAATGAGAGCTGATGAGTTGGAAATGAATATGAAGATAATTCATCAAATTCTGCATGAAGATTTAGGGAAATGGAAGGTCAGTATGAAATTAGTGCCACACAGCCTTACAGAGAAGTAATGAAGAGTGTCATCACAATCCTAATTTTCTCGACTGTATTGTCACTGGAGGAGTGTTTGATGTTGCAGTATAACCTAGAAATGAAGCATCAGAACATGTAGTGGACTTCAAAGTCATCACGAAAGCCCAAAAAGTTCCAGTCACAGGATCAAGATGAACCTGGTCGTGTTTCGTGACCAATAGGTTTTGATTCACAAGGAATTTGTAATTGAAACGGTGGGGAAGGGAGTCAATGCAGCATTCTATGTACAGGTTCTTCATGCTTCAAAGATTATTGAAGCCCATTGAGGCTGCAATTTCAGGAGAAAGGTTGCTTGTTTTTGCAAACAATGCCACACCCATTCAACATTTGTTGTGAAGACAATTCTGACAAAACATCGCACTATGCAGATTTACTATCCACCCTAATCTAGCACCAGTGGAATTCTTCCCCTTTCCCAAAGTGAAAACTCAAAGGAATGAAATTTTTGGATATTGAGGATGTAGAAAAAGAAAGCATAACTGCTAAACTGAATATCATCCCTTTAGACACTTTTCAGAAAATTTTAGAATAGTGTAATAAGTCCTTTCAATTACATGATCACTTTGAATAAGAATAAAACCATTTTTGAGCTCCTTCAATTTGTGTTATTTTTATAGCACCAGTCTGAAAACTTTATTGCCAAACCTTGTATATTCAAGCATTTCCCAAGGAAAATGCACAATCCCATTCATTAACCACCAAGCCAGTTATGTGTCCAAGAAAAAAAAACCACATGATAGGTACCTAAACTGCATCCAGACTACAGACAGTATCTACCTGGAGACAAACTAAAGTAAAATTTCTATACTTCCTGACTCACACCAACTACCACTACAGAACAAACTTGCCACAATATTAGAAAGCTGATCTTGGTTTGCTACCTGGGAGTCCAAAATGCTGATGAAACTGATATTCAGGTGACACTAAAGTCAGGTTGACCTAATTTTGGCAAAGTCTGGTTGGTCTGAGACAGCCAAATCTTCTGCTTGCACTTTCATGATGGTGGGACTGTTAGTAACCCTTAGTATAACCCCATAACCTCATAACCAACCTAAGCAGTGGTCGAGGTGTGGTGCTCACCAGAGGGGTATTGCTAAAAAAAATTATACCAGATTGCTCGTTCTCCAGAAGACTATATGATAACGTCACGTCAACTGTACAGTAACTGAATCAGATTTCAGACTCACGGTTCATAGAACAACCAGTTCTAGCATTCAGCTCATGGCGAATCAAAATGCAGCATTCACACGCATCACAGTATATCTCATTCGTTGCATCTCTTTATCTAACACATTGTACTTTAGTAAGAAACGTCAAGTTTCATTGCGAAATTTATATTTTTGTTTTTATATAAATTTTTAAAGAAATCTATTAATTTTAAAGATTACTACTAATATATATTTTTAGTAGCAATGGGTAAAATAGATATTTCTCCCTCCTCTTTGATTATGTCATTGTTTCATAATATTAGATGTATAAATGTAATGATTTTCTATTATGACATTTAGAAAAAAGTACCGGAACGTTTTTCCGGTGCATTCCGGCCTGAATACATCACTGGTGCTCACACCACATGGAGGAATGACCCCCTCTGTGTTACTGGGCATTACTAGGTAGTATATGACTCTCATCATCTGGTAATACCAGATGATGAGAGTCATATACTTAGTGCAGGATTGCTTAGTGCAGGATTGAAGTGATGGAATCAATGATTAGTCTGCAGAGCAAAGCTCCAGCAACCCGAACATCTCTTCCATCATGCAATGAGATCAGGGACGGCTTGTTGTAGGCACTGCGGAACTGCAGCACCCCCAGTTTTTTAAATTTAAATATACAATCAATGGAGTTATATGAAATTTTGTGATGAACAATGCAACACAATGAATATTTTTATTAACAGGCTCCACATATAGTATATTCATCCTCTGTTTCCAATAATCATTTCAATAATAAACAAATAAAAACATGAAATCATTTCCAACTTTGAAGTTTAACCATAGGTGGAACTGTACACTACACAGTTCCACATTTTGGCCCCAGTGGTTGAGTCAATGCCTAGTTGGCAGGTTGCCAATACACATTGTTTAGAGGTGATAAAATGAGTCAAAGGAACTGCGGAGCAAGCAGTGCTGATCTGAACAGTGCACAGTGCACCAAACTTGAATGAAAAATTTATTAATCTATTTTTAACAAATTAAACAGAAGAATGGATTTTATTTTTAAATAAAATGTAAAGATTACCTAAGTAATTAATGGTAAATGTCAAGTTAATATTTTGTAGTATTTTTAACTTGACTATTATTATTACCATCTAATCTATGTCTACATGTCTTATAACCAAGACAATTTAATGTAACTTTAAGAAGCAGCATGCCCATATGGGGCAGTGCCAAGCCATTTTACTACCTGAGGCTAGAATGAAAAATTTCACCCTACTGTTAATGATGGCAACATTGGCAATTATTTAAGCTTTCTTTTGGAAGATGATTTGGAAAATTTTAACCTGAAGCAAGAGCCTCATTCGCCTCACTCTCAGCATGGCTCTGACCCTATACATCAGATTCATGAGCCACCACTGAATGTAATTGAGGGTTTTTGAGGTTATGACATATATCATGGCGAGATATAATCTTCCTTATATTTTGAGAATACACCTCTAAAACAGGGTTTGCAGAGCAGCACCTGTATAGTCCACCTTGCCAAACTAATTGGTAACTCTCTAGGAGATTTCCAGATCAGCTAGCGTATAATCTCTCTGCCAGATAGTGACTGAAGGGAGTCTAAGTAGTGTGATGCCAGGGGAGGGGGATTTTCAAGGCCACAATGTGAAGGAGCTGGGTATATTCTTGCCATCTGTATGCCATATCCAAAATTTTCATTACTTCATACAGAATACATGTGAGCACCTCCGTAGCCAGGTGGGCAGGAGCCGCAGTGCGTAGCACATGCTTCTTGAGTAGACTGGGGTACGAGCCCATGGCCACCAAATACAGAGGATGTGGAAAGGTCAGGAAATGACCACTGCATATCCCCGGAGCAATATGGCCTTAGTTGCTAATGCTCCTAAAAACCAAATAATAACAACAACAACAACAGCATACATGTCAAACTAATAGAACATACTTATCTGCGACAAGGTCTAAACCACCCAAACACTTCTTCATTCATTTCACTAATATACATGGTCTCAGTTCCAATCTCAGTGATGTCCATTTCCACTTACAGTCTGATAAACCCCATGTACTTTTTCTGACAGAATCCCAGTTATTGGTTGATTCAACCACTGTTCTTCTCAATTGTCTGAATTATTCGCTATATGATTCCTTTTGCTTCAAAAGTGGTATTGTACATCTGACCATTTTGATATTCCCTGTTAGAGACTTAGTAATTTGGAATCACATCTTTTCAATCATCTCTGTCTTAAACTATCACTACCACATTCTGTCAAATTCATCTGTTCACTCTATTGTTCTCCCAACTCCACTAATCATTTGGAACACGTTGACTTCCTCCCTTTGAATCTTGACTTTCTCCAGCTGACTTTCCCAATGGTGAGGTAATTTTCCTTGATGATTTTAATGTTCACAACTTCAGCTGGCTTCAATTTTCTAGTCACATGGACCCAGTTGGTCAGTTCCATTTTTTTCCATTTATTTGTTGTACACACAATTATTACATAAATATATATATACAATTTTATATACATTAACAGTCTCGTTACACATATATAAGACCTTATATTATATTTGACCTCCTGGGCATACGTGTATCCCAGAGTTGGCTCCTAGGCAAAAGCTCATCTCCACCTAGTTCATCTGATTTGGCATAGAACCTCAACATATCTAGCCTAAAAACATGTGTGAGGTATTGTATTTTTTTTTATGAAAAACCCCAAACAGGAGAGGTATTAGAACCTATAGTACAGTGGTTTCAACCTTTTTTTAATAACGGCAGCCCTAACTCATTTATTCATTAAATTTTCCGGCACCCCTACTCAATTTTCTGCCTGTTAGATCCAATACTCTCTCTCTCTCTCTCTCTCTCTCTGTCAATATATATATAGATATATGATATTTATTACATATATATAAATATAAAAATTACATTTCATAATTCAAATTATATATATATATATATATATATATATACAGGGTGATTCACTACCAGTGCGACAAACTTGCAGGAGGTGTAGGGGAAACAAAGACGAATCGGAATCACATAGCATTGCAGGGTCCGAAATGCCTTCGTCATGTGGTAGAGGACGTTGAACGGGAGGTCGCGTGAACAGCAATCCTGCGGGAAGTCAGCATTTGCGAACCATTTCTGTTGAAGAAACCAAGCAGCAAAAGTCCTCTGGAGTGGATAATCTGCAGGCTTCAATGACTGGACGCATTGCAGATGGTATGAACTCATTTGGTTTGTTGACAGTATCCTCCATACAGTGGATTGGGAAATACCCAATCGTTGGCCTATCGCTTGAGTACTTGTACTCGGATTGCCTTCTGCAAGACGTAGGACATTTTCCTCATTGTCTGGCGTCCTCGTCGTTCACTCTCGATTCACGGTACCTCTTGTGAAACAACCAGTCTCACGTAACCTTCTGTGCACATGTGTGAAAATCGTATGATGAGGAGCACGCCTGTGCGGGAAACGTTCCTGGTACAAGCGAAGAGCGGCGAGCCCATTACAGTCCGCAGCTCCATATGCAAGGTGCATGTCAGCCAGTTCAACGTTTGAATACTCGTCCATCCTACTGCCTTGGGAACCGGTTCGCAAATGCTGACTTCCAGCATCGCTGTTCACGCGACCACACGTTCAACGTCCTCTACCGCATGACAAAGGCATTTCGGACCATGCAATGCTATGTGATTCCGATTCATCTTTGTGCCCTCTACACTTCCTGCAAGTTTGTTGCACTGGTGGTGAATCACCCTGTATACAGTATATAATAATTTTATTCTTTATATAGAGGTACTAAATAAACATCAATTATAGATCACCACAAAATTAAAAAGATACTGTACACCTTTTTATAATGAAATAAACATATAAATAAAAAAATAATAAGTTTAAGTAACTTAAACCCAAATTACATGGCACCCCTGGAATGGTCTCTTCTTCAATGGAGCCTTTCTTTTGTAGCCATTCTCAACCTTGTGTTATTTGGCATTACAAAGAATGCAAAATGGGATGATCTGTGAGATTTTTTTTTTTTTTTCCTTCCTTGGTTGAATTTCTGTTTCAAAATTTCTGGTGTCATCATTTGCTCAAGTCATGTCAGTGAAATTATTCTTATAGGGATGAAATCCTTTATTCAACAATCCACATTAAAATCTTGTCCTTTACTGAAACCTTGGTTTTCCTTTAAATGTGCTAAGGCTGTTCAAGATGAGAATGTTGATATTGCAATTGGCTTGTGTCTAAATCACCAGGTTCATTTATGGCCTACACCAAAGCTCACAACGATTGTAAAGCAGTTATTAATCAGTCCAAACTAGATTTCAAAAAGGTTAAGAGTAGAAAACTTGCTTCTTGTTCATATGGTAGTCAAGCATTCTGGTCTCTTACCAAAGCTATTGGCCACAACTTTTGACTATCTCTATTCCCACCTCTGTGAAAACTGCATGGTTCTATTGCCACTTCAGTGAAGGATAAAGCTGACCTACCAGCATCCTACTTTTCTTTCAACTCATGTACTGAAGATCTTGGTAAACCACATCCTACAATTTCCAGGGCACTCTATTCAATGCCTTCTGTGGTTTTCTGTTAAAAGGATGTCAGAATAATTTAGAACAATTTTGATGCTAAGAAAACATCAGGTACTGATGGCAATTCTCCACTTGCTCACAAAACCATTCCTCCTGAACTTACTCCTGTTCTGTAAGGCCTTTTTTCACCTTCTTATTCCAAAGGTTTCCCATCTTCTTGGAAATTTGCTCATATCCAGTCAGTTTCTAAAAAGGGTGAAAAATCCCTTCCATCCACTTATTGTCTCACTGCACTTATTTCTACTCTATCTAAAGTAATGGAGAAATCAATTAACTGCCAACTCAAACTATCTAGAAACATTCCATCTGAATCAACGATTGGCAGTACGGATTCGGTCAGTGTCGATCCACTCGTGATATTCTGGCTCATGTTACCCACCTATGGACAAATTCAGTGGAAAAGTTTGGCGAAACTGAAGCAGTTACTCTTTACATTTCAAAGGCTTTTAATTGTGTTTGGCATAATGGTCTTCTACATAAGCTTCCATCTTATGGTTTGCCAACTGTTTCTTGGAATTGGATATCCAGTTTTCTCTCTGACCACTCACTGTGGATAAAGGAAGGTGGCTCTCTGTGTTCCAACTCTTCCACATATGCTAGTATTTCCCAAGGTTCAGCTCTTTCTCCCATTCTTCTCCTATGGTATATTAATGACCTTCTTGCACTGACTGTAAATCCTAACCATAGGTTTGCTGATGATAACATGTTGCATTCCACTATTCAGCTTGAGAAACCTTGTCCTGCACAAACAGCTTCAACTTCTAACACACTAACAATTCCTTAAATACCGATCTACAGATAATTCTCCAGTGGGGCAAAGAAAACTTAGGTGATTTCAATCCTTCTAAAACTCAATCCGGTCTTAAATCTCACAAAAAGGATTCTTCTGCTCCCATGCTTATCTTCAATGACACACTCATTTCTAGGCAAGATCGTATATCTGTATTGGGGATCACCCTGACATCTAATCTCTCTTCGTATAAGCACATTACAAATATTGCTTCCTCTGCATCTAAAAAACTGGGTTTTTTTCTTTTGCTCTTGGTGTTACTTATCTTCCAAAACAGCTGTTCACTCTGTACAAATCGCAAATCCACCCTACCATGGAGTATAGTTCCCACATCTGGGGCAGTGCCCCAAAAACCACTCTCAGCCTTCTAGATTCCTTTCAAAAGTGGGCAGTTAGGCTAATTGATAATTCATCTGGAATAGTCTCACTGATGTTTCTTTTGTATGCCTTTTCTATGGATACATTCATGGACACTGTTCTTCTGAATTGGCTTCTATAATTGCTACTCTCTCTTCAAAAGTGATCGGAACACATGCAACAACCAGTCAACATCCTTTTATTGTCCAACTTAAAACTCACAGACCCAATTTTTCTTCTTCCTCCATGCATATTTCCTGAAAATTAGAATATACAGAAATTCAAGTCTAATGTCAACAAGTATCTTCTTTTATCTACTCAACCTTCAGCAGATGCACAGTACTAAGTAGATTGTCCCACCTCATGGATGGGGTTTTCAATAAAAAAAAAAAAAAAAAAAAAAAAAAAAAGATTTATTCTACACAAAAAGATTTATTGGCAGACTGTTCTGATGGTATAGGGCATGACACGAGTATCAAGCCCTGTAGGATTTCTTCTTCTTGGGTGCTGGATGAACGACTAGGAGAAGATATTTTGATAAGTGTAAAGTGTGTTTAGTGTCAAACAGCACCAGGGATTTCCCATCACTGTGTTGCTATGTGTAGGTGTACCAGTTCACTGGGAAGGCCAGAGATTTAAAAAGAGTATGGATTTTGTATATGTGTAGTATTGTGTATCATTGTTCATCTGGCCATTTAGCCACTGGACCCCGATGAGGCCCAGTGTTGCCTACACTTGGCCCCGTAGAGGCAGACCAGTCACCCAATAGTTTGAATTTTTTTACTCTGACAGGCCCTGCCACCTAGTTTCCTGAGATTTCAGTGGCTAGGGCCTATGTAAAAAAAAAAAAACAAAGGGAGATAATGCTAGAGTTGGAAAGGCCAAATATGGTGAATGTGTTGAATTTTGTCATAATTGAATTTGGACGTGCAGGGCATACCCTACTGTACAGACAGAGTAGGGGGAGGGAGACTCAAAACAGGGAGGAAAGACAGAAAGATGGTGCTGAAAGACTACCCCAGGTAGTCAGTGGGCATGCTCATACCCCACCAGAAGGAAAAGAGGAGTGGTAAGAAAGTGAGTAGACAGGAGGGTCATCACCTCCTCCACACCAGGAAACTTGGAGTAAAAGGGAACTGCACAAGGGTGCCAGCCCAGATCGCCAATGAAGCATATGTGCAGTGTGGAGCTGCTTTGTCAGGTCAGTAGTCATTCCTGGCACCTCATGCCGTCCTTGATATCTACATGTCGAATCCTAGTGGTGTCATTCCTGGGACAGCCAAATCCTCTCCAAGAAGTGCAGTCATACCAGTCATGTTTTAGACATGGTTGGTTTGGAGCCTATTCCACATTACAGACAGTGGAACTGATGAACCCCGGCAGTTCAGGTTTGGTAGGGTAATGGAGTTTATAGTTTGTCCATGGGAGGAATCCTGTCTGGTGAAATATTATTGAGTCAGGTAGAGTCATTTGTCGATGGTGTTTAGTCGTCCATCCAGTTGAATTTGGGTAGGGAAATTCAGGTGGGAATTTGTCCATAGGAGGACTCCCATCCAGTGAATTTGTTTTTAAGTCAGGCTGAGTCATTTGTCAATGATGTTTGGTCCTGCATCAAGCGGGACCACGATCATATGAAGTGAGTCCAGCAGAGTCCATTTAGGTCACTGGGTCTAAAGCCACTGGCCCTGTGCTTCCATCCTACCCATCAGCACACTAATAAGCCTTCAGGTCAGTTTGTCCTAGGTAACGGTACAGGGTTGTTTTAGATTTGATCAGGTGAAAGGTCTTTTGCCTGGTGAATAGTTCTTGTGCAAACTTGGAGAATGCATGATAAGTCTGGTCATCTTCTAAGAGAAGGTGTTCCTGGTTCTTTGGAATGAATTGAAGCCGAATAATGAGGTTGCCTCTGAGGTCGTCGTATAGGTCACAGTCATGTAGCCAGTAGTCCCAGGTCTCTTGGGCACTACAGGTGTACAGTGGATTATTTGATACCCAGGAGGGTAATCTTACTTCTTATGGCACCATGTCTGGTGAGAAGACATGTGGTAAATAATCCCAGGGAGAACCAGGTAGGTGATTTTGGGTAGACTTTATGGACATCTGGGATGAATTTATGTGTTACCTCAATTTTGGTTGACAGAGCCCACCTTTTTTGCCAGATTTGCTTTAGATGAGTTGTCAGAAGTATCTTTTTGGCATGATAGTTGCTCGAGGGGCCATGGTATAATCCTGATGTGTTGCAGGTTTCCCTCTGCTAAGCTAGAAGGGTATTCCAGTGCGTGCCACCTCCAGGTCAAGGGGAAGAGTGCCTGCCAGAACCTGAAGTGCAGGCGTGCTGACGATATTGCAGGCATGTGTTATGATGAGAGGAGTTTTGAGCGTTGGATAGTGTCCAGCTTGCTTGCATCAGTTGACTACTGTAGATGATTTATGGTACCATACACCTGAAGCATAGGTGATGGCAGGGATTAAAATTGCCTTGTAAAATAATGCCAGAGTACGTTTTTCAGTCCCCAGTCCTGATGGATCACCGTGGAGACCATTGCAGCATAGTTCCTGATTTTACGGTGTAGGTAATTTAAGTGAGGAAGGTATGTTAGGTTCTTGTCAAGGATCAAACCAAGGTATTTAAGCTGGGTGTTGAGTTTGATGGTCCTGCCCTGTATTTTAATTTGTGGTTGTCTCCTGGAATCAAGATGTCCCTTGAGTAGGATGGACTACATTTTGGCCAGTGATAAAGTGAGGTGGTGCTTGTAAAATAATGCCACAGTACGTTTTTCAGTCCCCAGTCCTTATGGGTCACCCTAGAGACTATCGCAGCATAGTTCCTGATTTTACGGTGTAGGTAATTTAAGTGAGGAAGGTACGTCAGGTTCTTGTCCTGGAGGGTTGTCAGAGCCTGATTTGCTGTAATTTCCAGTTGTACCTGAGAATCTGCAGTGAGGAACAGGATGAGATCATTGGCATAGGCAAGGGTCTGCACTCTGTCAAGGTCCATGTTTAGAAATTCATCGAGGACATAGTTCCAGAGCAAGGTTCAAGAACTGATCCCTGTGGACAGCCCCAGTAAATCTGCTTACCTACTGTGCAGAAGGGTACCTGGACTATGATAGCTCTGTTTGTAGAATAACTTGAGATGACTCTGTATAGGTTGTCAGGGAGATTTGCACATCTGAAACTGCAGAGGACGCTCAGCCACCAAAGGGTGTCAAATGCCCCCACAAAGTCGACAGATATAACCAGTAGATACCTGCGATTGTAGTGTTGGACCACTTCGGCAATGCATTCAAGTGAGTCTGTTGTTGATTTGTCTGGTGAAACCAAATTGGTTTTTGGCAGGTACATGGGCAGCACTGCAGTGTATATCTATTCTCTGCCCGAGGAGCTTCTCATAGACTTTACTCAGAATGGAGCAGAGAGCAATAGGACTCCAGAAGATCTTGATGTTTGGTTAGATTTTTTAGTATTAGCTTTATGCTTGCTGTTTTATATTCTGTAGGAAAGCATTCATTGTGGAGGCATTGATTAAACAGGTCAAGCAGGAAGTTCAGAGTGTAGTGCCACTTTAACAATTTTGGGTTCTAGCATATCTAACCCAGGCATCTTTTTATTTTTGAGTTCAGTTATTGTGTTTGCTAATTCTGTTTCAGTGAAGGGTTCCTCAGTCTGTGCCGAGTGGTAACTGTCATTGTTGTGACAGACTTGCATTTGTTCTGGGGTCATCAAGCTTCTTGAAGATGGCATCCAAATGTTCAGAAAAGAATCTTGCCAGGTATTAGTGGTGCCTCCCTGGGGAGTTTGGGTGGAAGGAATCACCTCGCCATTGAGAAGTTTATTGGTGACAACCTTGTAGTCAGTGCCCCATGGGTCAGAGTTACCTGTTGTTGAGACCAGGTACTCCCAGGGCTGATGTTTGTGCTGCCTGATCATGAAGGTGTAGGCATTCCTTGCCTCCCAATATTGCTGTCTGAGATGTTCAATTTCTGCAGGGGACCAGGTTGTCCCCACCTGTTGGAAGGCTCGTCTTTGCGCATTGTGTTGAAGGAATTTCAGTTTGTTGTGATTGTAGGGTTTAAGTACAGTTCCCATAATCTATTTTGAGTTGATATGCACTCTTTGCTCTGAGGTAGACAGGGCACCTCTTATCACGTAGGAAGTAGTCATGTTGCATTTTTTGGCTTTTGCAGTTGGTGCAAACTGCATCTTTATCTTTGTTTGGGCATGACTCAAATCCATGGCCCTTAGCGCAATGGCTGCAGGTCTGCTCAACCTGTGTGCATGTGTGGGTGGTTTGGCCAAAGCGGCAACACCTAAAACACTTGGGGACTGTCACATGTTCTCTAAAATGATGTGACACCCAGTTTATATAAATTATAGTGTGATGTGATAAGGCCTGCCATGTCTCTGGTGCCAGTTCCACCACCCAGTTATGGGAGTTTCCAATCAGTGATTTTGTCTACCTGGGAGTAAATAAATTCACAGGGTCTCTGGCTGCAAAGTCCTGTCAGAGATTCCTTCGGTACAGCTCTTCCTTCAGGGTATTGAGGTCAATATCCTTGTCCGTGTTGAGGATTAGGATTGATGGTCCCTTGTTCCAAAGCGGTTCTGCCGAGAGCCCTAGAGTGGAGATTTTTTCGTTGTTATTGAATTTTTCAGCATCCTCTTTGGAGCCAGTTTCTATGATAACCCTGGTGTTACAGGTTTTCCTGATGGACTCGATGCGGGTTGCAGAAGTTGTTAGACAGATCAGCTATGACTGACTTCTTAATTTCCTCACTTGTTTTGGGCACTTCTGGGGTCACTGGTTTGAGTACTACCAGGCTTGGGGAGAAGAGTTTTCCTTTTCATCAGTGGGGTCAAGTCCTGAAGTTTAGTTGTGTTTTTCCTCAATGCATCAGCAAAGGTCAACACACGTTGTCGCATTTGTTTTGCTCCACCTGCAGCTTTGTCATAGCCTTTTCATATTCAACACGGGTCTGCTGCAGGAAGGTTTCTAGTTTTGCCAATATGTAGTTACAATCTGGGTGCTGAGGCATGTTGTAATCCTATTGTTCTGATCTTTCATCAGGTCTTCCAATTCAGTTCTGAGCTTTATAGTTTTCCAGGAACAGTGCCGTCTGGCAGTGAAGGATCCAGAGGGGGTGACTTTGGTTTTTGGTGGTCCTCAGTTAGGTCAATTTGAAGAAGATTGATGTCCTGTGGGTCTTTAAGTTCCATTTGTGAGAGGGTTTCCCACTCTGATTTTGGCACAGTTAGCTTTTTGTTTTTTATTTTGGTGGATGGGGTGAGTCCCATACAGGTGTCCCCCACATTCTCATTCTGTTCAGTCACAGTAAGTTCCTCATTTTATGTCTGCTGTGAAGTGATGGTGACTTTTTCTTACTTCCCCTCCATATCTGGTACAGTTTGGGTGACTGAGTAGATATCGGATTATCAGGATGTGAGTGAGTTGAGTGTACGGTTCTCCTTAGGAGCTGTGGAAGGCGACCGGTCACGTGTCTATGCAACAATTAGAGGCAGAGCAATTTCTCTGCAATCAAAAGGGGTTCCAATCCAGAGAGGTGGGCGGAAACTTCCAGGTGGAAAAATACCCCTAGAAAGTCGGGACTAATTTCCCCTAAGGTTTTCTGGGGTGCAGAGCATGATGGTGATGACTGAATTGCCATTTGATGAGTAGGAAATAAGTTGCTGCCCTTCCGTTTAATGTCTATGGTGGGTGCGGTGGGAGAACATAAAGGTCATGATTTCCTCTATAACATCACTTAAAACACAGCCCAGAGATAATGGAACATTGTCTCCGTCCAAGTTTACACAAGTCCTTAAGCTAACATATTACATTCACAGAGCATATCAAAAATATGACCATGTGGTCGAAACTCGGTCATTTTCAGCGATTTCATCTTGGTCATAGGCTGTTGGCACAATTTATGTAGAGCCTTTCCTTAATCGTGGGGGGCCTTTCCCTATAATTTGGTGTGCTCCATTCACTTTTCAGATTTATAGGTGCGGAGAAAGACGGTCCCAAACATCAGTCAAACTCTGTTGAGATTGCCGATCCAGTGTGAGTTACGATCATGTGGTGCTATCATGACAGTTATTGCAAATGAATAAAATTGTTAAGTGCATGTTAAAATATCTAAATGCATCCTTAATATAACTATGCTAATGCCTATTGACATATAGTGCTAGGTAAGCTGCCAAGACAATCTCTCAGCTTGTTTTAAGTCATCATATTAAGCACATGGCAGCGACAGCAAACAAAGCGAAAGCTCTCTTTGTTGGGCAGGGTGATTCTGCGACATGCCTAGAGAAGGTTTGAATTAATGTAAATACTTTGACATAATAACATTTACATAACAGGCAAGTATTTTGTACCAAACTGGCACATTGCAATATGTACGTAGATCATGAAGGAGTGCCATCCAAACAAGGGAAGTCATTTGGGACAGTAAAGTCCAAATTTTTTGACAAGCGAGAAATTAGATCTAATGGAGCACAGGAAAAACTTTAAGAACAAACATGTAGAAAAATATAAGAGGTAAAACAGTTTGATCAAAACAGAAAAAAAGGAAGACAAAACAGACAAAGATATAGGAGAGATATAAAGGACTGAATATTTTCAAAATAAACATAAGGAACATCTAGTCCACAAAAAAGTGAAGGAACTAGGCAACAGCTGGAAAGACCATGCAAGAGGACACATTCAGAATAAAAACAACAGGAAAATTGTAGACAAGCAACAGAAAAAGGATAGATGGCAAGAATATCAGAGGGAACTTTGAGAGCTTGAGGTGTAGAGTAAATGCCCTCAAAGAAATTAATATGAGGGGCCCATCAAGTGCTCAGCTGCCCAGCTCACCGACAGAGCTCACTACTGCACATCAGGCAAAACAGAGGCAATCTCCAAGGCAGAATGTGCTGGTCCCAAAGGAACTAGTTATTATTGCTGACTCTATTGTCAGGGAGATGGGGAATATACTATGCAAGAAGGATAGGTGGAACAGGACCAGAGTATATCTGCCAGGGGAAAAAATTAATGATGCTGTAGAGCAGATATCATTTTTTAAGGGCACAAAAGGTGATGTTGTTGTACATGTTGTAACTAAGGACGTTTGGAGTAAGAGATGTGCAGATTTACTCAACAAGTACAGGTCAATGTGGATAAAAAGTCGAGAGTTAGGTTTGAATGTGAAATAGGAGGGAGAATATGATGAGAGCCTTATCGATCATTTCAGCCCTGGAGAGTTTGTGCAAGGCTCAAGGGGTAGAATTTTTTTAAGCCTGGTCTGTGCTTGTTGACAGAAGAGACTGCTTCCACAGGAATTGGGTACACTTAAACAGAAAGGGTGCAAGGATATTTGCTGATGCTATCGAGGCAGTGTTAGGTGGGTTGGAAAATTGCTAGCTTGGGGGGGAATACACAGAATAAAAGGTTAATGGTGGCTGCAAGCAGAGGCATAAGTGATTCTTCCACTGCTTCTATTAGAATGAGCAGCAGCCTGGAAAGCAAGGTAATGGATATTTCCAGGATTGCTGGAAGTCATAGTGGAACAAGTAAATACATGGGCTGTGTTAGGATAACTAAGGGTAGCAACAGGAACATGTATACTTGCATGTACACCAATGCTAGGAGTATAGTAAATAAATTTGATGAGCTGGAAGTGTTAGTCAAGACATCAAAGCAGATATTGTAAGGATATCAGAGACGTGTTGTCACAGAGACATAAGCAGCACAGAATTGGAATTTGAGGAGTACAAAGTGTACAGAAAGGATACACAGGATGGGGGGGGAGGTGAGGTTATGCTGTTAGTTAAAGAAACACATAAAATCTAAGGAAGTGAATCCAATTGAAATCCAATCTGGAAAGGTTGAGCATATGGGCTGAGAGGTGGCAAATGAAGTTTAACATTGACAAATGTAAAGTACTACATATGGGAAACAGCAACCCGAGAGCAACGTATCAACTCTGTGGTACTACACTGACAGTGGTAGAGAATGAAAGGGACCTGGGGGTGATTGTGCAGCCAGATATGAAGTTTTCTGAGCAGTGCAGACGGGCTGCAAGAGTAGCTCATGGTATATTATCAATGATATATACGAATTTTTCTAGCAGGGATAAGGAGATGATTATTCCCTTGTCAGGCCACACCTAGAGAACTGTATACAGGTCTGGAGGCCTCATTTCAAGAAGGATGTAGAGATGCTGGAACGAGTACAGAGAAGGGCAACAAGATTAGTGAATGGAACAAAGGGGTGCTCTTACGAAGAAAGGCTTAAGTTTTGCAAATTACAGTGTCTGGAGACTAGACACCAGCGAAGTGATCTGATAGAGGTGTATAAAGCCTTGAATGGTTTGAGCATGCCCAATGCTGATGGGATTCTTCCTCTTGCTCAGAATAATCACCTGAGAGGGCATAAATTCAGATTGAGGAAAGACAGATGTAGGATAGACGTTAGGAAATTTGCCTTTAGCCAGCGGGTGGTTGGTTGGTGGAACAGACTTCCATCCCTTGTCGTGGAAGTTGATAGCCTAAATAAGTTTAAGGCTCAGCTGGACAGGTATTTCGAACGAACAGAGGGGTGAAGTGGAAGTGGTTTTTTTTTTTTTTTTTGGCTGATGCTGCATAAGCTTGCTTTCTTGCATCAAATGCCTCTACTAATGCTAATGCTAATTGATGTTGGTGGACAATGCAATGTTGAGTCTGTTTGTTGCGACATAAGCAATGGGAAAGGAAAAATGAGAGTATGTGTGTGTTGTAGGCCTAATGAATCTTATGAGTATAATGAGCAATTGTGCAGAGAAATAGAATAGGCCAGAAAAGCAGTGTCTTATAATGGGGGATTTTAATTTCCCAGAGATTGACTGGACTGGAATTTGTGGGTTGATCACACACACACACACACACACACCAGCAAGGCTTTTTTGGATTTTTTGGATGATTGTTTTCTAAAGCAGTGTTCAGCAGGCAATTACAGGGAGTAATACTCTCTTGATCTGATTATCACTAGTGATCCTTCATGCATTATGAAACTGCAGATAAAGGAACCACTATGTGGCAGTGATCACAGTGTGCTGAAGTGGGATTTACTCAAAGAGGAAACTACCATCAGGGGTAAAGGGAAGGGCTATTGCTTTCATGAAGGTGACTACGGTGGTCTGAGACAGTATTTAAATTCTATACGGTGGGACCAACTGATGATGTTATCAACAGAAAATCAAAATGGGAAGCATTCAAAGAAATACTCTTGGAAGCTGAAAATACTTGAAAATACTGTTCAAGATTTAGGCCTAAATCGATGTCAGATGAACTAATTGGACACATGACAAAGAAGAAAAATGCATAATATACATATAAATTAACAAGTGACACAGAAGCCTATGATATATATAAGCTGGTCTGTAACCAAGTCACAAAGGAGGTTAGGCAGACAAAATTAGATTACGAGAAATCTTTGGCAAAGGATGCAAAGAAAAACAGCAAAGAGTTCTTTACTTATGTAAACTCTAGAAGGAAGGGGCTGAATCAGATTGGTCCACTTGATATCGTTAGTTCAACTGTTGATGATCGTGCTCAGGTAGCTAACAAACTAAATGAATATTTTGCATCTACATTCACACATGAGGAGATATTCAGGGAGGAGAATGCCAGAGGTGTATTAAACTCTGGCAGTAAGCTAGATAATCTGGTAATAACTGAGAGTAAAGTGGAGAAGAAATTGTTGAAGTTAAACATAAGGAAGGCACCTGGGGTGGACTGGATCTATCCAGTTACATTAAAAGACACAACAAAGGAAGTAAGCAAATCCTTAGTCATAATTATGAGAGCATCCTTGGACTCAGGGGAGGTCGTCATGGACTGGAGGTGTGCAAATGTATCCCCTTTCACAAAGGGGGTTCAAAAGGTAACACAAGTAAATACAGACCTTTTAGTTTAACTAGTGTTCAGGGAAAATAAGAAAATAATGGAATCACTGATTAAAGAAGCACTGCAGGATGATCTAGACAAGACTGCAGTAATAGTTAAGGCACAGCATGAATTTGTTAAAGGGAGATCTTGTCTGACCAGTTTGATTGGTTACTATGATGTGGTCACAAAGGAACTGAATGACAAAAATAATTTTGATATCGTACACTTGGATTTCAGGAAAGGTTTTGATACTGTTGCACATGGAAGACTGCTGTACAAATTGGATAGATATGTTATTAAGGGTAATTTTCTATAATGGATAAAGGGATGGTTGAGTGGGAGACGACAGAGAGTGGTAATTAATGGACACTGCTCTTCATGGACAAATGTTATTAGTGGAGTTCCCCAGGGTTCGGTGTTGGGCCCATTGTTGTTTTGTATATATATATTTTTGTTGATATATTTATCAATGACATTGATAATTATTTATCATTGATATATTTATCAATGTTACTGATGAAGGTATATCAGGTTTAATGTCCAAGTTTGCAGATGATACTAAGTTTGGTGGGGTTGTTAACGACAGTAAAAACAGTATGCTACTCCAACTGGATCTAGATAAGTTTGGAAAATTGGCTGAGAAGTGGCAACTGAAGTTTAATATTGAAAAATGCAAAGTACTGCATATGGGTACGGATAACCGAAGAGAAATTTACCAACTCTGTGGTACTACACTCAGGGAAGTGGAAAGTGAAAAAGACCTGGGGGTAATTGTACAGTCAAATATGTAGTTCGCTGAGCAGTGCAGACGGGCTGCCAGGGCAGGTCATGGAATCTTGTCAATGATATATAGGTATTTTCCTAGCAGGGACAGGGAGGTGATTATCCTATTATACAAGGCAATGGTCAGGCCCCACCTAGAGTACTGTGTACAGGTCTACAGGCCTCATTTTAGGTAGATGTAGAGTTGTTAGAACGAGTAGAAAGAAGGGTAACGAGATTGGTGAGGGAGAACAAAGGGGGGTGCTCTTACCAAGAGAGGCTTAAATTCTGATAATTGTTGTGCCTAGAGAGTAGGCACCTGCAAGGTGTTCTGATTGAGTTGTATAAGGCCTTGAATGGGTTGAGCAAGCTGAATGTTGATGGGATTCTTCCTCTTGCTCTGACTAACCTGAGGGGGCACAGTTTCAAATTGAGGAAAGATAGTTGTTGAATAGATGTGCAGAAATTTGCCTTTAGCCAGTGGGTAGTTGATTGGTGGAACAGGCTTCCATCTTTTGTTGTGGAAGCTAATAGCTTAAATAAATTTAAGGCTGAGCTGTACAGGCATTTGGAACGAATGGAGGAGTGAAATGGGAGGGTGTTTTTTTTTTTTTTTTTTTTTGGGCTGATGCTGCATAAGCTTGCTTTCTTGCATCATATGCCCTACTAATGCTAACTATACTGCGAGTTCAACAGACAACTAGAAAATGAGAACACCCAAACAGAAGGTGAACATCAAGAATTTCTGATGGAAGAACTGGAGCAAGTGATTAAGTTAATGAACAATAACAAAGCTACTGGCAATGATAACATCCCAGCTGAAATGCTCAAATACCTTGGAACAAGAGGAAAACAACAGCTCCTCAACCTTTTCAATAATATCCTCAATGGAGGGAAACTATACCTTGTCTTTCTGAGATCCATCTTTATTCCCATACCAGGAAAGGCAAGAGCAGAAAATGTGCAGACCACACAATAAGCCTCATAAGTCACTCCATGAAAGTCCTCTTGAAGATGATTCTATGATTCTACACAGAACTGAAGGCAAGATTCAAGAACAAATTAGAAAAGACCAGATGGGTTTTAAAAAGAGTGTTGGCACAAGGGAAGCAATATTTGCTCTGAATATAGTGGCCGAAAGAGCAATCGAACTCCAGCAGAACCTATTTGTCTGCTTCACTGATTTTAACAAAGCATTTGATTGTTTAAAACATGGTATCCTCTTCCAGCTTTTGACCAATCTAAACATCAATCCCAAGGAACAAAGAATACTACAGTTACTATACCTTGAAGAAGAAGTGGCAATCACTGCAGAGGGAGAAAACACAGACTGGGTAGAAATCCAGAAAGGATGAGGCTAGGGTGCATGCTATCTCCTACTATACAATCTCTATGCTAAAACCATTAAAAATGTAATACAAGATTCTCAAAAAAGGAATTACTGTTAATGGTTCAGCTATTAGTAACCTGCGATTTGCAGATGATACTGCCCTAATTGCAACATCAGAGGAAAGCTACAAACACTCCTCAACGAAGTGGTAACAGCCAGTAAGCAGATAGGTTTAATAATTAATGCCAAAACAACCAAAACTATGGTCATAATCAAAAACACCATGCCTGGAATCAAAATATGTGAGTAGCTTTAAATATCTAGGGTAGATCTTTAGAAATAATAATGACAAAGGCACAGAAATTAGAAGCAGAATTGGTATGGCTAAGGAGGTATTTAAGAATCTGTGACACAAAACTAGATTTCCAGAAAAGACATTGAATGGCCAAATGCTACACATGGAGCACTCTTCTATATGGATGTGAGACTTGGTTCATGCGGAAAGCAGAAATCAGGAAACTGGAAGTCTTCAAGATGTGGATCCTCAGAAAAATGCTCAAAATTCTGTGGACAGATTGGGTCACCTTAAACGGGTAAGGACCATGAGGACAATACTAATTAGAATTGCAAAGAGAAAGTAGGCCTCTTATAATATGCTCTACCTCAGGCATATTATAGGTGGCCCACAATATGACCTGCAGAGACTAATCCTGCAAGGGAAGATTAAAAACAAAAAAAAAAAACTTGCTCGATAATATCAAAGAATGAACAGGGGATTCTTACGACACAAGAACTATTTCACAAAGCAGGAGACAGAGTTGGCTGTAAAATGTTGGTCTCCAACATACAAATTGAACATGGAACCCGAAGACAAAGATACAAACCAAATCCAAATTATGTGTCATGCTTTGGTGCTAAGTCTTATAGATGTGTTGACTGGGTTATTGGTTGTTGTTTTTTTTTTTTTTTTTTTTTTTTTTTGCATTTGTGCCATCTGTATTCCACTAGCAGTTTCAGATTTAGTTGCTACATGGATTCAACACAGGGTAATGGTCATTATTGAAGAGGTCATCCAAAACCTGACCAATCAATACTACAAAATAATACTGCAGAACAGATAGAAATATTGATAGCAGAGTCTAATCCTGTGTAAAAGCAAACATATGTACAGGAATCATTGTTAAGCATAGTAGTAGTAGTAGTAGTAGTGGCATGTGATGCAAGAAAGCAAATGTATGAGCTTATGCAGCATCAGCCAAAAAAAAAAAAAAAAAATCACACCATTCCCTCCAAATGCCTGTCCAGTTCCTCCTTAAATTTATTCAACCTATCAACTTCCATAACGACAGATGGAAGTTTGTTCCAGCAATTAACCACCCGCTGGCTAAAGGAAAATTTCCGCACATCTATTCTACATCTGTCTTTTCTTAATTTGAATTTATGCCCCCTTAGATTCGTAATCTGAACAAGTGGAAGGATCCCATCACAATTCAGCGTGCTCAACCCATTCAAGGCCTTATATACCTCAATCAGATCACCGCACAGGTGCCTAGTCTCCAGCCACTGCAATTTGCAGAACTTAAGCCTCTCTTGGTAAGAGGATCCCTTCATTCCCCTCACCAATCTTGTTGCCCTTCTCTGTACATGCTCAAGTAAATCTACATCCTTCCTAAAATGAGGCCTCCAGACCTGTACGCAGTACTCAAGCCGTGGCCTGACCATTGCCTTATACAGAGGGATAATCACCTCCTTTTCCCTGCTAGCAAAATTCCTATATATCATTGACAAAACCCCATGACCTGCCCTGGCAGCCTGTCTGCATTGCTCAGAAAACTTCATATCTGCCTGCACAATTACTCCCAGGTCTTTTTCATTTTCTACCACCTTAAGTGTAGTACCACCAGTTGGTACATTTCTCTGGGGTTACTTATACCCATATGTAGTACTTTGCATTTGTCAAGGTTAAACTTCAGTTGCCACTTCTTAGCCCATCTGCCCAAATTATCTAGATCCTGTTGCAGTAGCACACTGCCATTACTGTCATTAACAACCCTGCCATCCTTTGTATCATCTGCAAACTTCGACATTAAGCCTGATATACCTTCATCAATATCATTGATAAATATACAAAACAACAGTGGACCTAACACCAAACTCTGTGGGACTCCACTAATAACATTAGTCCAAGAAGAGCAGCACCCATTGATTACCACCCTCTGTCTTCTAGCACTTAACCATCCTTTTATCCATTGTAGCAACTTACCCTTAATACCATTCTGCTCCAATTTGTACAATAGGCTTCCATGCGCAACAGTGTCAAAAGCTTTCCTGAAATCCAAATATATGATATCAAAATTATTTTTCGCATCCAGTTCCTTTGTAACCACATCATAATATCCTATCAAATTTGTCAGACAAGACTTTCCCTTAACAAACCCATGCTGTGTCTGAATTATTGCTGCAGTCTTGTCTAGATGATCCTGCAATGCATCTTTAACCAGTGACTCCATTATTTTACCCGGAACAAAAGTTAAACTAACTGGGCTGTAAAGAGGTGCTTGTGTTTTCCTTCAAGTAATCTTCCCCGCTTGCCTTTTAGAGGTGATCCCCAAAATAAATGTGTGGGTGTTGTCCATTAAAATCTCCTAGTAAACAGAATGGAGTTGATATATAGACAATAAGGTCACTTAATTCTGATTCTATAAATGCACTTACTTCCTCTAGTGAAGGAAATACATTTATATGGGTTTTTTTTTTTTTGAAAACTCCAAACACTAATGGTATTAGAACCTACAGTACTTAGTATCATGCATGGGTTGGAAGTTGAGAAGATGAAGGAAGGTACTTATTGACATTAATCTTAAATTTCTCTAGATTGTAATTTTCAGGAAATATATGTGAAGGAAGATTGTTCAAGAAACCAAAAATTGAATAAATAAATGAGGAAGAAGAAAGTTGGCTCTGTGAGTTTGAAGTTGGACAGCAAAAAGATGTTGACTGGTTCCAGCACGTTTTCGGACTGCTTTGGAAGAGAGAGAGCGGGAATTATAGAAGCCAATTCAGAAAAACAGTCCCCATGGAAGTATCTCTAGAAAAGACATGCAGCAGAAACAGAATGTCTATGAGACAGAGAGTGCAGGGACTTCATAAGAGATGATTCATTAACTGACCTAACTGCCCTCTTTTTGAATGGAGTAGAGCTTGAAGTCTGAGAGGAGTTATTGGGGGCACTGCCCGAGATGTGGGGGAATAATATTTCATGGTAGAACGGATTTAAGATTTCTACAAAGTGAATAGCTGTTTATAAGAAAAGTAATGCCAAGACCAAAAGTGAAATCCCAATTTTTCAGATTCAGAGTAAACAATATTTGTGATGTGCCAAGACAATCCCTAATAGAGAAATATGATCTTGTCTAGAAATCTGGTTGTTATTTGGAAGGAATCCTAATTTCAAAAAATGGAAAAATTTTCATAGGTCTTGTTTAATGAATCTCTTCCTTTTCTGTGATGGGTGTAATTGTTTACTGAAGAAGACACTTCCAGCAATTAAACTGATTTCTTTACACATCTGTCTATTGGCTCACAGTGGGTGACAATTTCATACAAATCATCAGTGTTGCTATGCAGTCTTCTATTGTCCACTGCACAATATGGTGCATTATTTATATGTAAAGTATTGGTTAGTTTATTTTAGTAGTTTGTTTGGGCCAATCACTTTTGAATTTCCTTTTTTGCGACCCACAAGTTATTCTGTATCCATATCATCATCAGCATATATCTCTATAGGTCATCGTAATTGGCAGTATTAAGGTGCATCTATGTTAGTCCTTGAGGTTGTCACAGGTACTTGAGGTTGTCACAGACATTCTCTCAGATTTGTCAGACAAGCTGTACTTGCTACCTGGGAGTCTAAAATGCTGACGGAACTGATATTCAGGTGACACTCAAGTCGGTGGACCCAATTTCGGCAAAGTCCGGACGGTCTGTGGCAGCCAAATCCTCGGCTTGCACCTTCATGATGGTGGGAATGTTAGTCATCCTGGGTATAACATCCATGCACAAGCACATGGTGGGTGACCAAACAGGTGTGAACCAACGTAAGCCGGGATCGAGGTGTGGCGCCCACACTACATGGAGGAATGTCGCCCTCTATGTGTTAACAGGCAGTACTAGATCGTAGATGACTCTCATCAACTGGTGAAATACCACCACTTTGCTTATTGGAGGCTTGAAGTGGCGGAACCCATGTTTAGTCTCCAGAGCTAAGTTCCGGTCAACCCTTCCCCATCTCTTCCGTCATGCACTATGATTGATGACTTTTGAGGTTATGACAAACATCGTGGCGAGATCCAATCTTCCTTACTTTTCGAGGGTACAGCTCTAAAACGGTGTTTGCAGGCCGGCCGCTGGTTAGTGCACCAGACCGAACCTATTGGTAACTCTCTAGGAGGCTTCTGGTTCAGCTAGTGTATAATCTTGCTACCTCTATTCTGCCAGATATTGTCTGGAGGGAGTCCGAGTAGTTTGTATGCAGGGAGGGGGGGGCATTGTCGACACCACGTTATGTCAAGGATCTGGGTATATTCTTACTATATGTACGCAATATCCAAAAATTTCATTACTTCATACAGCATGTCCCACCCACTTTTTCTTACCATTGAATACACCATGAATTGTCAAACTAATAGAGTAAACTTATCTATGAAAAGATCTAAACGTCCCAAACACTTCCTAATTCATTTCACAAATATACGTGGTCTGAATTCTAATCTCAATGATGTCCATTTCCACTTGCAGTCTGCCAAACCTAATGTACTTTTTCTGACAGAATCTCAGTTATCGGTTGATTCAACTACTGCTCATCTCAGTTGCCCAAATTATTCGCTGTATGATTCCTTTTGCCTCAAAGGTGGTACTTGTGCATATTTCCGATCCGATATTCCATGTCACAGACTTGGTAATTTGGAATCTCCTCTTTTCGATCTTCTTGTGCTTAAAATCTCTTTACCTCATTGTGTCAAATTCATCTGTTGTCTCTACTGTTCTTCCAACTCTGGTAATCACTTGGAGCTCTTTGACTTCCTCACTTTGCAACTTGACTTTCTCCAGTCCAACTTTCCTAACAGTGAGGTAATTTTCCTTGGTGATTTTTAATGTTCACAATTCCAGCTGGCTTCTGTTTTCTAGTCACACCGATCCAGGTGGTCGAGATGCTGAGGCTTTTGCAATTACTAATGACCTTGCACAGATTGTTCATTTACTTACAAGAATACCGAACAAGCCAAACCATACAGCCAACACGCTTGATTTTTTCTCACAATCAACCCTTCTAAGTACACGGTCGAAGTGAGAGGTCCTTTAGGCACCTCAGATCACAAGTTGGTGATTGTCTCTTCTCCAATGGAGCCTTTATCTCATGGCTATTCCCAACCTCATATTGTTTGGCATTACAAGAATGCAAAATGGGTTGACCTGCAAGATTTCTTTTCTTCTTTTCCTTTGTCAGATTACTGTTTCAAAACTTCTGATGTCAATGTTTGCTCAGATCGTGTCAGTGAAATTATTCTTGCAGGAATCGAATCCTTTATCCCGCACTCCACTTTAAAACCTCATCCTTTATCTAAACCTTGGTTTTCCAATAGATGTGCTAAGGCTGTTCAAGAGAAGATCGCTGCATACCATAATTGGCTTGTTTCTAATTCTTCAGTTTCATTTTCTGCCTAGACCAAAGCTCACAACACTTGTAAAACAGTTATTAATCAGTCCAAACTAGAGTTTGAACAGGCCAAGAGTAGAAAACTTGCTTCTTGCCCTAATGGTAGCCGAGCATGCTGGTCTCTTGCCAAAGCTATTGGCTGCAACTTTTGCCCATCTCTGCTCCCACCTGTGTCCAAACCAGATGGTTCTGTTGTCATTTAGGCCAAGGATAAAGCCGACCTTCTATCATCCCATTTTTCTTCCAACTCAATGTATTAATGATCTTGGTATTCCCAAGCATTCCCAAGGCGCTCCATTCAATGCCTCATGTGGTCTTCCATCTAAAGGATGTCAGAAGGAATCTGATGAATCTTGATGCTAATAAAGCTCCAGGTCCTGATAGTATTTCTCCAATTGTTCTCAAAACCTGTGCTCCTGAACTTACACCTGTTCTTTGCCGACTTTTTTCACTTTCTTATTCCAATGTGTTTTTCCTTCTGCTTGGAAATTTGCTCATATCCAGTCAGTTCCTAAAAAAAGGGTGACAAATCCGTCCCATCCAATTATCGTCCCATTTCAATTACTTCTACTCTTTCTAAAGTAATGGAGAAATCAGTTAACCACCAACTCTTAAACTACCTAGAAACCTTCCGTCTGATCAACAATCGCCAGTATGGATTCCATCAGTGTCAATCCACTGGTGATATTCTGGCTTATGTTACCCATTTATGGACAAATTCAATGGAAAAGTTCAGTGAAACACAAGTAGTTGCTCTTGACATCTCAAAGGCTTTCGATCGTGTTTGGCATAAAGGTCTTCTAAACAAGCTTCCATCTTATGGTTTTCCAACCGTTTTTTGTAACTGGTTATCCAGTTTTCTCTCCGATCGCTCACTGAGGGTGATGGTAGATGGCTCTCTGTTTTCTAATTTCTCCACTAATGCCGGTGTCCCCCAAGGTTCAGTTCTTTTCCCCACTCTTTTCCTCTTGTATATCAATGACCTTCTTCCATTGACTGGAAATCCTATCCATAGTTTTGCCGATGATAGCACATTGCATTCCACTTGCCATTTTAAGAAACCTTGTCCTGCTCAATCAGCTTCAACTTCTCGAAAATCTACCACCGATTCCTTAAATGCCGATCTCCAGGTAATTCGTCAGTGGGGCAAAGACAACTTAGTGGATTTCAACTCTTCTAAAAACTAGTCTTGTCTTATATCTCGCAAAAAGGATTTTTCTGCTCCTACGCTTATCTTTGGTGACACTCCAATTTCTAGGCAAAATGATATATCTCTTTTGGGGATTACCCTGACTTCTAATCTCTCTTGGCACAAGCACATTACAAATATTGCTTCCTCTGCATCTAAAAAACTTGGTTTTCTCTTTCGCTCTCTTCCAAAGAATTGCAAAATCGCAAATCCACCCTACGATGGAATATTTTTCCCACATCTGGGGTGGTGCCCACAAAACCTCTCTCAGGCTTCTGGATTCCATTCAGAAGAGGGCGGTCATATTAATTAATGACTCCTCTCTAACAGAGTCTTTCCACTCGCTGTCTCGCAGACTTACTGTTTCTGCTGCATGCCTTTTCTACAGATACTTCCATGGACACTGTTCTCCTGAATTGGGTTCTATAATTCCCGCTCTCTCTTTAAAAACAGTTTGAACACATGCCGCCACGAGCCAACATCCATTTGCTGTCCAACTTTTCATCTTACTCGTTTATTCATTCAACTGCCGTTTTCTGGAACAACCTTCCTTCATACATATTTCCTGAAAATTACAGTCTACAGAAGTTCAAGTCTAATGTCAACTAATATCGTCTTTTGTCTTCTCAACTTCCAACCCAAGCATGTTACTAAGTACTATAGGTTCCAATACCTCTCGTGTTTGAGATTTACATTAAAAAAAAAAAAAAATGTTGTAGGAGGTTTTTCAGTTTTCACAGACTTCCATGCCTTCTGTTCTTTTTGATATGCTGAATTAGAAGTAGATGAAATCAAGTTAAGAGTATTATTAACCCGATCTGACATTTTCTGTGCTGAATCTTAGCAAAGATTTTTCCCACACTGCAAGTGACATTTTTTCGGTAAAATGTTGTCTTGGTCTGTGTTATTACCATTTAGTGTTTCTAGGTAACAGACGCATGGCTACAATTTGGCATATTTAGAAGCAGCAGTTTTTCTTGCTTCACATGTCACTTTGAATTCAATTTTGTACTTTAAGACTTTCTTTCCTATTTCCATAAATGACAAGCTTTTTGATATGCTGGATGGGGTGCCTTAACAATTTTTGAGACAATGCAATCAAGCATCCCAGTTTTCTTGCACATGGCTCTTAGACCAGAAATTTGGATATACTGCTGTATATTCCATACATGTTACTCATGAGGCAAAGTTTGGGCCCTTATAATGTCTCATGGGGTTTGGTATGTATGCTCTAATATGGCACATGAGATAACCTGCTTTTACCACTGTTGGTAAATTTGGTGTACAGTATAATGCTTGAGGTGGGTACAAACTCACCATCTTTTTTGGTCAAAATTCTCTACATGTATGACTTTCTATTCTATTCTATTCTCTACATGTACGACTTTCTATTCTATTCTTTTCTCTACATGTATGACTTTCTATTCTATTCTATTCTCTACATGTATGACTTTCTATTCTATTCTCTATATGTATGACCTATGTATTCTTCCTCCAACACATTTAGTAAATCCCAGTTTTCTTTTTTCTCCCTATACAGATGTTTATCCGGCATTATGGGATGACTCTGATGATAATGCAGTAAAAATGGAGTCTCTCCGCTCTCTGTCTCATTGATGTTCTGTTTCTGCTGCATGCTTTTCTGCAGATACTTCCATGGGCACTGTTCTTCTGAATTGGCTTCTATAATTCCCGCACTCTCTCTTTCGAAACAGTCCGAACACGTTCCGCCACCATCCATTTACTGTCCAACTTCAAACTCACAGAATCAACTTTTCATCTTCCTCGTTTATTCATTCAACTGCTGTTTTCTGGAACAACCTTCTTTCGTGCGTATTTCCTGAAAATTACAGTCTACAGAAGTTCAAGTCTAATGTCAACAAATATCTTCTTTCATCTTCTCAACCTCCAACCCATGCACAGTACTACTAAGTACAATGGGTTTTAATACCTCTCTTGTTTGGGGTTTTCATTAAAAAAAAAAAAAAAAAAAAAAATGTTCATTTAAGCAGAGCACCTGTATGCATTTGTGTTGCTACTCTAAAAAGCAGTTTTGTGAACAAAGTTTCTTTGCACACTTAAGCATACAAGCCTAACTTTCTAGACGTTCCTGAATAATAAATGGAGAAAGCTTGGGGGGGGGGGGAATCCATTAACCAAAAACTCCTAAAATATCTAGAAACCTTCTATCTCATCAGTCAGTTTCTCTCTACTGATAATATACTGACATGTTACTCATATAGGGACAAATTCAATGGGAAGCTTGATGAAACTAAGACAGTTACTACTGATATTTCAAAGGCTTTGAATTTGAAAGTGTCTGCAATTCTGCCCAGACACGATAGGAGGGAGTATATGATGAGAGCCTTGTGGATCAATTCAGCCCTGGAAAGATTGTGCAAGGCTCAAGGGGTAGAATTTTTTTCAGCCTGGACTGTACTTGTTAACAGGAGAGATTGCTTCTACAGGGATGGGATACACTTAAATAGAAAGGGTGCAAGAATATTTGCTGATGCTATCGAGGCAGTGTTAGGTGGGTCGGAAAACTGCTAGCTTGGGGGGAGACAAAGACCAATAGATTGACAGTAGCCACTGGCAGAGGTGAAAGAGATTCTTGCACTGCTTCTATTAGAATGAGCGGAAGCCTGGAAAACAAGATGCATGGTATTTCAGAGACTGCTGGGAGCCATTGCGGTACAAGTAAACACATGGGTTGCTAAGAATAGAAACAGGTGCAGGTATACTTGTGTGTACACCAATGCTAGGAGTTTAGTAAATTATTGGAGATGAATTTGAAGAATTTGAAGTATTGCTCAAAACATCAAAGGCAGATATTGTTGGGATATCAGAGACGTGGTGTCACACAGATATAAGGGATGCAGAACTGCAATTTGGGGAGTACAACGTCTACAGAAAGGATAGACAGGATAGGAAGGGGGGAGGGGTTATGCTATTAGTTAAGAAACGCATAAAAACCAAGGAAGTGAAGCCAGTCGACATCGCCGGACAGTGCAGTGTTGAGTCAGTTTGGTGTGACATAAGCATTGGGAGATCAAAATTGGGAGTAGGAGTGTGCTATAGGCCTAATGACTCTGATGAGTATAATAAGGAACTGTACAGGGAAATAGAGTGGGCCAGTAAATCAGAGAGTCTTATAATGGGAGATTTTAATTTCCCAGATATTGACTGGAATTTGGGGGCTGGCTACTCACACACTAGCAGGGCTTTTGTGGATTTATTGGATGATTGTTTTCTACATCAGCATGTTCGGGAGGCAACTAGAGGGAGTAATACTCTTGATTTGATTATCAGCAGTGATTCTTCATGCATTAAGAATCTGCAGATAAATGAACCACTAGGTGGCAGTGATCGCAGTGTGCTGAAGTGGGATTTACTCAAAGAGGTAACTACCATTAGGGGTAAAGGGAAGGGTTATTGCTTCCGTAAAGGCGACTACGATGGACTGAGACAGTATTTAAATTCTATACAGTGGGACCAACTGATGATGTTACCAACAGCAAATTCAAAATGGGAAGCATTCAAAGAACTTATCTTGGAAGCTACTAGGCTTTACATACCAACTAAGAAATATTGTTCAAGGTTTAGGCCAAAATGGATGTCAGATGAACTAATGAGGCATATGGCAGAGAAGAAAAATGCATGGGATACTTACAAATTAACACATGACACAGAAGCCTATGATAGATACAAGTTGATATGCAACCAAGTTACAAAGGAGGTTAGGCAGGCAAAGGCAGATTACGAGAAATCCTTGGCAAGGGATGCAAAGAAAAACAGCAAAGAGTTCTTTACTTATGTTAACTCTAGAAGGAAGGGGATGAATCAGATTGGTCCACTTGATATTGATGGGTCAACTGTTGATGATCCTGCTCAGGTAGCTAACAAACTAAATGAATATTTTGCATCGACATTCACACATGAGGAGTTATTCAGCAAGGGGAATGCCAGAGGTGTATTCAACTCTAGCAGTAAGCTACAGAATCTGGAAATAACTGGGAGTAAAGTGGAGGAGAAACTGTTGAAGATAAACACAAGAAAGGCACCTGGGGTGGTTGGGATCTATCCGCTCATATTAAAGGAGGCAGCAAAGGAAGTAAGCAAACCCTTAGCCATAATTATGAGAGCTTCCTTGGACTCAGGGGAGGTACCCATAGACTGGAAATGTGCAAATGTTACCCCAATTCACAAAGGAGGATCAAAGGCTGACACAAGTAATTATAGACCTGTGAGCTTAACTTCTGTTCCAGGAAAATTAATGGAGGCACTGGTTAAAGAAGCACTGCAGGATCATTTAGACAAGACTTCAGTTATAGCTCAGACACAGCATGGTTTTGTTAAGGGGAAGTCTTGCCTGACCAACTTGATTGGATATTATGATGCAGTCACAAAAGAACTGGATGCAGGGAATAACTTTGATATTATATACTTGGATCTTAGAAAGGCTTTTGATACTGTTGCACATGGAAGACTGCTACACAAATTGGAGCAGTGTGACATTGGAGGCAAATTGCTGCTATGGATAAAGGGGTGGTTGAGGGGGAGAAGACAGAGAGTGGTAATCAATGGACACTGCTCATCGTGGACTAATGTTATTAGTGGAGTCCCTCAGGGCTCAGTGTTGGGTCCATTATTGTTTTCTGTATTTATAAATGATATTGATGATGGTATATCAAGCTTAATGTCCAAGTTTGCAGATGATACAAAGGTTGGCAGGGTTGTCAAGGACACTACTGACACTATGCTGCTGCAACAGGATCTGGAAAGGTTGAGCAGATGGGCTGAGAGGTGGCAAATTAAGTTTAACATTGACAAATGTAAAGTACTACACATGGGAAACAGCAACCCCAGAGCAACGTATCAACTCTGTGGTACTACACTGACAGTGGTAGAGAATGAAAGGGACTTGGGGGTGGTTGTGCAGGCAGATATGAAGTTCTCTGAGCAGTGCAGACGGGCTGCGAGAGTAGCTCATGGAGTATTGTCAATGATATACAGGAATTTTTCCAGCAGGGATAAGGAGGTGATTATTCCATTGTATAAGGCAATGGTCAGGCCACACCTAGAGTACTGTATACAGGTCTGGAGGCCTCATTTCAAGAAGGATGTAGAGCTGCTGGAACGAGTACAGAGAAGGGCAACAAGATTAGTGAATGGAACAAAGGGGTGCTCTTACGAAGAAAGGCTTAAGTTTTGCAAATTACAGTGTCTGGAGACTAGGCACCAGCGAGGTGATCTGATAGAGGTGTATAAAGCCTTGAATGGTTTAAGCATGCTCAATGCTGATGGGATTCTTCCTCTAGCTCAGAAAAATCACCTGAGAGGGCATAAATTCAAATTGAGGAAAGACAGATGTAGGATAGACCTGAGGAAATTTGCCTTTAGCCAGCGGGTGGTTGGTCGGTGGAACAGACTTCCATCCCTTGTGGTGGAGGTTGATAGCCTAAATAAGTTTAAGGCTCAGCTGGACAGGTATTTGGAACGAACAGAGGGGTGAAGTGGAAGTGGGTTTTTTTTTTTTTTTTTTTTTTGGCTGATGCTGCATAAGCTTGCTTTCTTGCATCAAATGCCTCTACTAATACTAATGCTAATGCTTTTGATCATGTCTGGTATAAAGATCTAAATAAGCTTCCATCTTATGGATTGTTTTTTTGTAATTGGGTATCCAGTTTTCTCTCTAACTACTCACTGTCAGTGATGGTGGATTGCTCTGCTTCTTCTAAGTTCTCCACTAATGCTTGTATTCCACCAGGTTCAATTCTTTCTTCTGCTCTATTCTTCTGGCCTTCTTCCATTGACTGGAAATCTCATCTATAGTTCTGCTGTTGATAACACACTTCATTCCACGTTCCAGTTTGAGAAACTTTCCCTGCACAAAAAGTTTCAACTTCTTCAATATCCACTACCAACTCCTTAAATGCTGATGTCCAGTTAATTCTCCAGTGGGGCAAATATAACTTAATTAATTTCAATCATTCTAAACTTCAGCTTTATCTTTCAAAAATGATTCGGCTAAGGTAGAGAAAGGCAACACGAGAACGATGAGAAACGGCAGATAACTTACACGAAAAATTAGTTTCCCGACACCAGACTCTAGCGCTGCTCGCTCGGTAAACAGACAGTAGGTGTTATCGGTCTGCAGCCAAAATTGAGAAAGATATATTAATTGACAGGTAAAAAAATCTCATCATTTGCCAGAGGTAGGTGTGGCAAATGATAAAATGATTGGTGGTGGGCACGACAGATGACAAGTTACTGTGTAGTTATTGGTTGGCATTATAATGTGTATTTATGAGTAAAGAACGGTGCATAATAGTTTTGTGATGAACAGTAAGCAGGTAATAGTAGCGATGAATCTTTTAAAGATGGAAGAAATTCGAAAGGAAAATAAAATGTTGGTTGATTTTTTGATGAAAACTAAATTAATAAAAGTTTCGTTCGTTCATATTTATGTTCTTCATTAAGTTTTTTTTTCTCATTATTAAAAGCAGATTTTTGGAGTTCATGAATGTTTTTGCTATATTGTTGATTTAGCTTTGGTTACGAAAAAAGGAAAAGGTTTCTTTATTTTTCGTTATATTTCATAACCTGACCTTAAATGGTAGGAGAGGAAATAATAGAAAAGGTTTCCTTATGTTTCGTGACCTAACCTTAACATTAGGTTAGGAAATAATAGGAAAAGAAAGAAAGATTCTTTATATATATAGTGAATAGCTATTGAGGTGTTGATTGACGTTATGATATGTGTGTATCCGCATGAGTGTCTTTAAAAATAAAAGTATAGTAATAAAAAATTAATATTTTGTTAATTTATACACTAGTCCACTCATGATTGTAAAGAAAAAAGGTTAGGTTACCCCCTCCACTTCGGGAGGGGTTCAAGCTCCCATGGGATTCAAGTGGAGGTAACCTGATCTTTTTTCACCATTATGGAAAGTGTTCATTAGGGCAAGTTACCATCGAGGAAAGTGACTATTAGTGCTTCTGAGTGATACTAATCTAATCCAATGTTATTGTGTGTTGTGTTCACGCACCAATCAGCCCATCGTTTGCCATGCCTACCTGTCAATCAATATATCGTTCTCGACTTCTGCTCCAGACCTATGACACCTACTGTTTGTTTACTGAGTGAGCAGCGCTAGAGTGCCATATTAGGAAACTAATTTTCCGCGTAAGTTATCTGACATTTCTCGTCGTTCTTGTGTTGGCTTTCTTTACCTTCGTCAAGGATTCTTCTTCACTTATGCTTATCTTCAATGACACTCAGATTTCTAGACAAGATAATATATTTCTATTAGGGATTACTCTGATTTCTAATCTCTCTCTCTCTCTCTCTCTCTCTCTCTCTCTCTCTCTCTCTCTCTCTCTTAGCATAAACACATCACAAATATTTCTTCCTCTGCATCTAAAAAACCAGGTTTTCTCTTTCACTATTGGCATTACTTTTCTTCTAAACAGCTACTCACTATAGAAATCTCAGCTCCGCCCTAATGTGAAACATTTTTCAACACATCTGGCAAGATTACCCCATTACCTCTCTCTCATGCTTATAGACTCCATTTCAAAGAAGTCAGTTATGTTAATTAATGACCTGTCTCATAGAATACCTCTGCAGTCACATAGAAAGTCTCTCCACACTTCTGCATATCTTTTCTATACATACTTCAATGGGGATCGTTCTTCTGAATTGGCTTGATAATTCCCAGTCTCTCTTCAAAACCAACCCAAACACGAGATGCAACCAGTCACCATCTATTTTCAGTCCCAGTTGAAACTCACAGAACCAAATTTTATTCTTCATTTATTTCTTCAACTTACATTTTCTGGAAGTTGTTTATTTAAAATATAAAATTAAAAGTTAAAATATAAAATTAAAATATATAAAGTTAAATTATTTAAACTTATGTGTTCATATAAGTTTAAATATTTCCTGAAAACTACAATCTACAAACTGCAGTCTACAGAAATTCAAGTCTAGTGTCATAAGTATCGTCTATCATCTTTTTATACTCTACTAAGATGATATAAGTATCTTCTATCGGCACCTCCGTAGCCAGGTGGGAAGGAGCAGCAGTGCATAGCACACGCTTCTTGATTAGACCGGGGTTCAAGCCTGTCACCACCAAATACAGAGGATGCAGAAAGGTCAGGGAATGACCACCGCATATCCCGGAGCAACATGGCTTTAGTTGCTAATGCTCCTAAAAACCAAATAACAAACAAGTATCTTCTATCATCTTAGTAGAGTATAGGTTCTAACTCCTTTAGTGAGTAGGTTAATTGTTAAAAAAAAAAAAAAAAAAAAAAAAAAACTCTTAATAATATAAAATTTAAAAGAATTATATCTGATATTTGAAATAAAAACAAAAATACAGATTGGAGAAAATGAAGTAAAAAAATAAAATAAAAAAATAAAAAAAAAGAAAAGTTAAACAATAATATAAAAACTAAAACACTGAATACACAAAATGAAACAAAACTAAAATACAAAACAAAATCAATAAATAAATGTAAGCTACAAAAATTGCTTACATAAGTGGTAGGATAAGTGAAAGCCTCTTCCATTCTGAGAAAAATCAGTGCGGAATTTTATGAATACTTTATTTGATGAAGAAGTTATAGGTCCAGGGTTCTGCTGATTGTTACAGATTCTCATTATTAAAGGAAATGTATCCGAATCACCATCATAAATCTACCAAAACAAAAACATTATTAAGATATACACAAAATTATACACATTAAGAATGAAAATAAGAAATTTGAGGTATTTAAAATATAATACGGTAAATTCTAAATACCGTTTTAATGAAATTTTTGTCATGAAAAAATATTTCTTGGTCCCAGAAAAGTTTTCATATAATCAGTGCTTTTTCAATTAAAGGCTCATTCAAAACAATAAAATGTTTTCATAGTGCCCCCAGGACTAAACTTAGTGTATCATTTAACAAAAACAAAAGAAAAACTTTACTGGAAAATTATAATGCTACTTATGTAGCCTGATATTGTAAATACAACAATGGAAGCATTCAGATGAAAAATAGAATGTAAATTTTGGAAGATGACAAAATAATTCAGTACTGGACCCATCCATAAATCACTATAATTTTCAAGAAACCATGTGGCTGACAGGTTTCTTGTGCTTTCACAAAAATCCTATCAGCCACACAATTACAATGAGGATCAGACTCTACACAGAGAGATCAAATTGGATTTCAACTGCTGACTTATAATGTTGGATTTCAACTGATGACACTGTTTCAATAAAGGCAAAAGCCCGTCCATTCTCTTACCCCAAGCACCTTTCTCAAGTCTTGTATAAATATGAAAGTGTCCCTCCCCTGGTAAGAATTACTATCAGAAAATTCTAAATGGGAAGCATTCAAGGAATTAATCATAAATGCTACCAGGTTTTTCATACCAATTAAGAAATACTGTTCAATACATAGACCTAAATGGATGTCAGATGAAATAATGAGACTTGTGGGAGAGAAGAAAAAATGCATGGGATGAATATAATGCATCAGACAAACCAGTCTCTAATTAAGTCACAAAGCAGGTTAAGCAAATGACGGCAGATTACGAGAAATCTTTGTCAAGGGATGCAAAGAAAAACAGAATAGACTTAGAGGCTGTCACAAACATTCTCTCAGGTAGGCCAAGCTGTGCTTGCTACCCATTAATCTGAAGTGCTGATGAAACTGATGTTCAGGTGACACTCAAGCGAAGTGAACATAATTTCGGGAAATTCTGGTCAGTCTGTAATGGCCAAATCCTCTGCTTTCACCGCCACAATGGTGGGACTGTTAGTAACCCTGGTAATAACCCTCATGTTCAAGTCCTGAAATATGTGATCTAGCAGGGAGGTGGCCACGCAGATGCAAACAAATATAAGCAGAAGTGGTGGTGTGGCAGCTACATCACCTGAGGAATGCCACCCCTCTATGTTGCCAGGCAATACAAGGGAGCTGATGACTCTCATCAACAAGTGCAATACCACTGGTTTACTTATTGAAGGATTGAAGTGGCAGAACCCTTGTTTAGTTTGCAAAGCAAAGCTTCAGCAATCTCAGCCATCTTTTCAATCATGTAGTATGATTGATGTGTTTTGAGTTATGATGGATATCATAGCAAGACTCGATATTACTTACATTTTGAGGGTATGTGGCTGTAAAACGCTGTTTCCATCTGGCCGCTAAATAGTCCATGGACCGTACCTATTTGCAAATATCTAGGAGGCGTCTGGAACAGCTAGAATATAAACTTGCTGCCACTACTCTGCCAGATAGTGACTGGAGGGATTCTGAGCAGTGTGTATAGTGGAGATGAGGGATATTGTCGATGATATATATGTCAAAAAGCTGAGTATATTCTTCCCTAAAATTTAGTTAATTCATATAGAATGTCAGGGTCATCTTTTCTTACTACTGAATACATCATGAATTGTCAAAATAACAGTGGTGTCAGTTCTAATCTCAATGATGTCCATTTTTAGTTACAGTCTGCCGAAACACATTTATTTTTCTGACAGAATCCCAGTTATCAGTTGATTAAGCGACTACTCACCTCAGCTGAAATAATTATTTTCTGTATGATTCCTTTTGTTTCAAAAGTGATACATTTGAAGTGATATACATTTGAAAATACATATTAGCATTAGTAGAGGCATATGATGCAAGAAAGCAAGCTTATGCAGCATCAGCCAGAAAAAAAAAAAAAAAACTTCCACTTCACCCCTCCGTTCGTTCGAAATACTTGTCTTGCTGAGCCTTAAATTTTTGTAGGCTATCAACTTCCACAACAAGGGATGGAAGTCTGTCCCACCAACCAACTACACTGGCTAAAGACAAATTTCCGGACATCTATCCTACATCTGTCTTTCCTCAATTTGAATTTATGCCCTCTCAGGTGATTATTCTGAGCAAGAGGCAGAATCCCATCAGCAATGAGCATGCTCAAACTATTCAAGGCTTTATACACCTCGCCGGTGCCTAGTCTCCAGACAGTGGTGTCAGTTCTAATCTCAATGATGTCCATTTCCACTACTCATCTCAGTTCAAATAATTATTTTCTGTATGATTCCTTTTGTTTCAAAAGTGATACATTTGAAGTGATATACATTTGAAAATACATATGTTCTGATAGTCCCTGACAGAGAGTTAGTGATTTAGAATCTCCACTTTTCGATCTTAGCATTAGCATTAGTAGCTGCATATGATGCAAGACAGCAAGCTTAAATAGCATCAGCCAATAAAAAAACATAAAAAAATCCCTTCCCATTTCACCCATCCATTCACTCCAAATGTTTGTACAGTTCTGCCTTGAAGTCATTTAAGTTACTGACCTCCAATACAACAGATGGAAGTCTGTTCCAACTATCAACCACCCACTGGCTAAAGGTAAATTTATGCATATCTATTCTACAATCATCTTTTCTCAATTTGAATTTCTGTCTCGTCAGATGAGTGATCTGAGCAAGAGGAAGAAGCCCATCAGCATTGAGTTTGCTCAAACCATTCGAGGCCCTATACACCTCAATTAGATTACATCAGAGGTACCTAGTCACCAGACGCTACAATTTGCAAAACTTAAGCCTTTCTTGGTAAGAGCCTTTGTTCCACTTGTCAATCTTGTCCAAGCAGCTCTACATCCTTCCTAAAATGAGGCATCCAAACCTGTACGCAGTACTCAAGGTGTGCCTTATACAAAGGGATAATCACCTCCTTGTCTCTGCAAGAAAAATTCCTATATATCATGGACAAAACTCCATGACCTGCTCTGGTAGCCATCTGCACAGTTCATATATGACTGCACATTTACCCCCCCAGGTCTTTTTCATTCTCCACTTCCCTGTTTGTTGTATCACACAGTTGATACATTTCTCTTGGGTTACTGCTACCCATATGCAGTAATTTGCATTTGTCAATGTTAAACTTCATTTGCCACTTCTCAGCCCATCAGCCTAACTTTTCTAGATCCTGTTGCAGTAGCATACTGTCTTTAGTCATTAACAACCTTGCCATCCTTTGTATCATCTGCAAATTTGGAAATTAAGCCTGATATACCTTCATCAATATCACTGATAAATACACAAAACAACATGGCCCAGCACCGAAACCTGGGGGACTCCACTAATGACATTAGTTCACATAGAGCATGGTCCATTTATTAAAACTCTCTGCCATCTCCCACTCAACCATCCCTTTATCAATTGCAGGAACTTGCCCTTAATGCCATACCACTCCAATTTGTACAGCAGTCTTCCATGCACAACAGTATCAAAAGCTTTCCTGAAATCCAAGTATATGACATAAAAATTATTTTTTGCATCCAATTCCTTTGTGACCACATCGTAGTATCCAATCAAATTGGTCAGACAAGATTTTCCCTTAACATTTGTTATTTGTTTTTTTTTGTTTTTTTAAGGAGCATTAGAAACTAGGGCCATATTGCTCAGGGATATGCAGTGGTCATTCCCTGACCTTTCGCATCCTCCATATTTGGTGGTCATGGGCTCGAACCCCGGTCTAATCAAGAAGCGTGTGCTACGAACTGCGGCTCCTGCCCACCTGGCTATGGAGGCATCTTTCCCTTAACAAACCAATGCTGTGTCTGAACTATTACTGCAGTCTTGTCTAGGTGATCCTGTACCACCTCTTTAACCAGTGAATCCATTATTTTCCCTGGAACAGAAGTTAAACTAACAGGTCTATAATTATTTGTCACCCTTTGAACCCCCTTTGTGAATTGGGGATACATTTGCAACCCCTGACTCTAAGCACGCTCCCATAATTATGGCTAAGCACTTGCTTACTTCCCTCGCTGCCGTGTTCAATATAATTGAATAGATTCCATCTGCCCCAGGTGTCTTTCAGCAATTTATCCTCCACTTTTCTCTTTGTTATTACAAATGCATTTAGCTCCCTGTTAAGAGTTTAGTAAACTTCTGCCCTCTCCTTCCTTACAGAATTCCTCGTGTATGAATGTAGATGTAAAATACTCATTCGGTTCATCAACTACTTGAGCAGGATCATCAATAGTTGAACCATCCCCTTCCTTCTAGAGTTTACATAAGTAAAGAACTCTTTGCTGTTTTTGTTTGCATCCGTTGCCAAAGATTTCTCATAATCTGCCTTTACCTGCCTAACCTCCTTTGTGACTTGATTACAGACTAGCTTATATCGGCCATAGGCTTCTAGGTTGACTGATAATTTATATGCAAGCCATGAATTTTTCTTTTCTGCTACGAGCTTTATTAATTCATCTGACATCCATTTAGGCCTGAACCTTGAACCGTATTTCTTAGTTGGAATGAAAAGCCTACTAGCCTCCAAGATTAAGTCCAAGAAGGGTTCCCACTTAGAATTCTCCATTAGTAATGATCAGTTTATTCCACTGTATAGAATTTAAAAACTGTCTGAGACCACTTTAGTCATATTTACGAAAACCCTTTCCTTTAAACTTGATGGTAGTTATAAATTCCACATCATTACATTGTGATCACTGTCACCTAGTGGTTCCCTTATCTGCAAATTCTTTATGCATGAATACTCACGGCTGATAATCAAATCAAGAGAATTACTCCCTCTGGATGCCCTTCGAACGTGTTGCTGTAGAAAACAATCCGCCAATAAATCCACAAAATTCTTGCTAGCATGCAAGTGACCAACTCCCAAGTTACAGTTAATATCGGGAAAGTTAAAATCTCCCATTAAAAGACATTCTGATTTACTGGCATACTCTATTTCTCTGTACAACTGTCCATTGTACCATCAGAGCCTATAACACACTCCTACTCTCATTTTCCCTTTCCCAGTCATACCAACCAGACTCAACATTACACTGTCCACCCATGTCAACTGGATGCATTTCCTTAGATTTTATGTGTTTCTTAACTAACAGTATAACCTCTCTTTCCTTCCTACTCTGTGCATCCTTTTTGTACACAGTGTACTCCCCAAATTCCAATTCTGCACTGCTTATATCTGTGTGACACCATGTCTCTGATATCCCAACAATATCTGCCTTTGATGTCTTGATCAGCACTTCAAATTTATCAAATTTATTTAGTATACTTCCACCATTGGTGTACATGCAAGTATACATGCACTTGTCCTTACTCTTAGTTACCCGAACACAGCCCATGTATTTACTTGTTCCATGATGACTCCCAGCAACTTTTCCCCACTAACGCTGGTAGTCCCTAAGGTTTTCCTCTTGTATATTAATAACCTTCTTCCATCGACCAGAAATCCCATCCACAGTTTTTCTGATGATGGCAAATTGCATTCCATCTTCCAGTATGAGAAACCTTACCATGCACTAACAGCTTCAACTTCTCAAATATCCACAACTAATTTCTTAAATGCTGAACTCCAGGTAATTCTCTAGTGGGGCAAAAGATAACTTAGTTAGTTTCAATCCTTCTAACACTCAGTCCTGCCTTTATATCCCGCCAAAAAATTCTTCTGCTTATATGTTCATCTTTGATCACACTCTGATTTCTAGGCAAGATCATATATTTCTGTTGGGGACTACCCTGACCTCTAATGTCTCTTGAGAGCAAAATTCTATTTCGCTCACAAGAGACACTGTTTTGGAAGAGAGAATAGAACATCTTTTTGCTGTTCAACTTCAAACTCACAGAACCAACTTTTTTTTTTCTTCTTCATTTATTCCTTCAACTTTAGTTTTCTGGAACAAGCTTCCTTTATATTTCCATCAGAAGTTCAAATCTAATGTTAACAAGTATCTTCTTCTTTCATCTTCTCAATCCCTGCAATCACTGAACAATACTAGGTAATACAGGTTCAAATAGCTCTCGTGTTTGGGGTTTACATAAAAAAAAAAAAAAAACTTATGTAAACACTAAAAGAAAAGGGATTATCTGACCAATCTGATTGGATTCTATGATGTAGTCACAGAGGAACTGGATACAAAAAATAAATTTGATATCATATACTTGGAATTTAGGAAACCTTTTGTTTTTACTGTTCCACATGGAAGACTACTATACAAATTGGAGCAGTATGGCATTAAGACAAGTTGCTGCTTTGGATAAAGGGATGGTTGAGTGAGAGAAGACAGAGAGTGGTAATCAATGGACACTGCTCTATGTGGACTAATGTTATTAGTGGAAGTCCCCAGGGTTCAGTGTTGGGTCCATTGTTGTTTTCTGTATTTATTAATGATACTGATGAAGGCATATCAGGCTTAAAATCAAAGTTTGCAGATGATACAAAGGTTGGCAGGGATTTTAATGACACTAATGACAGTATGCTATTGCAACAGGATCTAGAAAAGTTGAGCAGATGGGCTGAGAGGTGGCAACTGAAGTTTATTGACAAATGTAAAGTACTGCATATGGGAAGCAGTAACCCCAGACTAATGTATCAACTGTGTGGTACTACACTGACAGGTATAGAGTGAAAAGGACCTGGGGACAATTATGCAGGCAGATATGAAGTTTTCTGAGCAGTGCAGATGGTCTGCAAGAGTAGCCCATGGTGTCTTCTCAATGATATACAGGAATTTTTCTAGCAGGGATAAGGAGGTGATTATCCCATTGTATTAGGCAATGGTCAGGCCATACCTTGAGTACTGTATACGTCTTAAGTTTTGAAAATTACAGTGTCTGGAGACTAGCCACCTGTGAGGTAATCTGATTGAGGTGTATAAAGTCTTGAATGGTTTGAGCATGCCCAATGCTGATGAGATTCTTCCTTTTTCCCAGAATAATTGCCTGAGAGGGCATAAATTCAAATTTGGAAAGACAGTTGTAGGATAGATGTGCGGAAGTTTGCCTTTAGCCAGCGGGTGGTTGATTGCTGGAACAAACTTCCATCATAGTAGAAGCTGATAGCTTAAACAGATTCAAGGCAAAACTAGACAAACATTTCAAGTGGGAGGATGAGTGAAGTGAGATTTGATTTGATTTGATTTGATTTTTTATGGCGCATCGGCAGCTAAGACCATAATGCGCCAATGTGAAGTGAGAAGGGTGGGGTGTGTGTGTGTGTGTGTGTGTGTGTGTGTGTGTGTGTGTGTGTGTGTGTGTGTGTGTGTGTGTGTGTGTGTGTTTTTTGGCTGATGCTATATAAGCTTGCTTTCTTGCATCATGTGCCCTTGCTAATGCTAATACCCAAACAGGATGTACAGATAACTTCAAAGCAAGATATCCCCTTCCTTGTAGAGTTTACATAAAAAAAGAACTCTGTTGTTTTTCTTTGCATCGTTTGCCAAAGATTTCTCGTAATCTGCCTTCGCCTGCCTAACCTCCTTTGTGACTTGGTTACAGACCGGCTTATATCTATCATAGGCTTCCGTGTTTTCTGTAAATTTATATAGTATGAATCAGAGCTGTAATACTCAATATGTTCTACATTGATAATAATATTAGTAAAATAATAAGAGGAGTTTACCTCAATATAGTACGTAGAACACTACCGTATGATACCCTCCAGAAATTAAAATGGAAAACTGAAAAAAATCGACAACTTACCGGTACATTAGAGTAAAATATAAATAATTGAATAATCAATTTAACACAATTCAAATCAATTTAAAACAATTAAAAATCAAATTAACGCAATTAAAAGAATCTAACGAAAATATTCAAAACAATTTTCCTTCCTGAAGCTGACAACGCTTTTCGACTGTAGGTCGTGATCACAGGAATGAAAATTACCGAATCGGGCTAAACCTGAAACTTATATAGTGACTATTTGTCTTTGCACATGTGAGAAAAGGTCCATGCATCGGAGATCAAATATGGCCACCGAACATTAACACAATTCTCGTGTAATTTAATTTCAATGGTTTCTGCAATTAAGAGTCGCGTATAATTATGTTGAACGTTAAGTATTTTGGCCTCGTTAAATAAAAAAAGTATGTTTTTCATTAATGGCATGAAAGCCTAATTCTGAAGCTGCTGAATGAGAAGCATGAACTGAGGCTTCATGTTGATTTACACGAATATTAAGAGAAAATTGCGTAGAACCTTGGTAAGACGAGTCGCAATCACCGCAACAAATGTTGTATACCAGATCATTAATTTGTGTTGCGAACGTGGAAAGAACCGAGCAATTGTTCAATATAGTGTGTAACTTCCGTATTGGCCTAGCTACAATTTTAAATTCGGTATCTTTAAAGAATCTGTTAAGCTGTTTGTGTCACTGTTCAACATATGGGACAGAAATAAAGTATTTTTTGATATTACTATTGTTGATTTGTGTAGTATTTTGTATCCTATCCTTAGCCTGTACCCTAATTCGGTTTATAGTGGTAATGGAATAACCCCTGTTTAAGAATCTGCTAGTTAATATTTGTATTTCTGAGTCCAAAGCAGATTCCGTCGTTGAATATTTATAGGCATTTAGAAATTGATTAAAGATAATCGATCTTTTGTAGGTGTATGGGTGATAGCTATTATAATGTAGAAGCATACCGGTGTTTGTAGGTTTTCGTTAGATGCTAAATTGTATTTTATTCGAGTCCCGGGTAAGCGTGAAATTTAGAAAGTTAAATGACTTTGTATTCGTATCCTCCCTTTCCAATGTAAATTTGAGTCTAGAGTGAATATTATTAAATGAATGTAAAATGTCTTGGATAGTACTACTATAGGTAATAACTAGAACATCGTCTAAATACCTCCCATAGTATGTGATACGGGGTCGAAAAGGTGTCAAATGTATATGCTCAATCATTGAGAGATAGATCTCTGACATTAACCCCATAAGGCTCATACCCATTGGTAATCCAAAAATTTGTTTGTACACCTTGTCTCAAAAGGTGATGTAGTTGGCCTCAACTAACAGTTTAATTAAGTGAAAAATTTCCGTAATAGATAGCTTCGTATAATTAATCGGTGTCGAGTTTTTATTTAACATATTCCAAATAATATCTAATATGTATTCAACGTTTACATTCGTATATAACGAGGTAACATCTAGTGAGAATAAATTGTCATTGTCGCCGAGTCTACAGTCTTTAAGATTATTAAATAATGTAACGTAGTTCTTAATCCCAAATTTTATTACCTGTCTAAAGGGTTTTATAATGCTATATACATGTGTGGCTAAGGATGAAAATGCAGAGTTCCTGTAGGAAACAATAGGTCGAATAGAAAATCCAGTCTTGTGTAATTTTACCTGACTGAAAAGTGCAGGAATATTGTATGTTCTGGACTTCAATTCTTCAATTACTGAACCATAGTAATGTAGTCGTTTTTTCGATACATGGTTAACGTTTTATTGTATTCGGTTTATTGAAAATAAACCGAATTAGGGTACAGGCTAAGGATAGGATACAAAATACTACACCAATCAACAATAGTAATATCAAAAAATACTTTATTTCTGTCCCATATGTTGAACAGTGGCACAAACAGCTTAACAGATTCTTTAAAGATACCGAATTTAAAATTGTAGCTAGGCCAATATGGAAGTTACACACTATACTGAACAATTGCTCAAATCTTTCCGCATTCGCAACACAAATTAATGATCTGGTATACAACATTTCTTGCGGTGATTGCGATTCATCTTACCAAGGTTCGACGCGATTTTCTCTTAATATTCGTATAAATCAACATGAAGCCTCAGTTCGTGCTTCTCGTTCAGCAGCATAGAATTAGCCTTTCATGCCATTAACGAAAAACATACATTTTTATTTAACGAGGCCAAAATACTTAACGTTCAACGTAATTATATGCGACTATTAATTGCAAAAACCGTTGAAATTAAATTACATGAGAATTCTGTTAATGTTCGGTGGCCATATTTTATCTCCGATGTGTGGACCTTTTCGAAGAATAATCACTATTTAAGTTTCAGGTTTAACCCGATTCGGTAATTTTCATTCCTGTGATCACGATATACGGTCGAAAAGCGTTGTCAGCTCCAGGAAGGAAAATCGTTTTGAATATTTTCGTTAGATTCTTTTAATTGAGTTAATTTGATTTTTAATTGTTTTAAATGGATTTGAATTGTAAGTTACCAGTAAGTTGTCGATTTTTTCGGTTTTCCGTTTTAATTTCTGGAGGGTATCATACGGAAGTGTTCTATATACTATATTAAGGTAAACTCCTCTTATTATTTTACTAATATTATTTTACTAATGTAAATTTATATGTATCCCATGCATTTTTCTTCTCTGTCACATGTCTAATTAGTTCATCTGACATCCATTTAGGCCTAAATCTTGAACAATTTTCTTTGTTGGTATGAAAAGCCTAGTAGCTTCCAAGATTATTTCTTTGAATGCTACCCATTTTGAATTTGCTGTTGGTAACATCATCAGTTGGTCCTATTGTATAGTATTTAAATACTGTCTCAGAGCACTGTAGTCACCTTTCTGAAAGCAAAAACCTTTACCTGGTAGTTAGTTTGGTTTGGTTTGAATTTTATTGGTGCATTAGCAACTAAGGCTATAATGAGCCAAAACCAGGTCATATATACAAAGGTTGTTAAGCATTCAGTGACCTAATTAGTTAGGCACCATGTCAAGATATATAATAACATAAATATAAAAAGTATAAAAGTAAAACATATATCAACAAAGAAATAACAATAAAAGGTAAATTTTAAATATGAGTAAAAAAGTTTACCGATTTTAGTAGCTGAAGACAGCAGACACATGGTCATTGTCGGATAAAATCTGACTGAGTGTATAAGGCTCAGCCAGAGTATTGTTATTATTACCATTAGTCATATAGTGCAAGGAAGCCTGAAACATATGCTGCACCAGCCAAAAAAAAAAAAAAAAAAAAAAAAAAAAAATCTGAATTAACCTGAGAGAGAGAGAGAGAGAGAGAGAGAGAGAGAGAGAGAGAGAGAGAGAGAAATAGGAGGGAATCACCAAGAAAGAGAAGAATGATGATATCCGGCTCAGGACCCTAGGTGTGCCAAGCCTATACTCACCAGATGTGAGCCCCCTGGGGTAATGACTAAAGGCGGAAAATAAAAATCACATTCGCGTCTAAAACGTGGAAAACGGTTAAAATGTGAAAAATACTTAAAATGGTGCCACAGTTCTCACACATAGGACAGTCATCTGCCCTTAGCAGAAATGCATGTGTAAAATTGACTGTGTTCTATGCAGAGGCGAGCTAGAACAACTTCCTCTCCGCGGTTCCTGCACAGACTAGACTGCCAGTGTCGGAGTACAGGCTTTATCTGTTAGAGCTTGTTTGTGACTTGCTCATGCCAAGATTGTTGCCACTGGGACAGTAATTTAGCATGTATTAGCTGCCTGTAGTCTGTATAGGGGACTAACAGGCCCCTATACAGACTACTATCTGGCCGCAGCATCTGCCAGTTCATTTCCCCTGATCCCAATGTGGCTTGGAATCCAGTAGAAATGAATGTCGAAAAAGCATTTAGACAGAGAGTGTAGAGTCTGCTGAATCTGGGTCACAACTGGATGAGGATTATACCTCATCCCCGATAAAGCCTGCAGTGTACTTAAAGAGTCAGTGTACACCATACATTTTTGATACCTATGGGTTTTAATGTGGTCCAAGGCTAACTCTATAGCACACAACTCAGCTGTATATATGCTGCATTCGTGGAGAACCTTTCCAGATATAGAACGACCTGGAAAGATAGCAGCAGATCCGACAGACAACTATGACTTTGAGCCAGTGAAGACAGGAAAGAAGTCAGAATATTCGGCTTGGTGGGCAGCATAGATTTGTTTGTAGACAGAAGGTGGAGTTATGGACTTGCCCCAAGTTTTAATGGAGAAGTTGCATGATGGTAAGCAAGCATGCCAGGGTGGAAGTGGTGGCCTTGATGACTGGGCAACATTGTCTACCGTGATGTCGAGCTCTCTGAGCAGCTCTTGGACATGGATACCAAAAGGTCGGTTGGCAGTATGGCGAGTGTTATATAGGTTTTCCCATCGTTGCTTAAAAATGGATTTCCATGTAGGGTGGCAGGGATTTTAATTTAAAGGTATATTTTAAAGACAATTGCTTTCATTGGAATAATGGTGGTTCAGCTTTAACATATAAACTCTGGACATGGGATGTTCTAAATGCTCCAGTAGCAATACGGATGGCTTTGTGGTGAACAGGGTCCAGCCACCTAAGTACGCTGTTTCTAGCTGATGCATACACTTGGGACCCATAGTCTAGTTTAGACCAGACAAGCGCACAATAGAGGCTCAGTAGAGTGGAGTCTGCTCCCCTTTTATTAGAGGAGATAGCATGTAGGAAGTTCAACCCTCTTGTGCACTTTGTCCTCAGTTGAGAAATATATGGTAAAAATGTCAACTTATTATCGAAAATGAGCCCCAAGAATTTTGTCTTGGGTGCTATTAGAATGATGTCTTGTTCGAGTTTAAGTTCTGGTTCAGGATGGTTCTGTTTGTGACAAAAGTGTATGCAGACAGTCTTCTGTGGCATGAACCTAAAACCATTTGCCACTGCCCAAGAGTTGATGTGGTCAATGGCATGTTGCAATTGTCTTTCAATGAGCCCCATATTGCATGACTGCAAAAAGATGCTAAAGTCATTTCCAAAGAGGGCACTGTTTATAGTTGGAGGAAGTTGTTCAGTTATAGAGTTAAGTTTGATAGCAAAAAGCATAACACTTAAAACTGATCCTTGTGGAGCACCCTCTTCTTGGCAGAATGGCCGGAAATAGGTGGATTGTACACGAACTTGGAAAGACCAGTCTGCAAGGAAGTTTTTAATAAAGAGGGCAATGTGTCCCCTAAGACCACAGTTATATATGTCTTTTAAAATTCCATATCTCCAAGCCGTGTTGTACGCTTTTCCATATCAAAGAAAACCGACACCTGGTGCTCGCGTTTCATGAAAGCATCACGTATAGATGTTTACAAGGGGATTAAATGGTCAAGTGTTGACCTGTTCCTTCAGAAGCCACATTGTATCTTGGAAAGGAGGTTGTTAGCTTCTAAATACCACAAAAGATGAGCATTGACCATTCTTTCCAGGATCTTGAACAAGCAGCTCATCAAAGCATTAGGATGGTAATTTTTTGGTAATTTTGGATTCTTCCCTGGTTTTGGAAAGGGAAGGATGGTTGCCATATGCTATGAGTCCGGAAATGTCTCTTCAATATAGATTCTATTATAGAGAGCAAACGATCCATGGATTCCGATGATAGGTGTTTAATCATCTCATAATGGATGTCATCTGGCCCAACGGCACTCACTTTGGATAGTGAGAATGGTGCTTTCAGCTCCCACTGTGTAAAGGGCTGATTGTATTCCTCGCAACTGTTAGAGAACAGCTTCAGGTGACGTTTTTCTGATTTTTGTTTGAGTGCAAGGAACTCTGGGGGTACGATGTTTCTGAAGACACTTTAGTAAAATCTCCCCCGAGAGTATTTGCAATTGCAGTTAGATCTGCAATTGTACATCCATTTTGTTCCAGGATTGATGAAGGGAGTGTGGTGTATTTGCCCTTCATTTTCTGAACTTTGTCCCAGATGGCTTTGGGATTGGCAGCCTGTGAAAGGAAAAATGAAAATCTAATCAAAGATTCCTTTTGGCTCTGATATGCCGTGCTTTGGCACATGCATGTTTGAAGACTATTAAATTATCTGTGGTGGGGTAACGACGAAATATTCCCCATGCTTTTTTTGAGCCTTCCTAGCTGCTGTGCATTTTCCATTCCACCATGGTTTTGAAAAATGTGAAAGCAGGATGATGTCCTTGGAACTGCAACTGCCACTGCCTGGACCATACTTTCTGTGATGTGCTTTACTGACTCATTAATTGGCTTCTGGTTGACTGTAGTGGTATTGAACATTGCCAGATGACGAAAGGCATTCCAGTCAGCGTGATTGATCTTCCAACGTGGTATTCTCGACTGGTGACATTGCCTCCCATTAAAAATGGTGGATAACACAGGGAAGTGATCACTACCATAAAGGTTTTCTTCAACCTACCATGTACTCAGAGGTAGGAGGGAAGCAGAACAGATGGAAAGATCAATGGCAGTAAATGTAAGGGTAGCCGTGTGAAAAAAGGTGTTAGATCCTACATTTAGAAGGGCCATCAAGCAATCGCTCAATAATGCGACATCTTCTATTTATGTCAGAACTACCCCAAGGATAATATGTCCATTGAAATCCCCTAATAATAGAAAACAGGTTAGAAATTACTTAATGAGATCATCAAAGTTTGCATGGGTGGTGTCATTCCCAGGTGGCAAATAAATGGAGCAAATAGTTCAAAGGAACCCTACCGTAAGACGAACCGCTACGGGCTCTAGATTAGTGGTGAGAAGCATAACTTGAAAGGGGGTGTCGGTACCTACAATAACAGTGACTCCTCCATGGGCAGGTCCATCTCCAGCTCTGTCTCTGCGAATAACTGAGCAATTACGTAAGTAAGGGTCCTCATTTTCCTTTAAATACATCTCCTGTAAGCAAAAGCAAGTTGGTTTATGCTTACTTAGGAGAGCCTTGATGTAATTTCTATATCTACGAAATCCACAGTAATTCCATTGTAGAAATTTAAATGTACCCATTATTTAGATTTATTGGGTCCATCTGGTGGCTTCTGAAGGGCTGAGAGCTTCGTTTTCTCAGTCCTGGGTTATCTCCCTTTGGAAAGACTGGACATTGGCCTGTATCCATTTCTTCTTCTTCTTCTTCTTTCGCAAAGAGTTCCAGGACAGACTCATCCTGTACCTCCTTATCTTCAACAATCATTGTCTCTTGGATTGTAGATGGCTGTTCCCCTTTCTTCGTAGTTTCTTTAGCACTGTATTTTGGAAGTGGTGGAGCACTAGAAGGTACGGATATAGGAGTGGCGGCTGACTGTGATTTTTTTGTGTGGGCTTTTGGGAACTTAATAAATAGTGCACAATGGGGGTAAATGACTCCCTTGGTGGAATAGCCATATCAGTCTGAGTACTGATTGTACTTTTCCCAGAAGCTTTCTGGGAGTATGAGGGCTTGGCGCTATTTATAGGTTGGATGCGTTCCATCTTTCCACCGCTAGCATGCTTGACAGTATGCAGGGTGTTCTCCTTGGCAGTTAGTACAACTTGGCTTAGAAGCTAAACATTCCTTGCTCTCATGGTCTTTAGCACCACAGCAAGTACAGGCAGGGGTGCCACAACAAGCTGTTTGAGAGTGGCCATACTTTTGGCATTTAAGACACCTCATTGGGTTCGGAATATAAATTCTCACTGGGCAGTTTAAATAGCCTGCCTTTGTGGAACTTGGAGGCCGTGGAATGTTGAACATTAGGATGAGAACTCGAGTAGGGAAGAAATTCCCATCCTTCCGCATCGATATTCTTATGCCAGCCGTCACTCCTTGGTCAGAACAGATCTCTTCTTCAGAAACACGAAGAAGGTCCCACTCTGATATGACACTGCATGAAAAATTCAAGGTTTTATGGGGAGTAATAATGATGTGGCTTTCAGTAGTTGCTGTGCATGTTTTTGGCTTGCAGCCTCAACTAAAATGTCTCCGGAACGTAGCTTTTTGACAGATGGACAGATTTTGGAAATCCTGTCAACCCTTCTAATCCTTTCTGGATGAAGAAGGGTGACATTTTCCCGAGTACCTACTCTTTGGTGGAATGGAGCATGAGGAAAAGTGGTGTCACAGATGGTGGTCTATCTTCAGTTCTGGGCCTTTTTGAGGTGCAGTTATCGGTATCTTCCAATCGGTTAGGGAGGGGCCTTGTTGGGGCCCCAGAAAAATTGGATTTAAATTACTCATATGAGTAAGATAAAAATTTCCAATGGCCTAAATACCTCACCCACCATGGAGCCCTACGAGGGGATGCCCACTCATGAAATAGCAGGTACTGCATACATAAATGGGATGCCAAGTTCGATTAAGAGCACTATACCCATGTTTCCAATTAGCTTTATCCCATCCCAGGACCAAAGGGAGGGAGACTTATTGGAACGCAGTTGATCCAAGCAGTAAAAACCACCCACTGATTGATCCCAGTCGGACCAGTCCGGGACCGCTCATCTTATCAAAGCAAGGGCCAAAGTGGTTTATTAAGGCTGGGCCCCTCAACCACCAGGATCCCCCTTTCCGAGTTTCCACAGGTCACAGCGCAAGGCCGCACACACCGGATTCTGATGATGTAACCCTGGAACCAAGGTGTTAGATCCCAGTGATGCTAATCTGGAAGACCAGCAGCATCACTGGGAGATTCCCTCGCCATGTATAGGTGCCCACGTCGAGGAGGATGGTAGTTACCTCTTTGAGTAATTCCCACTTCAGCGCACCATGATCACTGCCACCTAGTGGTTCCTTTATCTGCAGATTTTTAATGCATGAAGAATCACTACTGATAATCAGGTCAAGAATATTACTCCCTCTAGTTGCCTCCCGAACATGCTGCTGTAGAAAATAATCATCCAATAAATCCACAAAAGCCTTGCTAGTGTGTGAGTGACCAATCCACAAGTTCCATTCAATATCTGGGATATTAAAATCCCCCATTATAAGACTCTCATTTACTGGCACACTCTAGTTCTCTGTATAGCTGTTTATTATACTCATCAGAGCCATACATAACACACTGCTACCCTCAATTTCGCTTTCTCAGTGCTTACTTCTCCATAAACTGACATGACACTGCACTATTCAGCCATGTCGACTGGCTGTAATTCCTTGGATTTTATGTGTTTCTTAACTAATAGCATAACCCATCCTGCCTTTCTATCCTTCCTGTACACATTGTACTCTTCAAATTCCAGTTCGGCATTCCTTATTATTATTATTATTATTAGCTATATGGCGCAAGGAAGCCTGAGGCTTATGCTGCACCAGCCAAAAAAAATTTTCTGAATTACCCCGAGAGAGAGAGAGAGAGAGAGAGAGAGAGAGAGAGAGAAAGAGAGAGAGAGAGAGAAAATAGAAGGGAATCACCAAGAAAGAGAAGAATAATGATATCCAGCTCAGGACCCTGGGTGTGCCAAGCCCATACTCACCAGATGTAAGTCCCTGGAGTTTATATATCTATGTGACACCACATCTCTGATATCCCAACAATATCTACCTTTGATGTTTTGAGCAATACCTCAAATTCATCAAATTTATTTACCAAACTCCTAGCATTGGTGTACACGTAAGTATACATGCACCTGTTCCTATTCTTAGTTACCCTAACACAACCCATTTATTTACTTGTTTCAGAATGACTCCCAGCAGTCTCTGGAATTCCCTGCACCTTATTTTCAAGACTGCTGCTCATTCCAATAGAAGCAGTGCAAGAATCACTTCCACCTCTGCCAGCGGCTACTATTAATCTATTAGTCCATGTATCACCTCCCCCACCAAGCTAGCAGTATTCCGATCCACCTAACACTGCCACCATAGTATCAGCAAATATTCTTGCACCCTTTCTATTTAAGTGTATCCCATCCCTGTAGAAGCAGTCTCTCCAGTTAACAAGCACAAATCAGGCTGAGAAAACTTCTACCCCCTTGAGTCTTGCACAATCTCTCCAGTGTCAAATTGATTGACATGGCTCTCATTATATACTCCCTTCTATTGTGCCTGGGCAGAATTGTAGCCACTTTTTTTCAACACTGACCTGTACTTGTTAAGTAATTCTGGCGGTCTCCTACTCTTAATATCATTACTGCCAACATGTACAACAATATCACCTTTTGTGCCCTTAAAAGTTGATATCTGCTCTACAACATCATCAACTTTTGCCCCTAGCAGCCATACCCTTGTTCAGTTCCAGATATTCTTTTTGCACAATATGTTCCCCATTTCCCTAACAATAGAGTCACTGACCACAACTAGTTCCTTTGGACCAGTGCATTCTGCCTTGGGGGTTGTCACTGTGTTATGAGATGTTCAAGTAAAAGTTCTGGCATTGATGTGGGCAACTGAGAGCTCAATAGGCCCCTCAATTTAAATCCTTCAAGGGCATGCACCCTGTCCTTCAAGCTCTCATATGGGCCCATAACAATGCTGAGTTGCTACCTGATTTCCTCACTCCCCTTACATTATTCACACACAATGACCCACCTAACAATATCAATACCCATGACATTATCATGTCCCATTCCTGGGTGCCTCCACAAACATCAAACAAGTAGTACATTTCAAAAGGCTGTGATCCAGAGGACAACCCCCCCCCCCCTCAGTTCTTCCCTGAGCAACAGCTCCTTCATTAGCTTGAGACTTTTGCTTTGCTGCTGAGATCTGAGTAATGATTTCGATTCAATTTCAAATAAAATTTCAATTTCAACACAAAATATAACCCTAAACTTATATCCCAATGTAGTTATAACACTATATATAGGGTGTACATAAATTAGTTGGGCAACATAAATGTTTTATTATGCATAGGTATACAGCCAAACATAAGAGTACACATGCTTATAAGATAGGGAAACACATAAAGTTTACCTTTTTCACAAATGTCCGATGTGGCTGCCCTTCGTTACTCTGCAAATGTCCAATCGGTAAATCAATTCTTGCCATATGTTTCTGAGCATGTTCACATCAATCAAACCAAGTGCAGTGCAGATTCGTGATTTCAATTCAGGAATGGATGTCAAAAGCGGCGGACTGTAAACCTGATCTTTCACAAAACCCCATACACTGAAATCTAGAGGTGAAGGTCTAGTGATCGTGGTGGGCATGGAATAACACCTAAGCAACCAATCCAAACTGGGACTTCAGCACTGAGGTAAGAAGTAACCATTGTGTGGAAGTGACAGGGTGCGCCATCTTGTTGGAAAATGAAACCTCCAAGCATTGTTTCCTTCAGGATTGGCATAAGGTAAATCTCGAGCATGTCCAGTTTACGGGAATCGTATATACCCATAACAGTTTTTTTCAGCAAAGAAGAATGGCCAAAAACCTTAGAACAACTTACGGCAGAAATCACGTTTCTTGGGAGTATCCCTTTCATGGTATAAATGTGGCATGAGGATTTTCTGATCCCCAAAGACTGACATTATTCTGCCCAGACATGAAAGTAGGGAGTATATGATGAGAGCCTTGTCGATCAATTCGGCCCAGGAAAGATTGCGCGAGGCTCAAGGGGTAGAATTTTTTTCAGCCTGGTCTGTACTTGTTAACAGGAGAGACTGCTTCTACAGGGATGGGATTCACTTAATTGAAAAGGGTGCAAGAATATTTGCTGATGCTATCGAGGCAGTGTTAGGTGGGTCGGAAAACTGCTAGCTTGAGGGGATACAAGGACTAATAGATTAATAGTAGCCACTGGCAGAGGTGAAAGTGATTTATATAAGTTTATGTATTTATGTAAGTTATTCTTGCACTGCTTCTATTGGAATGAGTAGCAGCCTGGAAAACAAGATGCAGGGTATTTCAGAGACTGCTGGGAGTCATTGTGGTTCAAGTAAACACATGGGTTATGTTAGGGTAGCTAAGAATAGGAACAGGTGCATGTATACTTGCATGTACACCATTGCTAGGAGGTTGGTAAATAAATTTGATGAATTTGAGGTATTGCTCAAAACATCAAAGGCAGATATTGTTGGGATTCCAGAGACGTGGTGTCACACAGATAGAAGGAATGCAGAACTAGAATTTGGGGAGTACAATGTGTACAGGAAGGGAAATAGAGTGGGCCAGTAAATCAGAGAGTCTTACAATGGGGGATTTTAATTTCCCAGATATTGACTGGAATTTGTGAGTTGGTCACTCACACACAAGCAAGGCTTTTGTGGATTTATTGGATGATTGTTTTCTACATCAGCATGTTCGGGAGGCAACTAGAGGGAGTAATACTCTTGATCTGATTATCAGTAGTGATTCTTCATGCATTAAGAATCTGCAGATAAAGGAACCACTTCAGCACACTGTGATCACAGTGTGCTGAAGTGGGATTTACTCAAAGAGGTAACTACCATCAGGGATAAAGGGAAGGGTTTTTGCTTTCGTAAAGGTGACCACCGTGGTCTGAGACAGTATTTAAATTCAGTACGGTGGGACCAATTGATGATGTTACCAACAGTAGGGTTACCATCTTCTGCACTCATAAAAAGAGGACATTTACATGTTTTGGGGCGAATAAAAGAGGACAAAAAGTTCATCTTGGATTAAAAAAAAGAGGACAAATATATTATGCAAATAATAAAATAAAGACAATGTAAACCACATTTACTGATGTTTAGGATTAGTACATTCATATTTGTCTTGAGAAATTATTTCTTTCAATAGCTTTGGATTGCCTCTCAAATATGTGTAAAAATCAACGCATGATATGTGTTTGAAATTGTACTGCAAAAACAAAATACCTTTTACAGAACTGACATTTAACCTATTCCTTTCTTTCACCCACTGACTTTGCATTAGAGAGAATACTCTCTCTACATTTGCACTGTGAGGAGGAATTGCAAAGAAAAACTGGGCAATTTTCAACAATTCTGAATGGAATTCAATAGTTTTTTTGAATTACTAAAATATTTGGCCCACTTTTCATGTATAAGCATGTTTTTAAAGTCTTTATTATTCATTTGACCCTCAAAAAATTTCTTCAAATTGTTAAATTGGTCAAAACACTTAACATCATCAATTGTTACCCCTTTGCCAATCAAGTAGGAAAGAGAACATTCTACATTGTTCCAGCTTGGTACTGCACCCATTTTCACCCACATAAAACAGGAAATGGATTCCATATGGTGAAGCCACTTATCCAAATATTCCATGCAATTTCTATACAGATATTTTGCATCACTAGAAAATTTTTCACATTCAAGTACAAGTCCTTCATCATGTTTTTTGTATAGCATTTCCTTTACTCTTAATGGCATGAAGTTGTGATCTATCCATTTCGAGATAATTTCTTTCACTGAGACTAAGACATCTAGCACTTCTGCAGCTGAGTTACTTTCCCTTTCAGTTCATTGTATACACTCATAAGTGATTGCATGAACCAAAGATGAATCTCACTAAATCCATTTTCAATTCAAAGAACCTTTTAATCACAATGGGAGGTTTTTTTTGGGACAAAAAATAAGCATGTAAAGCTGGAAACATATCTATGAGCCTTGTGATGCTTGGAAATAATAAAAGCCATCTCGTCTTGCTGGCCGACCGGGCTAGCCAGGTGGGTAAAGTGCCTGCCTGGCAACCCAAAGGTCGCGGGTTCGATTCCCGCCTCGGCCTTGGATCAAAGTACTGCAAAAACCTTGGGAGGTGCACTATGGCCACAGAAGCCGATGCGCCAACAACTACCAAACCAAAAAAAAAAAAAAAAATCGTCTTGCTGTGAGAAAGGAACTGTCTATATTCAATCTCAACAAACTCACAGTATTCCTTAAGCTCTTCAGTTCGGACTGTATAATTATGAAAATACTGGTAAATTTTAAAAACAATGTTCTCTACATCAACTTCCCAAAGTTCTGCAGCATTCTGAAGAAAATTGTTCAAAATATGTGCAGGGCAGCCCACTTCAATCAAAGTCTTGTTATGCAACAATCTCTTTAATTTTTCAAAGACATTATTCCCTTCTTCATTTCGTCTCGTCCTCCAAACATTGTATTGCAATTGTCCCCAGTGAATGCAATACATTTTTCACACAAACCATTTTTTTCAAGAGTTTCTTTAACATACGTAGAAATGGTATCTGCAGTCTCGTTAGGCATCTTCTGTAATTCAATTAATTTTATTTGTAACCCTCCTTCATTTACATCAAAATACTGAATAATTAATGGGAAGATTTTTTCAGAACCATGATTACTTCCATCAGTTGAGACCCCACAGTATGCAATTTTATTTTCTTTTAAAGTTTTTACAGTAACATTAAGAGAATGATTTGCAAGTACAAAGTTTACAACAGCTTCTGTCTTGGTTCTAGTGCAGGAAAATCTTTTTGCTACCTCAGAATCAAAAAATACATTTTTTAATATGACAGTTGTGCAATCCATTTATTTGTAACTACTATGATGTTTAACAGTGTGAAAAGCAAAGGTATCCTCTGCAGCAGCCAGATCATATTCTATTTTACCGACAGCTTTGACAAAAAAATCTGTAACCTTTCCCGAAGAGGCCTCACCTTGAACTGCTTTCTTGTGCTTCTCAGTTTCACTGTGATGCTTCAAATGACCAACCCCTTTATTGGCTACTGAAACATATGTCTCCATTCTGCAAACTTTACATTCAGCTTCCCATTCCTCTCGGCCAGATACAAAACACGGAAATTTGTTTTTCATCTCTTCTGTAAACATGCACTTTCTTTTAGGCATTTTAGGGGAAGTATAGTCTTTATAATATTAATTTTTATAATTGACATAATAATAAATATTTTTTATTGTAAGTAGTGAAGCATAAATTTTATAAAGGTTAGGTTATGTTTTACATTCACAACTAAACTAACCTAATTGCACAAAAGTACCTACAGGTATAAAGATGGATAATAAATATTTTTGTTATTAAAGTGAAAAACAGTATTTTAAAAAAAGGTAAACTTTGGTATTAAATAAACTAGTGTCTGCCTCCAGATTGGATTGTTGATAACTATACCAAATTTAGTCGAGAGTATGCAACTTTCGATCAATTTAGCGCACACAATTTCTAGAGAAAACAGTCCCTCTAACTGTCAATATTTATTTGACATGCTGGAATTCCTGTAATTTATATATCTTTTTTAGCACACCATCTGATCTTCACGAGTTATCTACTCACTAAACAAAAATATTGTATTGCTAGACTATATAAAATTTATATGTGCGTAAATTCTGAAGCAGGCATGGGTTGGTAACAATCTCAATGCACTAAACTGAGCGTCGTCGGGGTCTTCCGCCTAATTGTCAACACGGAAATTTGAATTGAAGAATCGTCTCCTATTCTGAAAAAGATTCAGTATAACGTAACTCGGTAGTTTTCGTCGAGCTTGCATAAAAAAATGGCGTTTAATATAAAAATCCGGACATTTAGACAAATTTCTAAAAATCCACCCGGACAAAAATTTTAGACAAAAAATCCGGACAAATCCAGTTAAAAGAGGACGGACGGTAACCCTAACCAACAGCAAATTCAAAATGGGAAGCATTTAAAGAAATTATCTTGGAAGCTACTAGGCTTTACATATCAACTAAGAAATATTGTTCAAGGTTTAGGCCTTAATGGATGTCAGATGAACTAATGAGACATGTGGCAGAGAAGAAAAATGCATGGGATACATATAAATTAATGGGTGACATGGAAGCCTATGATAGATATAAGTTGGTTTGTAACCAAGTCACAAAGGAGATTAGGCAGGTAAAGGCAGATTATGAGAAATCCTTGGCAAAGGATGCAAAGAAAAACAACAAAGATTTCTTTACCTATGTAAACTTTAGAACAGTGGTTTGTAACCAGGTGCCGCGGCACCTTAGGGTACTGCAACATCATTCCAGGGGTGCCACGTAATTTGGGTTTAAGTTACTTAAACTAATTATTTTTTAAAATTTATATGTTTATTTCATTATAAAAAGGTGTACAGTATCTTTTTTCATTATAAAAAGGTGTACAGTATCTTTTTAATTTTGTAGTGATCTATAATTGATGCTTACTTAGTACCACTATAAAAAGAATAAAATTATTATATATTGTATATATATAATTTGTATTATTAAATGTAATTTTTATAATTATATTATTGTAATAACTATCATATAACATATATTTTTTAATATTATATATATATATATATATATATATATATATAGAGAGAGAGAGAGAGAGAGAGAGAGAGAGAGTGAGTCAGATCTAACAGACAGAAAATTGAGTATTGAGTACGGGTGTTGCAAAATAAAACAAATTACTTAGGGGTGCCGTTATTAAAAAAAGTTGAAAACCGCTGCTCTAGAAGGAAAGGGATGAATCAGGTTGGTCCACTGGATATTGATGGTTCAACTGTTGATGATCCTGCTCAGGTGGCGAACAAACTAAATGAGTATTTTGAATCTACATTCACCCATGAGGAGTTATTCAGGGAGGGGAATGCAAGAGATGAGTTAAACTTTGGCAGTGAGCTGGATGATTTGTAATAACTGAGAGGAAAGTGGAGGAGAAATTGTTGAAGATAAACATAAAAAAGGCACCCAGGGTGGATGGGATCTATCCAGTTATATTAAAGGAGGCAGCAAAGGAAGTAAGCAAACCCTTAGCCATAATTATGAGAGCTCCTTTGGACTCAGGAGAGGAACCCATGAACTGGAGATGTGCAAATGTGACCCCAATTCACAAAGGAAGATCAAAGGGCAACACAAGTAATTATAGACCTGTTAGTTTAACTTCTGTTCCAGGAAAATTAATGGAGGCACTGGTTAAAGAAGCACTGCAGGATCATCTAGACAAGACTTCAGTTATAGCTCGGACACAGCATGGTTTTGTTAAGGGAAAGTCTTGCCTGACCAATTTGATTGAATACTATGATGTGGTCACAAAAGAACTGGATGCAGGAAATAACTTTGATATCACATATTTGGATCTTAGAAAGGCTTTTGATACTGTTGCACATGGAAGACTTCTGCACAAATTGGAGTAAGGTGGCATTGGAGGCAAATTGCTGCTATGGATAAAGGGATGGTTGAGTGGGAGAAGGCAGAGAGTGGTAATCAATGGACACTGCTCATCGTGGACTAATGTTATTAGTGGAGACCCTCAGGGTTCAGTATTGGGTCCATTGTTGTTTTCTGTATTTATAAATGATATTGATGATCATATATCAAGCTAAATGTCCAAGTTTGCGGACGATACGAAGGTTGGCATTATTATGGACACTAATGACAAGTGTCCTTAATTAAGGACACTTGTCATTAATTATTAAAGACACTAATGACAGTACGCTGCTTCAACAGGATCTAGAAAAGTTGAGCAGATGGGCTGAGAGGTGCAAATGAAGTTTAACCACGACAAATGTAAAGTACTACATATGGGAAGCAGCAACCCCAGAGTGATGTATCAACTCTGTGGTACTACACTGACAGTGGTAGAGAACGAAAAGGACCTGGAGATAATTGTGCAGGCAGATATGAAGTTTTCTGAGCAGTGCAGATGGTCTGCAAGAGTAGCTCATAGTGTCTTGTCAATGATATACAGGAATTTTTCCAGCAGGGATAAGGAGGTGATTATCCCCTTATATAAGGCAATGGTCAGGCTACACCTTGAGTACTGTATACAGGTCTGGAGACCTCATTTTAAGAAGGTAGAGCTGTTGGAACGAATACAGAAAAGGGCAACAAGATTAGTGAATGGAACAAAGGGTTACTCTTACGAAGAAAGGCTTAAATTTTGCAAATTACAGTGTCTGGAGACTAGGCACCTGTGAGGTGATCTGATTGAGGTGTATAAAGCCTTGAATGGTTTGAGCATGCTCAATGCTGATGGAATTCTTCCTCTTGCTCAGAATAATCATTTGAGAGGGCATAAATTCAAATTGAGGAAAGACAGGTGTAGGATAGATGTGTGGAAGTTTGCCTTTAGCCAGCGGGTGGTTGGTTGATGGAACAGACTTCCATCCTTTGTTGTGGAATTTGGTAGCCTAAATAAACTTAAGGCTAGGCTGGACAGGTACTTGGAATGAACGGAGGGGTGAAATGGGAGAATGTTTTTTTTTTTTTTTTTTTTTTTTTGGCTGATGCTGCATAAGCTTGCTTTCTTGCATCATATGCCACTACTAATGCTAATTATGTCTATTCACTTCGCCTCTCAAATGAAAAGTTGCCTCGTTACTGAAAACTAACCATGACAAGAAATCGTCATCCTTTCCATGCGTTCTAACATATCGGTGCAAAAATTTTGTCTCATCGACAGGTCCATGGGCTTAGCAATTTGTAAGGTCTCAACATCAGATGTTTTTTTCAGGATTTTGTTAACTGTTGATTTAGGAATTCCCAGCTGTAGACTAGCTTGTGCTGTAGATTTTGTCAGACTTCTCAAAAATGAATCTCTCACTGCGTCAACCGTCTCTCTGGAATTCTAGGTCTGCCTTGCCCGCTAAGCCTGTGAGCTACACATCCTGTTTCGGTGATGTACATCGCTTGTACCATGCTACAATAGCGTCTCTTTTCGGGGCACTTTTCTGGTATTCTTGACTGAATTTCGTTGCACTTGCAGAGCTGAATGAGTGTCATGAAACCACAGACAGCATTTTGCTTTTTCAGCACCGTTATATGTCTCCATTGTTACGAGAACACAGAAAGAATGATGAACAACTGCGAACTACATCTCACTCATACTTGGACTTGAAACACACAGGTGGACACCTAGCGCCATCTATCTGCAAACTTAGGAAAAAATACTACTCATCTGCCATTGAACAATTAATAGTACCTTACAATTAATATTTCGCAAATTATTCAGTTACTACATTGCCCAACTAATTTGTGTCCACCCTGTATATTTCAGTCTCGAGTATTATCTGTGAGTTATATGACTTCTTTCTGTTAGTTATATGTCAGTTATATGACTTTGTATCTTCTTTCAAGTTATATGTATTAATCTATAATGTTATGTTTGTAAAATCTCATTGGTTATATGTATTTAGTTAAAAAAAAGTACAATTTAATTGACAATGAAATTTAATAAGATTAATAAATATTACTGATTAATTGATAATACTATACTATACTAAGCTAAGCTAACAGATTTTTAATACAGCGTTACATGTTTCACTATCTAGTTTTACGTTAAACCTTATGCTGTCTAGTTCGGGATATACATATCGTATAACAATGGTGGCTAGTTATGAATGGTAAATCTATGGACACTAAGTATTTAATGAACTTTCAAAATCGCTATCAAAATAAACCAAGGAGCTTGACTAGTTCTATAAGCTACTTATAGGAAATGATTTAATATAACAATTAAGTCAATAAAACGGCTAAATATAATTAAAAATTTAACGTTTGCCAAAGCTCCAAAATCTTGTCCAACACCTGGATTGGATACCCTTACCGATACTAAGTAATATCCTACAAAATCTCTTAAGTTCAAATTAAACTAGGTATCATTACTAGGAATATAAAGCTACTTCTAGCAATAAATTAATATGCCAATTTAAGTTATTAAACAGAAAAAATTTAAGAAAAATTTCTCTATTAGCTGGAGCTGTAAAAACTTCACCCGCATACAGTTAGTTTCCAATAACAGACCTATTTGGAATAAGTTTATCAATGCTGTTTTGTTGTAATTTGTCTTGCATGTATCACCTTATATTTTCAGTAAATTCTTGGGTTATTTCCATTTCAGTCACAGCAATCAGGTCCAATTTAATGATAAATGGTGGTTCTGCTTACTGTGAAAACTAAATATTACCACTTCAGGAGATGTTCAAAATACCTTATACATGAAATATGTATTCTATTAAAGGTTAATAACTATGGTAAAAATAACTTATTTTGACTTAGCAGTTTAAACTAGCAATACTGAGACTGAAAGTGTTTAACCATTTTTGGGGACTGAGCAACACACTCTAGGCGTTATTCCTACAGACTGTAATTGATAAAAAGTGCATCATTTGAAAAGTAGGTGTTTCATTATTCTCTGTATCTGTCAGTTGTCAGTCTCTTGGGATCACTGGAGTTTATCCCTCCCACGAGAGTAGTATCAATCAGATTGGTCCATTTATATTCTTATTGAATATTAAGTCAGAATTAAAAATATAATTTTAAAGTTCCCCACTTTAAACAGTTTTTTACTATTCTTCCTTTAAATCTGATTGGTATTTGAAATTGAACTTCAAATTCAAATCCACCAGCACCCACTGGACTTGAATTTGGTATGTTCAATGGATGTATTTATGTTTTTCATAGCAGAAGGTTATTCGGCAGCATAATTCAGATGACATTTTTAAAATAGATGCAAGATTAAGTGTAGCACAATCAAAAGTAAATGAAATGTGTTTACAAAGTTTGACAACATTAGTTTGTAATAAGGAAGACATTCTGTTATGACAAACAGTCTGACCATTTAGGTAAATTCCAATAAGGAGTGAGCCCAATGAGCAGTTTTGTGAAACTAATAATTCAATAAGAAAATTGAATAAGAAAGAAAATTGGGAGCTTTTCCTCTCCTGCATACTGATGATTTTCAAAAAGTGAGTGAGTCTGCCATTCAAGAAAGGACAGGAACTATACTAGCATCCAATTTAAGCAAAAGTTTTGCTCAAATTATATGGTAGTACCATACAATTACTAGCAATGGTTTTAACATTTACAAAGGCTCTATAAATTTCAAAATATAAAGCATTGATTTGGAGATCTTGGTTAAGGATGTGTGAGGTAAGATTCAAAAATAAGGTGGTTTTAGAACTCATCTGTGAGTCATTATAGTGTTGTTGTTGTAAAAGCATCAAGTTGCTGGACTATGGCTTCAATACGTTTTGTGGGAGCACTGATAAGTCATACCGAATCTCTAGGAGAAGGATGACAGTTTTAGCTTCTCAGGGTGCAGAAAGTATGAGGTAAGATAGTTTCCATTCTAGTGTAAGAAAGAAGTGTTTCCCAAAAGAAACAGCAAACTTATCTGATCAAACTATGAAGCTATTTTCTCACAATGTTAGAAAGTAACTTCACAAAGAAGTATGTCTTTGGAGATTTAAAATTGATATAAGTTGCCTTTCTGAAAACAGAAGTGGAGAGGGTTGCCTTTTATAGTTTTTCCATAGGTGCAGCATTTCAGGAGTTGCACATGGGGGTTTTTCTCAGGCTTACTAACTTCCTGCCATGAAGGTGTAAACATTGGATTTGATTGTTGCCCAATGACTGGACTTCATTGAAATAGTAATAGTAATAGCAATCGTGGCATATGATGCAAGAAAGCAAGTGTATGAGCTTATGTACCATCAGCAAAAAAAAAAAAAAAAAAATTCACACAACCATTCCCTCTAAATGTTTGTCCAGTTCCTCCATAAATTTATTTAACCTATCAACTTCCACAACGACAGATGGAAGTTTGTTCCAGCAATTAATCACCCACTGGCTAAAGGCTAATTTCTTTCCTCAATTTGAATTTATGCTCTCATAGGTTCGTAATCTGAACAAGTGGAAGAATCCCATCAGAATTCAGCGTGCTCAACCCATTCAAGGCCTTATACACCTCAATCAGATCACTGTGCAGGTGCCTAGTCTCCAGCCGCTGCAATTTGCAGAACTTAAGCCTCTCTTGGTAAGAGAATTCTTCATTCCCCTGACCAATTTTGTTGCTCTTCTCTGTACATGCTTGAGAAAATCTACATCCTTCCTAAAATGAAGCCTCCAGACCTGTATGAAGTACTCAAAGCGTGGCTTGCCCACTGCCTTATACAGAGGGACAATCACCTCCTTTTCCCTGCTAGCAAAATTCCTGTATATCATTGACAAAACTCTCATGACCTGCTCTTGCAGCCTGTCTGCATTATTAAGAAAACTTTATATCTGACTGCACAATTACTCCCAGGTCTTTTTCATTTTCTACTACCTTACGTGTAGTACCACACAGTTGGTAAGTTCCTCTGGGGTTACTTCTACCAATATGCAGTACTTTGCATTTATCAATGTTAAACTTCAGTTGCCACTTCTCAGCCCATCTTCCCGAATTTTCTAGATCCTGTTGCAGTAGCACACTGTCATTACTGTCATTAACAACCCTGCCAATCTTTGTAGCATCTGCAAACTTCAAAACTAAGCCTGATATAACTTCATCAATATCATTGATAAATATACAAAACAACAGTGGACCCAACACCGAATCCTGTGAGACCCTACTAATAACATTAGTCCACAAAGGGCAGCGCCCATTGATTACCACACTCTGTCTTCTCCCACTCATCCATCCTTTTATCCATTGTAGCAACTTACCCTTAATACCATTCTGCTCCAATTTGTACAGTAGTTTTCCATGTGCAACAGTGTCAAAAGCTTTCCCGAAATCCAGGTATATGATATTATAATTATTTTTTGCATTCAGTTCCTTTGTAACCACATCATAATATCCAATCAAATTTGTCAGACAAGACTTTCCCTTAACAAACCCATGCTGTGTCTGAATTATTGCTGCAGTCTTTTCTAGATGATCCTACAATGCATCTTTAACCAGTGACTCCATTATTTTACCTGGAACAGAAGTTAAACTAACTGGTCTCTAATTACTTGTGTCACCCTTCGATCCACTTGTATGAATTAGGGTACATTCACACATCTCCAGTCCATGGAGACCTCCTCTGAGTCCAAGAATGCTCTCATAATTATGGCTAAGGGTTTGCTTAGTTCCTTTGCCACCTCCTTTAATATAACTGGATAGATCCCATCCACCCTAGGTGCCTTTCTTATGTTTAACTTCAACAATTTCTCCTCCACTTTGCTCTCAGTTATTACAAATTTATTAAGCACCCTGTTACAATTTGATAATCCTTGTGCCATTTATAATCCTTAATAACTCTTCATGTGTGAATGTAGATGCAAAATACTCATTCAATTTGTTTGCTATCTGAGCAGGATCATCTAAAGTCGAACAACTGAATATCAAGTGGACCAATCTGATTCATCCCCTTCCTTTTAGAGTTTTTATAAGTAAAGAAATCCTTGCTGTTTTTCTTAGCATTCTTTGCCAAAGATTTCTCGTAATCTGCCTTTGCCTGTCTAACCTCCTTTGCGACTTGATTACAGACTAGCTTATATCTGCCATAGGCTTCTGTGTCGCCTGACAATTTATATGCACCTCATGCATTTTTCTTCTCTGCCACGAGTCTCATTAGTTAATTTCATAAACATTTAGGCCTAAACCTTGAACATAATTCTAAATAGGTATGAAACGTTTAGTTCCACGATTAATTCCTTGAATGCTTCAAACTGTCTGAGACCACTGTAGTCACCTTAACGGATCTGATCTGATCAACTTGACTCAAGTGTCACATAAATATCAGTTCCACCAGTGTTTTAGACTACAAGTTGCAAATCCAACCAGAAAGCCCTCATTTGTGTATGATGCTATCATGTAACCCCAGGGGCTCAAATCTGGTGAGCCCTTGGGGTTACTTGGCACACCTGGGGTCCTGAGCTGGATATCATCATTCTTCTCTTTCTTGTTGAGCCCTCCCCCCCCCCCATCTCTCTCTCTCTCTATCAGGGTAACTCAGAATTTTTTTTTTTTTTTTTTTTTTTTTTTTGGCTGGTGCTGCATAAGCCTCAGGCTTCCTTGCACTATATGGCTAATAATAATAATAACAATAATAATATTATAATCAGATTTTTATTTGAGATTTTGCAATTCTTACTGATGAGAATTATTCACATTATACACATTTTGTGATTTGTATTGTTAATGAGCTTTCCTTTTCATTTATTTATTTTCTTAGAAAATTACTGCATGAAAATATTATTTTTGTTATCTAGAGAGTTAACAGCATACATATCAAAAATAAGCATGATATTAGTATAAAAAAACTACAACACCATAGGATTTAAAATGATAATTCCACTTTAATTTTAAATGCAATTTTTTAAAGAGTTATAATTAATACACATGAAATCAATTTTGAACATTGCACTAATAGTTTAAATAAAATAAATATTTTGAGAATGTTAAGAAACAGTGAGGGACTCTTGTAGTTATAATACTTTAAACTCATTTCTTCACTTCATCTCCTAGTTTAAAAAACATGGAGATGAAATGAAGAAATAAGTTAAGGTAATTTAATAGTTTTTGCAAATTGGTTTCTGGTTTCCTTTTAATTAAAATTAAAAGAAAAAGAAAAGAAAAATAGTTTCAAAATTTCGTGATCTAATTTTTTTTCTTTATTAATTTTTCATTAATTAATCTTTATTAATTAAAATTTTTTTTTTCTTTCGATATATTACAAATTCCAGAGAATTCTTCAAATTCCTGGTGTAAGCTCATATTATTTTGAAACTTGAAAGCATATGCCCTCCTAAGCAGACTGTCAAAACTATCATGAGTATAAAAATGCCTACTATTACTTTTAAACACGATTAATAGATGTAGCACATCTCAATAGAGTTTAAAGCAAATCTTTACACATGTAGACATGATTTGTTGCTATTCAATTGAAAGAACCTCAAAACATATATGATTGTTGTTGTTGTTATTTGGTTTTTAGGAGCATTAGCAACTAAGGCCATATTGCTCAGGGGATATGCGGTGGTCACTTCCTGACCTTTCCGCATCCTCTGTATTTGGTGGTCACAGGCTCGAACCCTAGTCTGATCAAGAAGCATATGCTACGCACTGCTGCTCTTGCCCAACTGGCTACGGGGGCACCAACATATATGAGGAATGGCTATTAAATTACAACACTCCATGAGTAGCCACTACACACCAAGTGCCACCTATCAAAGAAAGGCACAGCAGTTGAACTTGAACCTTTCCTTAATTGTCTGGTAAGTCACCTCCCAACACACTCATTCACTTCGCAGTGAGACACGTTTTCATTACCTTGTATTTTTGCAGTTTACCACAAAAATGATAGAAAAAGAATAGAACAATGAATGAACCTCAAATTTTTAACAAAACTAAAGAAAGCACCAACTTAAAGTTATGAGTTGTTACATCAAGTTTATGGGGGAAGACACAATATCAAGACCTCATGTGCTTAAATGGCATAAAAGAATTTTAGTAGGAAGAGAGTTGTTGTTGTGGTATATTCTGGTGCAAGGGCTACTTAGGCCATATTGTGCCTCCCAAATCAATTGACTTTACATGCAAGAACTGCTTATGAAGCAGTTAGAAACAGTCATACATTTGAATTTGTTTTAAGCACAAGAGGTCTTGACATTTGTGTCTTCCCCATAAACTTGATGTAACAACTCATAACTTTAAGTTGGTGTTTTCTTTAGTTTTGTTAAAATTAGAAATTAACAAATCAGAGAGATTTACTTCTTTACTTATGATGTTATTGAGAGACAGAGGTTGTTGTAGATCTGAAATGAAACTAAAAGACATTAGTCAGGCATTGTTGAACAAGCTACATTCAAGGAGTATATGATTTACTATAAATGGTTGTGGGCAATGTGCACACTGCGGAGGATCATTTCCCGTAAGCAGATAGAGATGTGTGAGGTGAGTGTGACCTATTTGGGTTCTGGCTAAGATTACTTCTTCTTCTCTATTTTTAAGAAGGCTAGAAGTCTATAATTGTGGTTCAAGTTTTATTTGAAACAACTTGTTATTTGTTTGCATTTTCCACAAAAGTGTCCATTGATCCATAGATGTCCTCTGTATATTGTGTCTATAATCAGGATATATATATTTTTTTTGATTTGGTAGTTGTTGGCGCATCGGCTTCTGTGACCATATTGCACCTCCCAAGGTTTTTGCAGTACTTCGATCCAAGCCCGAGGCGGGAATCGAACCCGCGTAATAATCAGGATATGGGACTAGATCATTCTAGTCCCATATCAGGATAAGGGACTAGAAGGAATGTGCAGATGATGCTTTGCAACATCATCTGCACGTTTATTCCAGGAAATGAACGTGCAGCATCATCTGCACGTTCATTTCCTGGAATACCATTTGGCCAGGGATCCAAAAGAAGATAACAGTTTGCTGATGCTCATGAAGATGCATCACCTTATGCTTTATGAACTTTAATAAAGGATTGTTAGGTAAGGAAGTGCTTTTCAAGGTTTGTCTCAAATCTGTGTATATATTATGTTTTTCTCAAATCTGTGAATCAGTGTATATATATTATGCTTTTATTTATTGACAGCAGGTAGATGCTTTTCAGAGCAAGCTTAATGGCATGGAGCTCAGCAGTATAACTGCCATTTGGCTGGAAGTGAAATTGAAACAGTTGTTATAAGGAAGACAGCAGCTGCACCCACTTGATTGTCAGAATTTTTGAACCATCAGTACAGATCTTGGTAAAGTGGAGGTACATTTGTGTGTGAGCAAAATGTAGTTGTTGAATGAAAATATTTGCTATAGAATCTTTACCCTATTCCTCAAAGTATTCATCAGAAGAAAGTGTGAAGTCCAAGGGGGATCGGGATCTTTTGATTCTCTGACAATATTATCAAGCTGAATGTTCCAGCTTTTTGTTAGATTCTGCAGTCTGATACCAGTGGGCCAAATTTTCTGGGTTTATTTGCATAGTGATTTTCCACTGAGGATTATGCAGTAATGGCCAAACAGGACAAGTTGGCAGGCTTTTAATTTTAGTTGAATAGTTCATCAGCAACATCTTTCTTCTGATGTTAAGTGGAAGTTTGTGAGCCTCAACATAAAGACCTTGAACTGGTGATGTTCTGTATGCACCTAGGGCTATCCTAAGAGAAGAGTACTGGATGGGCACAATACTCTTCTCTTTGGAACGTATTGGATGGGCACAAGGCGGGCTAAGGTGCTTTCCCCAACTGAGTGATAAACAGGTGCGTGTAGTCTAGCCGAAATCTAATTAGGGACATATATAAGTGGAGCAGGGTATAATGATCTGCACCCCAAGATGTACTGCCTGAATAACTTTTGGATCTTTAAGTTCTGAACTATTTCATCTTCAGGAACATTCAATAAATCCCATTCAGTGATCACTCCCTTTGAAGAATTGAGGATGGTATGTGGTGTGATTTGAACTGGGATTCCACTCAAGGATGTCAGACATAATAAAAGTTCAAAGCGTTGAGAATTGGTGGTCTCTATTAATAAATCTCCAAATTGGAGACATTTCACCATTTTTGTTGAACCTGCAGCACATTCGAGGCAACTCTGAATGATGAAGTGGGAGAGCTTGCCCACAGGTTTTTTTTTTTTTTTTTTTTTTTTTATGAGAACCCCAAACACGAGAGGTATTATAACCTATAGTACTTAGTACCGTGCTTGGGTTGGAGGTTGTGAAGACGAAAGAAGATATTTGTTGACATTGGACTTGAACTTCTGTAGATTGTAATTTTCAGGAAATACGTATGAAGGAAGGTTGTTCCAGAAAACGGCAGTTGAATGAATAAATGAGGAAGATGAAAAGTTGGTTCTGTGGGTTTGAAGTTGGACAGTAAATGGATGTTGGCTGGTGGTGGCACGTGTTCGGACTGTTTTGAAAGAGAGAGCGGGAATTATAGAAGTCAATTCAGAAGAACAGTGCCCATGGAAGTATCTGTAGAAGAGGCATGCAGCAGAAACAGTGCGTCTATGAGAAAGCGAGTGGAGAGACTCTGTTAGAGATGAATCATTAATTAACCTAACTGCCCTCTTCTGAATGGAATCAAGAAACCTGAGAGAGGTTTTGGGGGCACCACTCCAGATGTGGGAACAATATTCCATGGCAGGGCGGATTTGCGATTTATACAGAGTGAGCAGCTGTTTGGGAGAAAAGTAAAGGCGAGAGCGAAAGAGAAAACCAAGTTTTTTAGATGCAGAGGAAGCAATATTTGTAATGAGCTTGTGCCAAGAGAGATTAGAAGTCAGGGTAATCCCCAAAAGAGATATATCATTTTGCCTAGAACTCGGAGTGTCACTAAAGATAAGCATAGGAGCAGAAGAATCCTTTTTGCGAGATATAAGACAAGACTGAGTTTTAGAAGGGTTGAAATCAACTAAGTTGTCTTTGCCCCACTGGAGAATTACCTGAAGATCGGCATTTAAGGAATTGGCAGCAGATTTTCGAGAACTTGAAGCTGATTGAGCTGGACAAGGTTTCTCAAAATGGAAAGTTGAATGCAATGTGCTATCATCGGCAAAACTATGGATAGGATTTTCAGTCAATGGAAGAAGGTCATTGATATACAAGAGGAAAAGAGTGGGGGAAAGAACTGAACCTTGGGGGACACCGGCACTAGTAGAGAAGTTAGAAGACAGAGAGCCATCTACCATCACCCTCAGTGAGCGATCAGAGAGAAAACTGGATAACCAATTACTAAAAACAGTTGGCAAACCATAAGATGGAAGCTTGTTTAGAAGACCTTTATGCCAAACACGATCAAAAGCCTTTGAGATGTCAAGAGCAACTACTTGTGTTTCACCGAACCTTTCCATTGAATTAGTCCATAAATGGGTAACATAAGCCAGAATATCACCAGTGGATTGACACTGACAGAATCCATACTGATGATCAGACGGAAGGTTTCTAGGTAGTTTTAGAGTTGGCGGTTGATTGATTTCTCCATTACTTTAGAAAGAGTAGAAGTAATTGCAATGGGACGATAATTGGATGGGAGGGATTTGTCACCCTTTTTGGGAACTGGCTGGATATGAGCAAATTTCCAAGCAGAAGGAAAAACACCTTTGGAATAAGAAAGTGAAAAAAGGCGGCAAAGAATAGGAGTAAGTTTTGAGAACTTACTCCTATTCCACTTAAGGAGAACTTACTCCTTACTCCACTTGTTCTCAAAACCTGTGGTTTTGAGAACAAGTGGAGAAATACCATCAGGACCTGGAGCTTTCTTAGCATCAAGATTCATCAAAATCCTTCTGATATCCTTTTGACGGAAGACCACAGGAGGCATTGAATGGAGCGTGTTAGGAATGGTGGGAGGTGTTTTACCAAGATCATTAATACATGAGCTCAAAGAAAAATGGGATGCTAGCAGGTCAGCTTTATCCTTGGCTGAAGTGACAACAGAACCATCTGGTTTGGACAGAGGTGGGAGCAGAGATGGGCAAAAGTTGCGGCCAATAGCTTTGGCAAGAGACCAGAATGCTTGGCTACCATTAGGGCAAGAAGCAAGTTTTCTACTCTTAGCCTGTTCAAACTCTAGTTTGGACTGATTAATAACTGCTTTACAATTGTTGTGAGCTTTGGTGTAGGCAGAAAATGAAACTGAAGAATTAGAAACAAGCCAATTACGATATGCAACGTTCTTCTCTTGGACAGCCTTAGCACATTTATTGGAAAACCAAGGTTTAGATAAAGGACGAGATTTTAAAGTGGAGTGTGGGATAAAGGATTCCATTCCTGCAAGAATAATTTCACCGACACGATCTGAGCAAACGTTGACATCAGAAGTTTTGAAACAGTAATCAGACCAAGGAAAAGAAGAAAAGAAGTCTCGTAGGTCATCCCATTTTGCATTCTTGTAATGCCAAACAATACGAGGTTGGGAATAGCCATGAGATAAAGGTTCCATTGGAGAAGAGACAATCACCAAGTTGTGATCTGAAGTGCCTAAAGGACCTCTCACTTCAACCTTGTACTTAGAAGGGTTGTTTGTGAGAAAAAGATCAAGCGTATTGGCTGCATGATTAGGATTGTCCGGTATTCTTGTAGGTAAATGAACAATCTGTGCTAGGTCATTAGTAATTGCAAAAGCCTCAGCATCTCGACCTGCTGGTCGGTGTGACTAGAAAAAGGAAGCCAACTGGAGTTGTGAACGTTAAAATCACCAAGGAAAATTACCTCACTGTTAGGAAAGTTGGACTGGAGAAAGTCAAGTTGCAAAGAGAGGAAGTCAAAGAGCTCCAAGTGATTAGTGGAGTTGGGAGAACATTAGAGAGAACAGATGAATTTGACACAATGAGGTAGAGAGATTTTAAGCCTGAGAAGATCAAAGAGAGTAGATTCCAAATTGCAAGTCTCTGACAGGTAATATCAGAACGGACATATGCACAAGTACCACCTTTGAGGCGAAAGGAATCATACAGCAAATAATTTGGACATCTGAGATGAGCAGTAGTTGAATCAACTGATAACTGAGATTCAGTCAGAAAAAGTACATGGGGTTTGAAAGACTGCAAGTGGAAATGGACATCGTTGAGATTAGAATTGAGACCACGTATATTTATGAAATGAATTAGGAAGTGTTTGGAATGTTTAGATCTTTTCATAGATAAGTTTACTCTATTATTTTGACAATTCATAGTGTATTCAATAGTAAGAAAAAGTGGGTGGGACATGCTGTATGAAGTAATGAAATTTTTGGATATGGCGTACATGTGGTAAGAATATACCCAGATCCTTGACATAATGTGGCCTCGACAATGCTCCCCGCATACACACTACTCGGACTCCCTCCAGTCACTATCTGGCAGAGTAGAGGTAGCAAGATTATACACTAGCTGATCCGGAAGCTTCCTAGAGAGTTACCATTAGGTTCAGTCCGGTGTACTAACTAGCGGCCGGCCTGCAAACACCGTTTTAGAGCTGTACCCTCGAAATGTAAGGAATATTGGATCTCGCCACAACATTCATCATAACTTCAAAAATCATCAATCATACTGCATAATGGAAGAGATAGGGAAGGGTTGGCTGGAACTTAGCTCTAGAGATTAAACATGGGTTCCACCACTTTAAGCCTCCAATAAGCAAAGTGGTGGTATTTCACCGGTTGATGAGAGTCATCTACCACCTAGTACTGCCTGGTAACATAGAGGGGTGGCGTTCCTCCATATGGTGTGGGCACCACACCCCGACCCCTGCTTACGTTGGTTCACACCTGAGTGGTCGCCTTGCCGACCGGGCTAGCCGAGTGGTTAAAGTACCTGCCCGGCAACCCAAAGGTCGCGGGTTCGATTCCCGCCTCGGGCTTGGATCAAAGTACTGCAAAAACCTTGGGAGGTGCAATATGGCCACAGAAGCCGATGCGCTAACAACTACCAAATCAAAAAAAAAAAAAAAAAAAGAGTGGTCGCCCACCATGTACTTGTGCATGAAGGTTATACCCAGGATTACTAACAGTCCCACCATCGTGAAGGTGCAAGCAGAGGATTTGGCTGTCATAGACCGTCCGGACTTCACTGAAATTGGGTCCACTTTGACTTGAGTGTCACCCGAATATCAATTCCATCAGCGTTTTAGACTCCCAGGTAGCAAGAACAGCTTGTCTGGCATATCTGAGAGAATGTCTGTGACAACCTCAAGGACCAAAGGTTGTGTTGACAGGGAATGTATTATCAGGAATACAGGAATACTGGTGATTCTTGTCTGCCAGTGTCTTTCTTCATTCTCTTTGAGAGAGAGAGAGGTCACTTTGTTGAGACCTCTTTGGATCTAAATGTGGAAATTCATTTGTTTACATCTCTGCACCTTTTAGCCCTGAGGGTTGGTTTATCGCCCAGGTTACCGGCCATGCCATGTGGAGGCAGGTGCAGTGCCACAAGTGACCAAGCGGTTGTTTAAGTTAGTAGAGTTGGTTAGTGATAAATATAGAAACTAAGAAAAAAAAGGTGGATTGCCTTTCTGGATTCTTAATTTTGACCTCTAAAATGCAGAACAACTCCACGTACACAGGAACTAGAAAAGAAACAAAACTATATCACTTTGGAGAGCACTATTTATTCACAGGAAGAAAATTGCTTGTCACTATCTCTTGGCACTTGGGGCCATAGGAAGAGAGAATGTAGAAAACAGTGAACAACCAGGTTTTATGGTATTCATTAAAACTGATGAAAACATGGACCGGAAAGAGTCACTGATCAGAAATGATTATTGTTGTTTAAAAATTAGAATAGTTGCATCAGAGCATAAGGACAAAGAAAAAGATAAATTTTAACTGAAAATTTAGCTATAAGAAAAGTGTGGGCCAAAAATTTTAAATGAAGATCAAAGAATAAGAATATTGAAAAGACCACAAGTTTGTGAAGATGTTTTATAAAAAAAAATGAAGAAGATCCAGACTTTGAGTACTCTAATTATTTGCAATGAAAGTTGGATGTTGTACATCCAACTTTCATTCAAAGTTGGATTGCAGTACAACCAATTTCAAAGTTGGATTGCAGTACAACTAATTTCAAAGTTGGATTGCAGTACAACCCAGAAACTAAAAGACAATGGATGGCAGTCCGTTGTAAAGTGCAATGGATGACAAAACAATCCCCCACACCAAAAAAAGCAAATATGTAAAAATCAAAATTGAAAACCATCCTTCTTGTTTTCTTTGATATTTGGTTTTGGTTTTGGTTTTTTTTTTTTTTTTTTTAGGGGCATTATCAACTAAGGCCATATTACTCCAGGAATATGCGGTGGTCTTTCCCTGACCTTTCCACATCCTCCATATTTGGTGGTGACAGGCTTGAACCCCGATCTAATCAAGAAGCGTGTGTTACGCACTGCTGCTCCTTCCCACCTGGCTATGGAGGCACCACTTTCTTTGATATTAAAGGAATTATTATGGCTGAATAATCCCAACAAATTACACTGTAAATCATACAAACTATATTGAAGTTCTGACAAGGCTGTGTGAAAAAATTTTAAAGAACATACCTGAATTGTAAAAGGATGGCTGAGGTCTCTATCAAGACAATACTCCAGCATACAAAGGGGCTGGGAAAAATTCCTGTATATCATTGACAACACACCATGAGCTACTCTTGCAGCCCATCTGCACTGTTCAGAGAACTTCATAACTGCCTGCACAATTACCCCAAGGTCCTTTTCATTCTCTACCACTGTCAGTGTAGTACCACAGAGTTGATATAGTTGGGGTTACTGTTTCCCATATGTAGTATTTTACATTTGTCAATGTCAAACTTCATTTGCCACCTCTCCGCCCATCTGCTCAACCTTTCCAGATCCTGTTGCAGCAGCATACTGTCAGTAGTGTCCTTAACAAACCTGACAACCTTTGTATCGTCTGCAAACTTGGACATTAAGCTTGATATATGATCATCAATATCATTTATAAATACAGAAAACAACAATGGACCCAACACCGAACCCTGAGGAACTCCACTAATAACATTAGTCCACGATAAGCAGTGTCCATTGATTATCGTTGAATTTGTACTTAAGGGAACCACTTTCAGTCCACTGAAGACATTCATACGAATTCATCATCCAGAACATTAAAAAGTTCTGGATGATTTGAGGAAGGTAGCCTCTCAGCCACAACTGATGTATATCTTTAATAATACGATGATGCCTAGTGGTATCAAATGTTCTCTGTATATCTAGGTTCACTAGATGTTGCCTCATGATAAAAGCATTACATATGTTGGATTCAATTTTGACTAGTAATTCTAGGGTAGATCTGTTTTTATGGAAGTCATATAGGTGAGAAACATTTTGGGAGTCTAGAACCCAGGTGGGCCTCTTATGCACCATTCTTTCAAAGATTTTTCACAAACAACTTGTTGTTGTTGTTATTTGGTTTTTAAGAGCATTAGCAACTAATGCCATATTGCTCCGGGAATATGCAGTGGTCATTCCCTGACCTTTCCGCATCCTCTGTATTTGGTGGTGACAGGCTCGAACCCCGGTCTAATCAAGAAGTGTGCGCTGCGCACTGCTGCTCTTTCCCACCTGGCTATGGAGGCGCCTACAAACAACTTGTCACGGATATTGGTTTACCAATATCCGTGACAAGTTGTTTTACCTGGTTTTGGATTGGTACAAATATAATAATGATGCCATTAGCCTTAGCAGAGGCATACGATATAAGAAAGCAAGCTTATGCAGCATCAGACAAAAAAAAAAATTCCATTTCACTCATCCATTCAATCCAATCCCCTACCGAGCTCGGCCTTAAATTTATTTAAAATATCAACTTCCACAACAAGAGATGAAAATCTGTTCCAGTAATCGACTACCCGCTGGCTTAAATCAAATTTCTGCACATCGATTCTACAAATGTCTTTCCTCAATTTGAATCTATGGCCCTTCAGGTTTAATCGGAGCAACAGGAATAATCCTGTCAGTATTGGGCTTGCTCAACCCATTCAAAGCCTTACACACCTCAATTAGATCACATCACAGGAGCCTCGTCTCCAGGTGCTGCAATTTGCAGAACTTAAGCCTATCTTGGTAAGAGCACTCCTTTGTTCCCCTCACCAATCTTGTTGCCCTTCTTTGTACTCGTTCTAGCAACTCTACATCCTTCCTAAAGTGAGGTCTCCGGACCAGTATACAGTACTCAAGGTGAGGCCTGACCATTGCCTTAAACAATAGGATAATCACTTCCTTGTTGCTGTTAGCAAAATTCCTATATATCATTGACAAGACTCAGGACCTGCTTTGGCAGCCTTTTTGCACTGCTCAGCGAACTTCATATCTGACTGCACAATTACCCCCCCCCAGGTCTTTTTCATTCTCCACTTCACTGAGTATAGTACTACACAGTTGGTATAGTTCTCTTGGTTTACCATCATCAATATCATTTATAAATACAGAAAACAACAATGGACTCAAATGGGTTGAAGGACAACAGTGGACCCATATGCAGTATTTTGCATTTGTCAATGTCAAACTTCAGTGGCCACTTCTCAGTTCATTTTCCCGACTTATCTAGATCCTGTTGCAGTAGCATACTGTCTTTATTGTTGCTAACAACCCAGCCAACCTTTGTATCATCTGCAAACTTGGACATTAAACCTGATGTACTTTCATCAATATCACTGATGAATACACAAAACAACAATGGGCCCTGCACCAAAACCTGGGGAACTACACTAATAACATTAGTTCATGAAGAGTAGTGTCCACTCATTAATGCTATGCCACTCCAATGATGAATACGCAAAACAACGAGCCCTGCACCGAAATCCAGGGAACTACACTAATAACATTAGTCCACGAAGGGTAGTGTACACTGATTAATACCATACCGCTCCAATCTGAACAGCAGTCTTTCATGTGCAATAGTATCAAAAACTTTCCTGAAATCCAAGAATACAGTAATACCCCGAAGTTACGCGATAGGTGGGTCCGACGAAAATCGCTTAAGCCGAATTCGCGTAAGTCGGGGTACAACTTTGCATATAAATACATATAAATTTTGTTTAATTGGGACCAAGGACTAACAAAAACACTAGTTTAGAAGAAAAATATTAAAAAAATTGCAGTTCTTTATACATATTAATATAAAATATGTATTAAAAAATAAATGACTTACGTAAAAAAGTTATTTCGATGTCGATGGCTTCATAAAATCTAACAAATTCGTCTGACGACACAGCGCCTTCTTTTTTTCACGCAGAATTTCTTCGTAGCAAGCTAATAATTTTTTTTATTCCTTGCTTTGTAGCGTTCTTCGTTGGAGTCTATGTTTTCTAAAATTTTTAAGCCCTTTTCAATTTTCAACCTGTCAAGTTTGCAATTGTCATGTGCTTTTCGCCGTTGCTTCATTTAGGTCTGTAGCACGTGCAATATCACATGGTCTTTCATTTTGCTCAAAGCGTTTCACAATTTCATATTTTTTCATAAGCTTTACGGGGAAACCCCGGTGGGCCGGTGTGATTCTGGCCATAAACCGTAGTGTGAGGCCACTACAAATTTTCCAGGGTAAGAATTTTTGATCTAGTCCGCCTCTGTTTATCGATAATTGCTTTTCTTTTTCTCTCTGAATCTGCAGTGTCTTCACCAGGACGCTTCCTTTTCACATCTTTTAAGTATTTTACTCATTTTTAGGGAATAAAGCACAATTATAAAATGAGGCGGCACGCTTGATACGCATAAACAAAGCTTCGTGCATGTAGCAACTGAATAAACAACACCATAAAGGCAGAGATACACTATTAACACCTCACATTTCTATGGGTTACAACCATAAAACAATAAAAATCCAGTTGCGTTTCTGCTAGTGGAATCTGTTGTAAACTGGTAGTAAACTCGATCTAATTGCATACCGATAGCTGGAATTGTGTTGGTTTTTACGTTATTATGGTGAAATGTGTTTCCCCTTCACTGATATAAAAAACATAAATACATTTTCTGAATCTTCTCTTCATTCCTATCGTGTTGCGTACGGTTGGGGGTGATTCTGCGTTCGACTGCCATTTTTTGTAAACACAAAGGCGAATCGTGCATAAGCCAATTCGGTTCGTGTTATATTATAAGATATCGTTACCGTATTTATAAATAGTGTATGATCGAATTCATGTAGTGTAAACACGTGTTATACGAGGACCGACTGTATACGGCTCGACCGACGCGATCCATTTCTCTCGTGAAAACGATGTAATTTCCGACAAAAGTTGAGCACGAATTCGAACGCACACATATAAATACGACAGTTGAAATACAAATTCTTGTATAGGTGTGCAGCTCATGCGCAGCAAAGTTGAATTTTGTTCATCTTTCGCCCTCATTCTCCACCGTCGCACCGTATATCGATAACATATGAAAAACGACCTTGAAGATAGTGGGCAGCAGTGTTGCCGAACGAAAAAATCAAGAACCGCGTAACTCCGAGTTCGCGTAAGTCGGGGTAGCGTAAGTCGGGGTAGCGTAAGTCGGGATATTACTGTATATCAAAATTATTTTTTGCATCCAGTTCTTTGTGACCACATCATAACATCCAATCAAATTGATCAGACAAGACCTCCCTTTAACAAACCCATGCTGTGTCTTAACTATTACTGCAGTATTGTCTAGATGATCCTGCAATGCTTCTTTAACCAGTAACTTCATTATTTTCCCCAGAATACAAGTTAAACAAACAGATCTATAGTTACTTGTGTCACCTTTTTAACTCCCTTTATGAATTGGGGAATCATATGCACACCTACAGTCCATGGGGACCTCCCCAGAGTCCAAGGAAGATCTCATAATTATGGTTAAGGGTTTGCCTACTTCCTTCACTGCCTTCTTTAATATAACTAGATAGATCCCGTCCACCCCAGGTACCTTCCTTATGTTTCACTTCAACCATTTCTTCTCCTCTTTGCTCTCAGTTATTACAAAATCACAGCTCCCCCCTTAGAGTTTGATAAACTTTTGGCATTTGCCCTCCTTGATTAATTCCTCATGTGTGAATGTAGAGGTATATGCTCATTCAGTTTATCAGCTGCTTGAGTAGGATCATCAGTCAAACCATCTAGGTTAAGTGGACCAATCTGATTCATCCCTTTCCTTCTAAAATTTACATAAATAAAGAACTCATTGCTTCTTTTCTTTGTATTCTTTGCCAAAGATGTCTCGTAATCTGCCTTTGCTTGCCTAACCTCCTTTGTGACTTGATTACAGACTAGCTTATATCTGCCACAGGCTTGTGTGTTGCCTGATAATTTATATGCATCCCATTAATTTTCATCTCCTCATTAGTTCATCTGATATCTATTTAATCCTAAACCTTGAGCAATATTTGTTATTTGGTATAAAAAGCCTATTAACCTCCAAGATTAAGTCCCTGAAGGCTTCCCATTTATAATTCACCATTGGTAACATTATCAGTTGATCCCACTGTATAGAATTCAAAAACTATCTGAGACCACTGTATCACCTTTATGAAAGCAAAAACCCATCCCTTTCCCCCTGATGGTAGTTACATCTTTAAGTAATCCTAGAGTAACGTATCAACTCTGTGGTACCTCTCTGACAGTGTAGTGAATGAAAAGTACCTGAGGCAGATATGAAGTTTTCTGAGCAGTGCAGACGGTCTGAAAGAGTAACTCATAGTGTCTTGTCAATGATATACAAGAATTTTTCTGGCAGGGATAAGGAGGTGATTATCCCCTTGAATAAGGCCATGGTCAGGCCACACCTTGAGTACTCTATAACTGCGGTTGCCAACCTTTCGGACCTCACGGACCACTAAACTCAAAATTTTGAATCCCGCGGACCACTACCATGATTTTTTCCGTAAAAGTAACATTCTAAATATGAAATGGTACTTACACTTGTTTTTGCACTTCAAGTTATTTGCAAAAAATTGGATATCATTAATGTTAATATAATTAATAATATAATGGCCTTATAATGATAAAAAAAAAAGTATAATAAAAAAACGCAGAAATTATGAAAAATGCAAAAAAAATTTTAAATTTCATTTTATGAAAAAAAGAATTAACAGAAACAATTAATATTAACAATTATCAAAATCGAGTGCACCTCGACATAGAGGTGTATAAAGGATTAATTACAGCAAAATAATCAGTGTGACATTTGTTGCTGCTTGTTTGAAATAAGCTGTTGGATTCTTGGCTCCAATGACGTTACTGCAACACGGAGAGCCATTTTTTTTCTAGCCAACAGCGGTATTTGTTTTTAATTGGCGTAACTGATGAAAATGTCTTTTCACACATATATGTAGTTGCGAATGGAATTAAAATTTTGATGGCCTTTTCACTCAGCACTCACTTTTTACGGAAAGCCAAAAATGAGATCTTGTTAGGGACGAGTGGAATTTACCTTTGAGACTGCCGTCGGATGAGAGATCGATTAGGCTTTCTTTTTCTTTCATGTTCAAATAACTATCCTCGATTTTCGCCGAAAATGGATCTATTATCCACCTATTTCCGTGTCTGGGATCCTCTTCCTTTGGGTAATAGTGACCAAAAGAGTCAGTGAGCGACTGTAAGTGCAATCGAACAAGAGTTATTACCTGTCGGTTGACATCCTCCTGTTTCGTATAATCATCAAAATTTGGGAACATTTGCAGATCTTCTTCAGCCAACCGCGTTTGTCACAGCAATATCTTCCTTTGAAATGCATCCATTTTGCCTCACAGTGTGAACATGTCCGTAAGCTGTCCTTGCAAGGACGTGTTCAGCTCATTTAACAGAAAAAAAATATCTGCCAGGTATGCAAGCTTGGCTAGCCAATCATTGTCAAGGGATCATGGAACCTCAAATTATTTTGCTGCTGGAAGAATAACTTGACTTTGTGGCACAGGTCGAACAATCGGGTTAGTACTTTGCCCCTCGACAGCCATCTCACCTCAGGGTGAAGAAGAACATGAGTATGCTGAGAGCCCATTTCTTCACAAAGTGCCTCAAATATTTGAGAATTGAGCACTTTGTGGCGAATTTCGTTTACAATTTTAATTACATCAGAGAGTACTTCGTGCAGTTCTGGAGATAATCTTTACACCACAAGTTGCTCATGATGTATAATACAATAAGTAAACAAGATGTATGGGTGTCCAACGTCTTTCACTTTTGCAACAACTCCTGAATGACGTTGAGTCATGCTTGTGGCACCGTCTGTGTATATCCCAACACATTTCTTCCATTCAATACTGTGTTTCAGGAAATAACCATTAAGTGCATTGAAAATTTCAGATGGTTGGTTGTTTGGTTTTTAGGAGCATTAGCAACTAAGGCCATATTGCTCCGAGAATATGCGGTGGTCATTCCCTGACCTTCCGCATCCTCCGTATTTGGTGGTGACGGGCTCAAATCCCAGTCTAATCAAGAAGCGTGTGCTACGCACTGTTGCTCTTTCCCACCTGGCTACGGAGGCGCCTATACTACGAGTGAACAAGTTGAAGCAGTGGTGAATGAGGATATATAAGGATATAAGGCGCCGAAAATTTCAGAGCCTGTTGTTCTAACCAACAAGATTAGCGAACAGAGGAGTTCTTCTTTAATTCTCCTTGGCAATCAAACCTCACAAAACAAAGAAGAACTGCCTTGTTAGTTAAGTCTGTTGATTTGTGAAGTTGAATTGAATAAAACGTAGAATTTTTCACAAGTGCAATCACTTGATTTTCAATATCTTCAGCCATGTCTTCAATTCTGTGCTTCACAGTGTTAGTGGACATAGGAATTCCTTTCAGTTTCTATACAGCCTGTTTCCCCAAAACCTCTTCACAGGCTTGTAACAAGCAAGGCTTAATTAATTCTTCTCCAATTGTATACGGCTTTTTACATCTCGCAATTTGAAGTGCTATCAAATAAGATTTTGCTAAGGACTTATTTTCAACAATCATTGTTGCTAATGAACTTTTTTGCTTTTGCAAATTTTCACGCATCCTTTGAAAGTATTCATCTGGCTTCTTAGCTAAATCTGGGTGTTTTGACTGCAAGTGCCTGCCGAGTTTCGAAGGTTTCATGGCATCATTGGATAAACGCTCAGAACATATAATACAAAATGGCCGTGGATCCAGTTCACTTCCAGGTCCTTGAATAAATCCAAACTTTAAGTAGTCCGCATCATATTTTCTTGAAACTTTGAACTTTTTCTTCTCTCCGCCTCCAGTTCTAAGGTCCTTCCCGATGATGCCTTGCAGTGGCTGCGGAGGCTCTGATTCATTAATCAACTCATGACAACGCGATGTTTTACCTAAGAAGCATAAAATGCTTGCTTGTTTTTTTTCACTCATTGGGGTTATTTTATTTGAATCTAAAACCAAACAAGAAATAAGATAGTTATCAAACTCAAGCTCTTTGATGCCATTAAATATCACACTGTGCACTGTGCACAGTTAAAATAAAAATATCACTGGTCACTTACCTAAGAACTGTGAACCGCGACGTGCCCAGGCTAGGCCACTGATAAGAAATAGAAATAGCTTTCTATATTTTTTTACAATAAAAGCATTGCTAATACCGGATTTTGCACTGGGTCTTTTATAAACATGCAACATAATAAGGCGAAAATTGCAAAAAAAGTAGTATCAGAATATAATGAAACATTTTAATGAACACGAAAATTGCAAATATATTAAGATTACTCTGTGGACCACCAAAATTCTCTCACGGACCACCAGTGGTTCGGGGACCACTGCTCTATAAAGGTCTGGAGGCCTCATTTTAAGAAGGATGTAGAGCTGTTGGAACGAGTACAGAGAAGGGCAACAAGATTAGTGAATGAAACCAAGTGTTGCTCTTACGAAGAAAGGCTTAAATTTTTCAAATTACATTGTCTGGAGACTAGGCACCTGCGAGGTGATCTGACTGAAGTGTATAAAGCCTTGTATGGTTTGAGCATGCTCAATGCGGATGGGATTCTTCCTCTTGCTCAGAATAATCACCTAAGAGGGCATAAATTCAAATTGAGGAAAGACGGTTGTAGGATAGATGTGCGGAAGTTTTCTTTTAGCCTGCGGGTGGTTGATTGATTGCTGGAACAAACTTCCATCTGTCCTTGTAGAAGTTGATAGCTTAAATAGATTCAAGGCAAAACTTGACAAACATTTGGAGCGAGTGGATGGGTGAAATAAGGGTTTTTTTTTTTTTGGCTTATGCTATATAAGCTTGCTTTCTTGCATCAAGAGCTTTTGCTAATGCTAATGCTAATGTAAATCCCACATCAGCACACTGTGATCGCTGCCACAGATTCTTAATGCATGAAGAATCACTACCGATAATCACATCAAGAGTATTACTCCCTCTGGTTGCCTGCCAAACATGCTATTGTAGATAACAATTATCCAATAAATGCACAAGATCTTGCTAGACTGTGAGTGACCAACCCACAAGTTCCAGTAAATATCTGGAAAGTTAAAATCCCCCATTATTAGACATTTGGATTTATTTCTCTGCACAATTGTTCATTATAAAAAATTTATTCTAAAATTAATGAATTATTAAACTAATTCATTGTAAAATTAATTAATTCTAAAATTTAAAAAATATTATACTCATCAGAATCATTAGGCCTATAATACACACCTTCTCCCATTTTCCCTTTCCCAGTGCTTATGTCACACCACACTGACTCGCCATTGCATTGTCCACCAATATCAATGGATGCACTTCCTAAGATTTTCTTAACTAACAGTATAATCCCTCCTCCCTGTCTAGCTTTACTCCCCAAATTCCAATTCTACACTGCTTATATCTGTGTGACACCACATCTCTGATATCCCAACAATATCTGCCTTTGATGTCTTGACCAACACTTCAAACTCATCAAATTTATTAACTATACTTCTATTGTTATTGTTATTTGGTTTTTAGGGGCATTAGCAATTAAGGCCATATTTCTCTGGGGATATGTGGTGGTCATTCCCTGACCTTTCTGCATCCTCCGTATTTGGTGGTCAAGGGCTCGAACCCTGGTCTAATCAAAAGCATGTGCTACGCACTGCTGCTTCTGCCCACCTGGCTACGGAAGTGCCAACTATACTTCTAGCATTGGTGTACATGCAAGTATACGTGCACCTGTTCCTACTCTTAGTTACTCTATTACTCTAACACAGCACATGTATTTACTTGTTTCACGATGACTCCCATCAGTTCTGGAAATCCCTAGCACCTTGCTTTCCAGGCTGCTGCTCATTCTAATAGAAGCAGTGCAAGAATCACTTTGGACTCTGTTTGCAGCCACTGTTAATCTTTTAGAATGTGAATCCTCCAATCTACCAGTTTTAAGATCCACCTAACACTTCCTCGATAGCATCAACAAATATTTTTGCAGCCTTTCGATTTAAGCATATCCCATCCACGTAGACACAGTCTCCTGTGTTAGCAAGCACAGACCATGCTGGAAACAATTCAACGAGAGAGAGGATATGTATTTTCTTACAATATCCGGTTATAAAAGAGTAATAATATATAGAGATCAGCTTCACAGAGATGCTTCAGCATACTGTAGTGAATGCCGTCTGGTCCTGCTGCACTATTTGGAAATTTGTTCAAGGATTCTTTGAGCTCAGCTATAGTAAAGGGCTGATTATATGGAAGTGAGCGTTTAGTTGAAAAATTCAATTTAGCATCATCATCATCAGTTCAATTTATCGTTATCGTCAGTGCTTCATCAGTTTTAATGCATTGAAAGGAGGCCACATATGAGGAGGAGGTGGAAATATTATAAAAATATTCTGCTAAAGCATTTGCGATGTCAGTTGTGAAGGATAGGAGATTGCAGCAGTAGAAATTTCTCAATGAGAGCTTGTATCGTTTTCCATATAATTCGAGTGTCAGTATTTTTGTTAATAGTTCATGAAAAATTAATCCAGGAGTGAGGTTTTACTTTCTTCCTAATTAGCTTTGCTTTGGTTCTGAGTTTTTTTGTAAAAAAATTAGATTGGCAGTAGTTGGGAATTTGTGGAACTGGTTCCGGGCACCTTTTTGTTTTCTACTTTTGCTTTGGAGCAATCTGCATTTCACCACTGATTTTTGTGTACATGCTTGCACTGGTCTGATTTTGGAATGGAAATTTCTTCTGAAGATAATATATGGCTGGTAATGTGATTAGTTATGTCATCAATGTGTTGTTGTTGAACGTATCGAGCATGAAGGTAGGACACAAGGGGAGTACTTTTCCCAGTACTTTTACAGCCTTTAGGACATGACACAACATCTGTGTTTGAATTGAATTGATAATAGGAAAATGGTCACTGTGGAATGGATCATTCAGCACTAAACATTCCATGCTTGCAATGAGAGATGCTGAACAGATGGATAAGTCTATGGCTGAGGTAGTACCTGTAGGTAGTTGGACATGAGGTTGGAGAGCCAGAATTTAGCAGAGTCAGGTTATGGTTATCCAGGAATGTTTATATTAATTGGCCTCTCCTATCCATGGTGGAAGATCCCCACAATGGATGGCAGCTCTTGAAATCACTGAATAAACAGACAGGAGGCAGCAGTTGTGAAATTAGATTATGAAGTTCAATCTGGGAGCAAGGATAATTCAGTGAGATATAAATGGATGCAAGGGTTAATGATATTCCCATTGTCATCCAAACTGCTACAACTTCTAAGGAGGTTTGTAGTTGGACGTGTCTGGATGGTATAGTAGATTTTACAAGAACAGCTACAACACACCTAGGGTCCTGAGCAGGATATCATCATTCTTCTCTTTCTTGGCAATTCCTTTCTACTTCTGACTCTCTCTCTCTCTCTCTCTCTCTCTCTCTCAGGGTAACTTGGGAATTTTTTTTTTTTGACTGGTGCAGCATAAGTCTCAGGCTTCCTTGCACCATATGGCTAATAATAATAATAATGATGATGATGATAATAATGATAATAATAATAACTGCTCAACTTTTATAGATCCTGTTGCAGTAGCGTACTGACATTAGTGTCATTAACAACCCTGCCAATCTTCGTATTGTCCGTAAACGTAGACATACCTTTATCCTGATATACCTTTATCAATATCATTAATAAATACAGAAAACTAGTAGTAAAACTAGTAAAACAGACTACTACAACTCCTCCCAGAAATCTTACCAAAGAACCGCTGATCCTTAAAAAAAAAAACACAGCCAAGACCTATATGACCCAATTACCAGAATAAAACCAAAGAAAACAATACTAAAAGAATAAGTCTACCTAATAGCAATTAAATACACCTTTAGCACTCAGATCTGATTCATCCCCACAATAGGCACCTCCGTAGCCAGGTGGGAAGGAGCAGCAGTGCGCAGCACATGCTCCTTGATTAGACCGGGGTTCGAGCCCATCACCACCAAATACGGAGGACGCGGAAAGGTTATGGAATGACCACCACATATTCCCGGAGCAATATGGCCTTAGTTGCTAATGCTCCTAATAACCAAAACAACAACAACAAACAACATCATCCCCACAAGAAATCAACCAGGTGTCAAAAGCATGCCACAGGGATTGTGGTCCATGCTAGCTCAATTTGTTTCCCCACAGTTATTAAAATTAGATGATTCCAGATCTCTACTCTGAAGAACTCGTTCTACTTCATCTCACAGGTGTCCAATGGGACTGAGATCTGGTGACAAGTTGGCTGAATTCATTCTCATATTCTTGGAACCAAATATGTACAATTTTGGCCTTGGGATCTGGTGCATCATCCCAAGTTGATGTTGGGAGAACCCCTTTGCAAAGGGATACGCTGCAGCCACGAAGAAATGTATATGGACAGAAAAATTTTCCAGATTATCTGAAGCATCCAAATGTTTCTCTACTGCTATCAAATTGCCCATTGGTAACAGAAAAACACTCCCACACCATTACACTATCACCACCAGCCTGAATTGCTGTTATTTGGCCTCAGCGAGTTCTTTCTAATCACTAGATCACCACTGACTGGATGTTATTTGGTTATTGAACAGTTCTTGATACACTCACACACAATATATCCAAGACCTAGTTGCCAGTGAAACTCAGGTTGCAGTTTCCAAGACATTCAAACCATCATGCCACAGCCAACTAGCATGCCACAGTCCAAAATAAAAATAAATTTTCTGTTTATACTCCGGGACGACCAAGCGGTCAGAGGAGTTCACAAAATAGACAGAATACAAGAATCAGCAAACATTTAAATCTTTTGCTCAACACATTATCACACAGAACTTCGCAAATACAGCATCCATACAAATCTATTCACTTGTTTTCTATTACATTCTTCGAACATCTGATTATGCTGTTACTGTAGGAGCATTCCATTTCATAAAAAGGGTAAGTATATGCAATAAAGTATCCACTTAGAGTAAATATAACTAACATACTGGTTAGTGCTTTGAATCAGTTTAGTACTTAGCTCAGCGGTTTTCAAACTGTGCAGAATGGCACCCCAGGGCAGTGCAGTTAACTCACAGGGGTGCCGTAGGATATTTTAAATTTTTGAGGGAAACACAGCAATACTTGACATCTGTTGGACACTGCATAAACTACTAGCTCGAGGTAGTTCACAGTATCAACATTATCACAATTTAAACATTACTTATCAAGTTGTTTGGACCTCACTACTTAAAAAACTGGTGAAAGAAATAAAAGAGGTGAAAGACTTGTGAAATTTGCAGAATCTCAAGGACTGTCAGTAATGAACACTTTTTTCAAGAAAAGGGTGAACAGAAAGCGGACATGGAAGAGTCCAAATGGATTAACAACTAATGAAATCAACTCCATCCTCACTAACAGAAGATATATTGTGAATGATGTTACCATCCTGAATAAGGTAAATGTTGGAAGTGATCACAGAATGGTAAGATGTAAACGATATAGATGTAGGAAAGGAAAGGAAAAAACTGACTCGAGTAAATAATACAAAGGTCTTTGAGATAACAGAGGAGGAGAAAAAGCAGTATGTACTGGAACTTAAGAACAAGTTTGAGCTTCTGCAGACTGCTCAGGACCAAGATATCGACGAGGAATATTACAACTTTCTGAAAGTGATAAAGCCCAAGAAACCTATAGGGAAAAAAAAATCCAAAGAAGAAAAAATTAGTCAAGAAACACTTGTCGTGATGAACCGAAGACAACAAATGAAGAGCAAGAAAAACACTGACAGGGAGAAAATTGAGTATACTGAGATTTGCAAGGCCATTAGAAAGAGACTCAGAGAGGACATAAGAAGATTTAACACAAGAAAAGTAGAACAAGCATTAAGGGAAAACAAAGGATTTAAATCAGCAGCCATGAGCAGTAATACAGAAAGACAAATGATACTGAAACTGAAGAATAGTGATAAACAGCAGAGAAGGCATAATTCAAATAGCAGAAGACTACTATAGAGAATTATACAAGGAGCGAGGGAATGATACCAGCAGTGAGGAAGATGGATTGCAAAGTAGCAACACATACGACATACCCGATATTCTTCCTGATGAGGTAGAACATGCATTGAAGACAATGAAGAATTGGAAAGCCCAGGGGGAAACTCAGGTAAAGGACATTCTTATCAAAACTAAAGAACTAAAATGGTCTTGGGCAGGACACATAACTCGAAGACATGATGACAGATGGACTAAGAAAATAACAGGATGGTACCCAAGAGGAGCTAGAAGAAAACCTGGAAGACAAAGGCGGAGATGGATAGATGAAATTCATGAGTTTTTGGGTAGTAAATGGATGGCCAGTGCTCAAAATAGAAGGAACTGGAAAGTTGCTGGAGAGGCCTTCAACCTGCAGTGGATTGAAAATGGCTGATGATGATGATGATGATGATGACTTAATAAACAGAACTGTTAGGTATTTCTTTGGGCCTAGGGGTGCCTTTAAAAAATTACTGAGACAATAAGGGCACTGTGAACCAAGAAAGTTTGGGAACCTTTGAGTTAGCTGAATAATTTTTTAAAGCCAACCAAGCTTTCATAAATGGTATCATAAGCATATATTTGAAATCCTTTATATTTCTAAGCTGCATTAAAGTTTTCTTACTCTTGTACCTCAAATAAATAATGGTATTTATAAACTTCCTATATAGAAATGTATGTTGTTATTCATTCACAGTTCAATACCCCATCCAGACAACATGGATGGTGGTATTGAACTGTGAATGTTGTTTGCAGATGTTGTCTCTTCAGAAATGAGAAAGTAGGGACCCCTAACAAGCCAATTGTGAATTACTTAAACAATATGTGAGGTATGCAAGATGTGAAATTTCAATCTGTACACATTTGATATTTTTATTAAAATTAGTGATGAAGTCATAGGCTCTTGCTGAACCAGTCAAAAAATAAATAAATAAAATAAAATAACAAAATAATAATAAATAAAACAAAATAAGGCTAAGGTAAAGAAAGCCTGCATGAGAAGCATGCAAAGGTTCGATCAAATTTACCGGTAAAAGTACTTTGCCATAATGGCATTTGTATTGTTGCTCGCTCAGTAAACAGACAGTGGGTGTGTTATCGGTCTGGAGTAGAAGTTGAATCGCACATTAACTTGAAACCCTCCTGAAGTGGAGGGGGGGTAACCTGACCTTTTTTTCTTTAGAATCACTAATTGAATTAATTAAATGAATCACAAACAGAGTCATATTGGAAGTTCTGGCATCGTAAAAAATGTTCCTAACGTAGTTTCACCAGCAAACTTTTTCAACATTTGCCGTGCTTCTTGTGTGGGCTTCCTTGCCCCCCCCCCTTCCCCCCCTTAATAATCAATTTATCCACTAGTCCACCAGTGATTCTAAAGAAAAAAAGGTCAGGTTACTCCCTCCAGTTTGGGAGGGCTTCAATCTCCCATGGGATTCAATTTCTACTCCTGGCTGATAACACCCACTGTATGTTTACAGAGTGAGCAACAATATAAATGCTGTTAGGGCAAAGCAAAATACTTTTACCGATAAATGTCTTCAAACTTTTGCGTGCTTCTAGTGCAGGCTTTCTTTACCTTCGCCCAAAATAAAAATAAATAAAACAAAATAATAATAAATAAAAATAAACAATAAAAAATAAATAATAAAAATAATCATGATAATAATAAATAATAAAAATAATTATGATAATAACAAATAATAAAAATAATAATAAATAGACAATAATACTAAAAATATATTATATATATATAAAAAAAAGCTGCCTATATAATTCCTCCTTCCATATGTCCACTAACTTCTGAATTTAGCAAGCTATCAAGCCTCAATTTACTATCAAGTCTCTTGATAGTAAATTATTCCAGTAATTAACAACTCACTGCCTAAAACAGATCCTGGAATCCAGTCTAATCTTCTTTTCTGATTATTTGAATTTAGAAGAAGAAGAACTCTTTATTGTATACAGCAGGTACATTGGTGTACACAAAATCCTTCATGGCTTCAAGGTTTATTATCCTTAGTTCTCAAATCATTAATAACAGTGAAAATTTCCAGTCAGCTTCCTGGTAGCCAATAAGTCCATCAGACAACATAAAAAAAAGTCCATACAACATTCACAGAACCAACATAATTCATACAATACATGAATTGTAGAGTTGAGAAGCTGCAAATAAAATGACATAAAAAAATAAATATCCTGGTATCAAGCTTTCTGTTGACTCGGCCAAATGGATATGTTGGGCAAGGTGGGCCCAACATATCTAGTACTAGGCCCTCTCCCTCCTAGACACTGGAAAAAAAAAAATGCCCTCCTCAACAGTCAATGAAGGTTACCAATTCCATATGTCTGTCTAGCTCTTATGGTATTCGGGGTGTTGTGCCTGGTTTAAATCTGGCCATCCAGTAATCATTATTTGCTCTCGTGCAGAAAAAGGGGATGAGTAATTGTAAATTTATTCTCTAATCTTTCTGGAAAGGCCGAAAGAAATGGTGGTGGATTTAAAATCTTCAAATTGGCAATTCAAATGTTGGCAACTGAAATTTTTATGGGCTTAAAAGATAATCTCAGCCGATCTTCTGATCCTCATGGGGTCTTTAAACAGGGACTAGATGATCTTGGAGGTGTCCTATGTCTCACAATCATGGGTGGTGAAGGGTACGGGTAAACAATAATGGAAAAAATACTGTACTGTGTGAATGCATGGGATTAAATGAAAAACAATACATTTGAAATTTGTTCACTGCTATACAATTTAAATAATAACTATACTAAAATTAAAATAAAACAATTCAGAGATAATTTTGAAGGGCATGCTTACAGCTGCGTCAAAGCATTGAAGTGCCCAGAAAAAAATGAACAAGAAGAAAATGCTGCCCCCAGCATAAAAAAAGGCCCAAATAGTATTATATGTAAACATTACAAAGTCATCTTTATAAAGGATGGAAGTAAGCAGAAGTCTGCATACTCCTATTCTTTATCTGGAACTGAAACCTCCAAAATCTCCTGCACCTTCAAAATTGGCAGCATAAGCCTGCCAATTTTGGAGGCGGGGAATTTACATGAAATTGACCGTTGTTTTTGTTATTTAGAGATGTTACCCCATTCACAAGCACAGATACAGATCTATGTTCTTTATAATGTCGGCTCTGGGGAGTAAATATGGAGATGTTTTTCAAGGTCATCTCAAAAGGCACATCAATTCAAGTACAAATTATCTGTAAATTCTTCCATTCATGTTGCCATCTGTTATCTGTGTTTCCAATCTAGCTTAAAAGTCAAAATTCTCTGCAAGTCACAATCAGAAGCTGATTAAACTGAAACATGTGATATAAAAAAAAAAAACCCACATACTGAAAAATTTAGTTTTTATGAATTTTTTTATGAATATTTTTCGATTTTTTGCAAGTTTGTAGGAACCAGTAAAAGAGTTATGAGGGGGATTCTATTTCCTATTACTTGGACTATTTAAAGCTTACTAAGAATTAAGTTGATTTTTTGATATGGAAGAACTAATGCCCCTCTCCTGGGTAGTAGTTTAGTTTGGAAAAACATCTACATATAAACTACTAAAAGTATCAAAAAGATGGCAGAAATTTAGGCCAAATTAGTTGCATATAGGTCAGTTTTATAAGTAGAAAAAATAAAGAATATTTCTAATGATTCCTTTATTACTACAATAACTGGATGTGTTTTGACTAAGATCAATCCTGGTTTGGATATATTTACATTTTTCAATTCATACAGTGGGTCCCAAAATTAGAATTAGCACATTAAGGTAACAAAAGATGCACCTTTGATTAATTATCCCAACTCATCAAATAAAGCATGCAAATTAAAAAATAATAAATAAAACTAAAAGATAATAAAACTATGATTGTGTAGCTGAAAGCTCATTGGCCAAAAGCTGTTGGTTTTATTATCTTTTATTTTAGTTTGCATACTTATATTGACAAGTTCGGATAACTGGAAATGCATCTTTGTTACCATAAAGTTAATTTTAATTTTATTGTAATTAAATCTTTTAAAAATAAAAAAATAAAATAAAAATAAATATATATTAGAGGGTGTCTCAAAAATATTGCTACAAATGTTTAGGGGAGGTAGGTAACATCTAAAGTAATATGAATCTCATTGGATCCCATAACTGGAAATGTCACGATAAGTCGGTACATGGTGCTGTTCATCAGTTCGCTAGAGGGAAAATTTCTGGTTTACTCATTCAAGCAGTAGTCTCTGCACAAAGAGCATGCATTGATATACGAACTGTGAGCTGGCAGACATGCACCTAGTGTATGGATTAGCAGAGGGCAATGGACGAGCCGCTCAAAGAATTTATGGAGAACGCTTCCCAGACAGACATGTACCGGACCACCGTTTGTTTGCACGGTGTCTGATGCATCCAAATTTGTGCAATTATGGGTCATTTAGAGGTAACAGCGGTAGTCAGGCAGACAACGTTCGACATGAACTCCCGCCATGGAAGTTGTTGTTGTTGTTGTTGTGGGAGTTTTATGGCGCATAAGCTGCTTTGGCTATAATGCGCCTGTTCCTTTATTGTAATAATATATGAGAATTTCTTGTCACGTCAAAAAAGGCAGAAATTAGAAATGACAAAAAACTCCAATTTTCTTCAGAAAGGTAAAAAATTCAGGAATATTTGCATTGTCACCAATGACATTCTCTAGAGTTATTGGTTTCCCAAGGTTAACCAGAGATTGCAGGGTTGTATTTCTGTCTTGTTTATAGTATGGGCATTCAATGACAATGTGTTTCACAGTCAAATTTATAGAACAATGTGGACACTGTGGTGGATCATCTCCTGTGAGTAAATGAAGGTGAGTCAAATGTGTATGGCCTATTCTTGCTCTTGAGTTAGTTAGTTAGTTAGTTATTTGGTTTTTAGGAGCATTAGCAACTAAGGCCATATTGCTCCAGGATATGCGGTGGTCATTCCCTGACCTTTCCGCATCCTCCGTATTTGGTGGTGACGGGCTCGAACCCCGGTCTAATCAAGAAGCGTGTGCTACGCACTACTGCTCCTTCCCACCTGCCTACGGAGGCGCCTCTTGCTCTTGAAAGGAGTACTTCTTCTCATCTTGATGAATGGACACTGGAACACCAAATTCTAGGATCCTGTTTAAATTGAAAAAGTTTATTTGTTTGGGAGTGCCAGAGTGCTGTCCATTCTGTTAGGCATGCACCACGAATGATTTGTGGATAGTCTGATGCTGGAATAGGGATATTGGTAAAATCTAAGGTAGTTGGATTTTTTGCAGCTTTATCGGCCAGTTCATTACCAGAAATTCCAGAATGTGCCGGAATCTAGCAGAAGGTGATCAGTTGGTGGTGCTCTTCAATCTGCAGTAATAATCTTCTAATTTCATTTAGAAAAGGATGAACTTTTTCTGAGGAGTTAGATAATGCCATAATTGAGCTGAGGGAGTCAGTGTAAATAACAAATTTTATTGAGCAGTCAGAACAGAGATTTTCTAAGATTAGTTTAATTGCATATAATGCAATTGCTGAGAAGATACTGAATTCTGGTGGAAGGGCTGCTGAAATAGTGGTATTTAGGAACACTGCTGCTGCTCCAACGTTTGAGTTAGATTTAGAGTGTATAAATTGGAGAAAAGTCAAAATATCTGTGAGTGTGAATTGCATGAAGTTGTTTCACATTTGATGCTTGAAGAACATTTTTCCCCACTGGCAAAGGTAAGTGTCACAGGTGGGTAGAGGAGTACGAGTCCATGGTGGTTGAGCGTATGTTACTACCTCTTATGTTACTACCGTACAGAATGGATGGAAACATTCCAAACCTGCATCAGTTCAAGAAGGCGAAGACCAGATGGTTTTACTATACTAGGATTAATTCTGTAGAGGTTTCCTAATGGTGGATTGAATAGGTATGACTGAATTGGATGCGAAGCACAACTTTGTATTTTGACAGCATACTTTAGTAGCAGTGTTTTCCTACGTAGAGTTAAAGGGAGCTCATGAGCATCAATGTAGAGGCTATGTGCTGGCAATGTTCTGAAAGCCCCAAGTGCAATCCTCAAGGCACTGTACTGAACTGGTTAAAGCCAACGCAAAGCACTTCCTCTGGCAGAATCATAGACAGGAGCACCATAATCAAGACGGGATCGGATTAATGCCCTGTATAACCGAAGTAGGGATATGCGATCTGCACCCCATGTTATGGCGGATAAAGTTCTGAGTACATTTAACTTTTTTAAACAGGAAGTACGTACATTTTTTATATGGTCTAGGAAATTTAATTTGTTGTCAAGGATTAATCCTAGAAATCTGATGTTACTAGTGACTGGGATGGAGACGTTGGAAATTTGAAGTTCAAGATCCAGATGGAGTTTGCATTGTCTACAAAAATGGATGGCAACTGTTTTCTGTTGTGAGAGTCGATAGCCGTTAAGGTTGGCCCATTTTTGTATTTTATTCAGTGATATCTGAAGCTGCCTTTCCATAGATCTCATGCTTTGGGAATGACAGGAAATGGAAAGGTCATCCGCGTAAAGATATGAATCAACTGTGTTTGGAAGCTGTTTAGTGATGGAATCGATACTAAGAACAAAAAGAGTGGCACTCAGTACCGATTCCTGAGTAACACCTTCTTCCTGAATGAAAGTTGTAGAGAGGTCATTTTGGTATTTTACTTGAAACAATCTAGTGTATAGAAAGTTCTGAACAAATATGGGAACGTTGCCCCGTAGACCGAGAGAATAAAGATCACTAAGTATGCCATGATGCCAGGTGGTGTCAAAAGCCTTATCTATATCTATAGAAACCATTACTAGCTATTTGTGTTTAACGAAGGCACTGCGAATGGCAAATTCAGCCTTGATCATGAGATCCAAGCATGATCTGTTTTGTCGAAAGCCATGTTGACTATTGCTCATTAGTTGTTGTGACTCAATGATCCAGACAAGTCTACTGTGTACAATTTTTTCAAGGATTTTGCTGAGGCAGCTTGACAGAGATATTGGTCTATAGCTATGGGGGTTGGATGGATCTTTTCTAGGCTTCAGGAATGCCAAAACAATAGAGTGGTGCCAAGAAGCTGGATAAACATTTTCTAAAAAAATACGGTTGTAAAAGACCAGGAGGAGGCGCAAAGCTTTGTCAAAGATGTTGCAGAGATGTTTGCAAAGATGTTGCAGCATGACATAACAGATCCCATCGGGTCCAGCGGCACCATTATGAGCTGTTTTAATGGCATGCAAAAGTTCAGAATATTGTAGAGGTTTGTTATACGGTGAATGTGGACAGTTTGAAAGTTAATAGAATACTGTTCTCCACTGCTTTTAATTCGCTGGAAAGATTTAGTATAAGCAGATGTTGCTGAGATTTCAGCAAATGTATTGCCCAAGGCATTAGCTATATCAGAAGAACTAGATAAATCTCGCCCATTCCAGGAGAGGACTGGAGAAGGTATTGTTGGAAACTTACCAGAAAGCTGCCTAATTTTTTTCCAAATTAATTTTCTGTCAGTATTTCTGTTAATTGTTGATGCAAACTGGATCCAGGATTCTTTTTTGGCTTGCCTCTGCATAAAACGTGCTTTTGCCCTTAATTTCTTATAATTTATCAGATTGGCTGTGATTGGATATTGCCGAAACAAATTCCAGGCTTTATTTTTGCTTTTTTTGCTTTTGTGCATTCCTTTTGTGCATTCCACCAGTAGTTATAATGCTTTCGGCCTGGGGGATTTTATAATGGTATTGTGTCATTGGCCACATTTAGGAGATGAAACGTGATGTAATCTGTCACATCATCAATAGGCTGAAGACGAATTTTTTCCTCGTCGAAAGAGATTGATGACTGAAATTTTGAACAGTTTGCTCGGGCAAATTTCCATTTCCTGCAGGGTTTAGTTAAAGGAGCCTGTGCTATCAATAACTTGTATACGATTGGGAAGTGATCACTGCCCATAGGATCATTTATAACAAACCACTCTATGGTCAGGATCAGTACTGGAGTACAAATGGAGAGATCCATTGCTGACGTATGTCCAGTTTGGAGCTAAATGTTAGTGTGCAACCAGTATTCAGTATGGCGAGGTTTAGTGCATCTAAAAGGCTTTCAATGAGTTGACCCCGTGTATCTAATTTAGAAGCACCCCATAGGGGGTTGTGCCCATTAAAGTCCCCTAATATACAGAGAGGTGGAGGTACATGTATGAAGAGGTCTTCAAGTTCTTTTAAACAATAAGTATGGTTTGGCTGTAAATAGATTGAGACTAGTGTTATTGCAATATGGAGAGTTATACGAACAGCAACAACTTCTATTTCAGTTCGAAGTGGGATATGCTTAGTTGGGATCTTTGAATTTTTTCAGGATTGCTACACCACTGTGGCAGTATTTGCTGTATTGCGATCTCTTCGATAAAGGCAGTAGTTCTTTATCGATGGAGAAATTTGCAAGGTTAAGTAAGTTTCTTGGAGACAAAGAGCAACTGGAGAATACTGGTTAATTAGATTATGGATATCATCTGTGTTGCAACAAAAGCCTCTGCAGTTCCACTGTACAATAAAGGCCATTATTTGTGTTTAATTGTTGGAGATGTATCTGACTGCTTTTTGAAGGTGACTGGCTTATGATTTTCCAATTTTTGTTTGTCTTTTTTTAGGAAAACTGGCCGACCAGTGTCCATTTCTTCTTCTTCGGCATGAATTTCTAATATTGGATCTTCCTGTAGAGTAGGAGATGTCGCAGGTATTGTAAGAGGAGTGTTACTTGCCTGGTCTGAATGCTTGGGGTTACTGGACTGTTGCTGAGAGAGGACAGCTCGAGCCCAGTCAGAGATTGATATGTTTGAGGGGGAAGGTAACTTCAGTTTGGGTGGACACTGTTTGTTGTTTTTGTGCAACATTTGCATAGGTATGTTTGGGCATAGTAGGGGCAATTATTTTCCTTGCTTCTTGAAAGCTTACCTTGTTCTCAACCTTATATTTAACAATTTGTTTCTCAGTTTTCCATCTCTCACAAGTTTTAGAATATGCAGGATGGTTACCTTTACAGTTGGGACATGTCTTTTCTGTCGCCAAACATTCAGACTGAGTATGATCGGAAGATCCACAGTTTGGATAAACTGGGTTTCCTCTACATGTTGTCTGAGAGTGACCATACTTTTGGCACTTGTAGCATCTCAAGGGATTGGGAATATACGGGCGAACACAGCAAAGTAGATAGCTAGCTTTTATTGTTGATGGTAGGTTTGGGGAATTAAATGTAAGAATGATATTCCTGGTAGGCATAAGGTTATTGTCTTTTTTAATCATGATTCTTTTTGATGCAATAACATTTTGATCGTGAAGTCCTTGGGTTAATTCATCCTCTGTCACGTTCAACAGATCCCAGCTAGAAATCACACCTTTGGATGTATTTAAGGTAGCATGGGGAGATACTTTAATTGGTATCCCAGCAAAATTTGAAAGTTGTAAGAGTTTCTCCGAATGTCTACTTTTTGTTGTTTCTAAAAGAAGGTCTCCAGATTGCAGCCTCTTCACAGTCTTCGGAGATCCTGCAATACTCTCCAGGTGTTTCTGGATGAGGAAAGGAGATAATTTGCTGAGAGTTTGTTCTGAAAGTGAATGTAAAATTAGAAAGGAGGGAAACTCTTTTGTTGTTGAATTTGTTTTCAACCTCTTGGGTTGTGAACTGTCATAATCAATTTCAGTATGTGGCCGAGAGCTTGTCAGCTCTAAAGATGGATAATCATTTTGCTCCCTCTTTGCTCCTTTTCGCCCTTGGCAGATGAGCTTTTCTGCCAAGGTTTCCGGCCCCGCCACGGGGAGGCAGGAGCAGTGCCTGGTGTGACCAAGCGAGAAGTAGTAGGGGGGTTAGTAATAAGACTATGAAAAAAGAAAAGTGGCTTTCCTTTCTTGCTCTGTACAGGTACTTTTGCAGGAAGAGCAGTTATAAAATAAATAGATTATTTAACGAGAGGAATGCAAAAGAACTATATATCTCTTTTTGGAAATCGCACTATATTATTATTATCATCAGCCATATGGTGCAAGGAAGCCTGAGGCTTTTGCTGCACCAGCCAAAAAAAAAAATAAATAAATAAATAATTACCTTGAGAGAGAGAGAGAGAGAGAGAGAAAACAAGGGTCAGAAGTAGAAGGGAATCACCAAGGAAGAGAAGAATGATGATATCCAGCTCAGGACCCTGGGTGTGCCAAGCCCACACTCACCAGATGTGAGCCCCTGGGGTTTAAGGCACAGATAAATCGCTCAGTCACAATTGCTTGGCACCCGGGGCCCTGCCATGGAAGAAAGTGTGTTGAATGCTGTCCAGAATAATCCTACTACCAACACACGTGCCATTGCTTCTGCCTTAGGAGTATCTCGTTGCAGTGTACAGCGTGTCTAGCATGACGACTCCTTACACCCCTTTCATCTCCAAAGGGTTCAGTTACCACTAGCAAAGACACAGAAGCCTATGATAGATATAAGCTGGTCTGTAACCAAGTCACAAAGGAGGTTAGGCAGGCAAAGGCAGATTACGAGAAATCTTTGGCAAAGGATGCAAAGAAAAACAGCAAAGAGTTCTTTACTTATGTAAACTCTAGAAGGAAAGGGATGAATCAGATTAGTCCACTTGATATCGATGGTTCAACTGTTGATGATCCTGCTCAGGTAGTTAACAAACTAAATGAATATTTTGCATCGACATTCACACATGAAGAATTATTCAGTGAGAGGAATGCCAGAGGTGTATTCAACTCTGGCAGTAAGCAAGATAATCTTGTAATAACTGAGAGTAAATTGGAGGAGAAATTGTAGAAGATAAACACAAGAAAGGCACCTGGGGTGGATGGGATCTATCCAGTTATATTAAGGGAGGCAGCAAAGGAAGTAAGCAAACCCTTAGCCATAATTATGAGAGCTTCCTTGGACTCAGGGGAGGTACTCATAGACTGGAGATGTGCAAATGTGACCCAATTCACAAAGGAGGATCAAAGGCTGACACAAGTAATTATAGACCTGTGAGTTTAACTTCTGTTCCAGGAAAATTAATGGAGGCACTGGTTAAAGGATCACTGCACGATCATCTAGACAAGACTTCCGTTATAGCTCGGACACAGCATGGTTTTGTTAAGGAGAAGTCTTGCCTGACCAATTTGATTAGATACTATGATGCAGTCACAAAAGAGCTGGATGCAGGGAATAACTTTGATATTATATACTTGAATCTTAGAAAGGCTTTTGATACTGTTGCACATGGAAGACTGCTGCAACAGAATCTGGAAAGGTTGAGCAGATGGGCTGAGAGGTGGCAAATGAAGTTTAACATTGACAAATGTAAAGTACTACATATGGGAAACAGCAAACTCAGAGCAATGTATCAACTCTGTGATTCTACACTGACAGTGGTAGAGAATGAAAAGGACCTGGGGGTGGTTGTGCAGGCAAATATGAAATTCTCTGAGCAGTGCAGACGGGCTGCAAGAGTAGCTCATGGTGTCTTGTCAATGATATACAGGAATTTTTCTAGCAGGGATAAGGAGGTGATTATTCCCTTGTATAAGGCAATGGTCAGGCCACATCTTGAGTACTGTATACAATTCTGGAGGCCTCATTTTTAAGAAGGATGTAGAGCTGCAGGAATGAGTACAGAAAAGGGCAACAGGATTAGTGAATGGAACAAAGGACTGCTCTTATGAAGAGAGGCTTAAGTTTTGCAAATTACAGTGTCTGGAGACTAGGCACCAGCAAGGTGATCTGATAGAGGTGTATAAAGCCTTGAATGGTTTGAGTATGCTCAATGCTGATGGGATTCTTCTTCTTGCTCAGAATAATCACCTGAGAAGGCATAAATTCAAACTGAGGAAAGACAGATGAGATGTAGGATAGATGTGCGGAAATTTGCCTTTAGCCAGCGGGCAGTTGGTTGGTGGAATAGACTTCCATCCATTGTTGTGGAGTTTGATAGCTTAAATAAATTTAAGGCTCAGCTGGACAGGTATTTCGAAAGAACGGAGGGGTGAACTGGAAGGTTTTTTTTTTTTTTTTTTTGCTGATGCTGCATATGCCTCTACTAATGCTAATGCTCCCCACAAGATCAACCCCACACGTGTGTGTTTTGCACAGTGGTTTCTCCAAGAAAGTGTTTAAGACTTGAATTTTCCAGCCTATGTTTTGTTAACGGATGAGGCTTATTTCACTTGGGAAGGCTTATTCAATCAGCACAATGTTCATGTATGTATTGGCTCACGATAACCCCCACGGTTTGTGCCCCAGTGCGGCACAGCTTCGGTTCGCAATAAATGTGTGGGCAGGTAAGATTGGTAAATGCTTAGTTGGCCCATACCTGTTACCATCCCGCATGAACTCCTCTAAATATCGGATCTTTCTTGAACAAGTTCTACCAGGGTTACTTGACGATGTTCCAGCAAATGTCAGATGCAACATTTGGTTTCAACACAATGGGGCGCCTGCCCAATATGGAAGGTGTGTTCGTGACCATTTGAACAGGCGTTTTGGGCATCGATGGATTGGCTGTGGTGGACCCGTTGCCTAGCCTGCATGCTCACCTGATTTATCGAGCCTTGATTTCTTTCTGTGGGGGGCCCTCAGATCTATCGTGTATGAATCGCCTGTGGAGATGGAAATGGATCTCGTGGCGAGACTCGTCTACGCTGCTGCTACTGTCAAAGAAACTCCAGGTGTGTTCGACCGTGTCCGCAAATCCATGCTGCGTCGCTGTAACGCATGCATTGCGTCTCATGGTGGAACTTTCGAGCATATGTTGTAACATCATGAAATAGATCCATCTTGTACTCCATTGTTAATATTATATCAAATAAATGTTTGCCACAAATTACTGATGCTAATGTGTCATTTCTGCTCCTTGTGCAGAAATGACACATTCCTGCTACTACTTTCCTGTGACGTTTGCGGTTATGGGTTCTGTACGATTCACATTCCTTTAGATGTTACCTACCTCCCCTAAACGTTTGTACCAATATTTTTGAGACATCCTGTATATATATATATATATTTTTTTTTTAATCACTTTTACTACATTCAGTTGTATTAACACAGAGTTTGCAAGGTATGTTTAGATTTTTCAAGAACCATGATTCTACAGTACAAACTGCACTGCAGAACTACATAACTATAAGAACAGTTATTTATTCTTACCTCTAGACTATCAAATTGACATGTCTGATGTGCTTCTATATCAACATCAACTACTACTAAAGATATCAGAGATCCCTCAGATACTTTAATTGACCAGGCACATTCAGCATTATGATCATAGGACAAAGGATAATTGGGAGAAATTATGGAACCAGAAGATGACGTCAGGGTGCCTCCACAACCTGAATGATCAAAAAGGAGGTAAAAAGATTGAAATTAATTAAATTAAAATAGGAAATTTCTGGAACTAAGAAGTCTTTCTTTTTTTTAATGCAAAGAAATTTTAAACATTATCATGCAGTCTGGATAACATCACTAAAATGGTAATGCTTTTTTGACTAAGTTTTCAAAGTTATACCACCTCTTTCTAAAAAATGATGCTAAAAATGTTTCTAACAAATTATTGGCAAAATAAAATATAATAAAATAAATAACCAAATATATAACGGAAACAAATATTACTCTATTTACAACATCCAGGGTTCCATTATCTCTAAATCAGTTTGCACAAATCAAAACCTGACAATGAAAACCAAACAACAAAACTTTATTTTTATTTTTATTTTATCATGAATGAGAATGAAAAAATGAAATATACCATTATATAAAAGGCTAATCAATGGCTCATCTCCCCAAATTCATTCACTCCACATTGCACAAACATTCAATTTCTGCTGTATGCCTTTTGTAGAGTTATTTTATACCAGCCAATCAGGTCTCCTCACAACTATGTAGTTTCTAGACAATGCAATCTGCAGAAGTAAAGAGTCGTTTTGGCAATAATACCTCTTTTGCTCCCCACAGTACTCTTTTTGCTATTTCTTCACTCATTTCAAAGAGATCTGCATCCTCCCTAAAACGAGGCTTCCAGACCTGCAATACTGAAAATGTGGCCTGAAAGTTACCTTAAATGGCAGAATAATTACCTACTTACCTCTGCTGGCAAATTCCTGCATATCATTGACAAATGGCGCATTATGACCCGCGTAGTCCATGCGCCATTAAACCCCAATACAAACAAACAAACAAACAAATCATTGACAAAACTCCATGAGCTGTACTAGCAGAAAATCTGCTACGACATGGGATGGTTATAAATATTCAGGGGAAAACAGAAACCTACAAAAACTATAAACTTATTTAAATCAGGTTATAGTTTTTTAACCCTCTCTCTGAGAGGGTTAGGTAAGGACATATTATGAGAAGCAATTTGAGAAGCAGATTATGAGAAGCAATAGGACAGATTATGAGAAGCAATTTGCTGAGAATGAAGAAAAGAACATGATAGATCTTTGCTTATGGTAATAGTAAATAGTTTTAATAGTCTTAGTCACTTTTACTGTTGCAACTTCATATTCCTATCTTTCATTCATATCAACTTCGTAATCATAAAAGGATGAACAATCATGGACAACTAGATATGAATCCCACAATGGACGACAAGATATGAATCACACAATGGACGATTCAGTTCAGATTACTGATAAACTGGATATACAATTTGTATCAGATTTCAGTGATGGGAATACCAGAGGTATACAAATTAGAAGTGAAAACTAAATGATTTTGTGTTATCTGAGAGAAGTGTGGAAGAGATATTGTTGGAGATAAAAAGTAAATAAGGCACCTAGATGTAATTAAATCTATCTTTTTTTATTAAAAATACAAAAAGGGGTAAGCCATAATTATGAGGAAGGTTTCAAAATAAAGAGAGGTACATACAAAAGGGAGAGGTGAAATTACAAGGTGAGGAGAATCAAAGAGCTAAATGAGTAAGTACAGACCTGTAAGCTTGACTCCATTATTTTTTCTATGACAGAAGTCATAAGAAAAATAATGGAGTCAAACTAGAGAATTAATGCATGTTCACCTTGAAATAAACATAGTTATAGGAAAATAAACATAGTTTGAAATAAACATAGTTACAGGAGAGATTGCTTCTACAGGGATGGGATACACTTAAATAGAAAGGGTGCAAGAATATTTGCTGATGCTATCGAGGCAGTGTTAGGTGGGTCGGAAAACTGCTAGCTTGGGGGGAGACAAAGACCAATAGATTGACAGTAGCCACTGGCAGAGGTGAAAGAGATTCTTGCACTGCTTCTATTAGAATGAGCAGAAGCCTGAAAAACAAGATGCATGGTATTTCAGAGACTGCTGGGAGCCATTGCGGTACAAGTAAACACATGGGTTGTGTTAGGGTAGCTAAGAATAGAAAAGGTGCAGATATAATTGCGTGTACACCAATGCTAGGAGTTTAGTAAATAAATTTGATGAATTTGAGGTATTGCTCAAAACATCGAAGGCAGATATAGTTGGGATATCAGAGACGTGGTGTCACACAGATATAAGGGATGCAGAACTGCAATTTGGGGAGTACAACGTCTACAGAAAGGATAGACAGGATAGGAAGGGAGGAGGAGTTATGTTATTAGTTAAGAAACACATAAAAACCAAGGAAGTGAAGCCAGTCGACATCGCTGGACAGTGCAGTGTGGAGTCAGTTTGGTGTGACATAAACATTGGGAGATCAAAATTGAGAGTAGGAGTGTGCTATAGGCCTAATGACTCTGATGAGTATAATAAGGAACTGTACAGGGAAATAGAGTGGGCCAGTAAATCAGAGTGTCTTATAATGGGAGATTTTAATTTCCCAGATATTGACTGGAATTTGGGGGCTGGTTACTCACACACTAGCAGGACTTTTGTGGATTTATTGGATGATTGTTTTCTACATCAGCATGTTCGGGAGGCAACTAGAGAGAGTAATACTCTTGATTTGATTATCAGCAGTGATTCTTCATGCATTAAAAATCTGCAGATAAATGAACCACTAGGTGGCAGTGATCACAGTGTGCTGAAGTGGGATTTACTCAAAGAGGTAACTACCATTAGGGGTAAAGGGAAGGGTTATTGCTTCCGTAAAGGCGACTACAATGGACTGAGACAGTATTTAAATTCTATACAGTGGGACCAACTGATGATGTTACCAACAGCAAATTCAAAATGGGAAGCATTCAAAGAACTTACCTTGGAAGCTACTAGGCTTTACATACCAACTAAGAAATATTGTTCAAGGTTTAGGCCAAAATGGATGTCAGATGAACTAATGAGGCATATGGCAGAGAAGAAAAATGCATGGGATACATACAAATTAACACATGACACAGAAGCCTATGATAGATACAAGTTGATATGCAACCAAGTTACAAAGGAGGTTAGGCAGGCGAAGGCAGATTACGAGAAATCCTTGGCAAGGGATGCAAAGAAAAACAGCAAAGAGTTCTTTACTTATGTAAACTCTAGAAGGAAGGGGATGAATCAGATTGGTCCACTTGATATTGATGGGTCAAGTGTTGATGATCCTGCTCAGGTAGCTAACAAACTAAATGAATATTTTGCATCGACATTCACACATGAGGAGTTATTCAGTGAGGGGAATGCCAGAGGTGTATTCAACTCTAGCAGTAAGCTACAGAATCTGGAAATAACTGGAAGTAAAGTGGAGGAGAAACTGTTGAAGATAAACACAAGAAAGGCACCCGGGGTGGGTGGGATCTATCCAGTTATATTAAAGGAGGCAGCAAAGGAAGTAAGCAAACCCTTAACCATAATTATGAGAGCTTCCTTGGACTCAGGGGAGGTACCCATAGACTGGAAATGTGCAAATGTGACCCCCAATTCACAAAGGAGGATCAAAGGCTGACACAAGTAATTATAGACCTGTGAGCTTAACTTCTGTTCCAGGAAAATTAATGGAGGCACTGGTTAAAGAAGCACTGCAGGATCATTTAGACAAGACTTCAGTTATAGCTCAGACACAGCATGGTTTTGTTAAGGGGAAGTCTTGCCTGACCAACTTGATTGGATACTATGATGCAGTCACAAAAGAACTGGATGCAGGGAATAACTTTGATATTATATACTTGGATCTTAGAAAGGCTTTTGATACTGTTGCACATGGAAGACTGCTACACAAATTGGAGCAGTGTGACATTGGAGGCAAATTGCTGCTATGGATAAAGGGGTGGTTGAGGGGGAGAAGACAGAGAGTGGTAATCAATGGACACTGCTCATCGTGGACTGATGTTATTAGTGGAGTCCCTCAGGGCTCAGTGTTGGGTCCATTATTGTTTTCTGTATTTATAAATGATATTGATGATGGTATATCGGGCTTAATGTCTAAGTTTGCAGACGATACAAAGGTTGGCAGGGTTGTCAAGGACACTACTGACACTATGCTGCTGCAACAGGATCTGGAAACGTTGAGCAGATGGGCTGAGAGGTGGCAAATGAAGTTTAACATTGATAAATGTAAAGTACTACACATGGGAAACAGCAACCCCAGAGCAACGTATCAACTCTGTGGTACTACACTGACAGTGGTAGAGAATGAAAGGGACTTGGGGGTGGTTGTGCAGGCAGATATGAAGTTCTCTGAGCAGTGCAGACGGGCTGCAAGAGTAGCTCATGGAGTATTGTCAATGATATACAGGAATTTTTCCAGCAGGGATAAGGAGGTGATTATTCCATTGTATAAGGCCGTGGTGGCGAACCTATGACACGTGGGTCAGATACTGACCCACGAAGGCTTTGTAAGTAACCCACGTGCATGCGTTTATTGTAATATTGGCCTACTTTTGTTAATTATAACAGAAAGAAAAGATAATCGAAAATATTAAACAATTATAAAATATAAATATGTAATGTCCGATTTATAAAAAAATAAATAAATAAAAAAAATCCAACTGGAATGTGGACGTCGGCAAACAGTGTTCTATTGTTTGTTATTTGGTTTTTAGGAGCATTAGCAACTAAGGCCATATTGCTCCGGGATATGCGGTGGTCATTCCCTGACCTTTCCGCATCCTCCGTATTTGGTGGTGACGGGTTCGAACCCCGGTCTAATCAATAAGCGTGTGTTACGCACTGCTGCTCCTTCCCACCTGGCTACGGAGGCGCCTCAGTGTTCTATTGTATTAAACTATGCGTGTGGGTGACGCATTACACTGTGACATAAACTTGGCGTGTTTTGTCATTGCATTGAAGAACGGAGATGTATCGAGCTAGTACAAAGTTACCAGCTCGCACTCTCGCAGTATTGGACTAAGAGGCAGACTTGACATACGCATCTAGAAGCGTTAATAATGAATTGATTATAACTTAATTTTTTTTTGTCAAATTTTCTCATCTACATAACCAATGTAAGTATATTAAGTGGGCCTATGCTTATAAAAGTTCATCTAAAATTATTGCATCCTACATATATAATATATATGTAGGTTATAAAAATATATATATTATATATATTTTTTGCAAGCGTAGCCCTGAACTATGTCAGTGGTAAAAAAAATTAAAACTAACGGTACAAGCTCCAGACCATATCAAACAGAATGGTTTGATAAATATGGTGTGATTGAAAAGAATAAAACAATATTCGTGTGAACAACCGTGTGTGTTATTTGTAACGAAAAAGTCACCTCTCGTACATTCAATGTAAAAAGACATTTTGAAAAGTTGCATTCAAATCTCGGCTTCTCAACAGATGAAGAAAGAAGAGAATATTTTTACAAAAGCAAAAACAGAATGATTTACAAACAAGTGTTTTAAAAACTTTTTTGACTCTGAAAAATAACATTACAGCTGCTAGTTTTCAAGTAGCCCATTGCATTGCTCGCCATGGGAAATCTCTTTCAGAAGGAGAGTTTGTAAAACAAGCATTTTTAGGATGTAGTGCTACTCTGTTTTCAGATTTTAAAGAAAAAGACTTGATTATAAAGCGTATAAATGAGTTACCAATAAATCGCAATACTATTAAAGATTGAGTAATAGAATTAGAAAGAAATATTTCTTCTCAAATACATAACGACTTAAAGTCTGTAGAAATGTATTCGATTGCTTTAGATGAGAGTACTGATGTAAATGGTTATGCACAACTAGCAGTTTTTGCTCGATATAATGCAGGCAATATAATGAAAGAAGAGTTAATAAAACTAATAACACTGAAAGGAAGGTGTACCGGCTTTGATATTTTTAATGTATTTGATAATGCATTTAAAAAAAATGTTTCTGTAACAACAGACGGTGCTCCCAATTTGGTGGAAAAAAGCATTGGTTTTATTCAGCAGCTTAAGAAAAATATTAGACATTCTCTGATAGAATTTCATTGTATAATACACTAGCAAGTTCTATGTGCGAAGCAAGGTTTAAAAACATTTTCTAATGTAATACCAGTTGTAATTAAAGTTATTAACTTTACAAACGCAAGAGGTCTTAATAAGTGAGAATTTGCACAATTATTAGAGGAAATTGAGTGACAATATTCTGGGATTTTGACATACAACAATGTTCGATGGCTCAGTTGCGGCCACGTTCTTAATCGGTTTGTCATTTTATTAGATGAAATAAAGCTCTTTTTGAATGAAGAAAAACAATAGTTATGATGAATTTTCAAATATACATTGGCTAAATGATTTAATGTTCTTATGTGATATCACTCATCTTTTCAATGAACTGAATGAAAAAACTTCAGGGACATGGACAAATTGCATTAATGATGTTTGAAAATATCAAAATATTTATGAAAAAACTAGACAACTTTACTAAAGATTTAGAAATGAGCACCATGAAATATTTTCCTCAATTACAAAAACATTTTCAAAACACTAAAGATTTTGAAAATATTCTTGACATTCAAGAAAATGCAATTAAAATATATTTAACCATTTTGCAAAAAATAAAACAAGCTTTCCATGAGAGATATAATCAATTTAAAAGTTTGGAAAATACATTTCGCTTTATTTTATGCCCACAAAAAGCAGTGTATGATACAATGCAACTAAACGATTTTATGTGGTTAGGTATCACTAACTTAGAAATGGAATTAATTGAATTCCAAAGCAGCATAGTGTGGAAAAATAAATTTGAAAACTTGATTTTCAAAGTAGAAGGAAAAATTTCAGAAAGTAATACAGATAGGCCTAATGAAGATCCCACAATAAAAGTTGAAAATATTATATTAAACGCATGGTATTCTTTACCAAACAATTTTACATGTATGAGGAAACTGGCTAACGCTCTTCTCACAATGTTCATGTGAAAAATTGTTTTCCTCAATGAATTTTGTTAAACCTTCCAACAGGAATAAACTTGGAAATGAATTGACTGCAAAATGTATTAAAGTAATGAACACGAAGTATGTACCTAATATTAAGAAACTGTCTGAAAGTAAGCAACAGCAAATTTCGCATTAAATATACTTTTATCAACTTTATTACACATACTGTATCTGTAATTATGTTAATTATTAATGAAGAATATTTCAATAAAAGCGTTTTCTTTTATTCCTTGCTCATTCAAATACTTTATGCAGAGGCAATACTGGTCATGATGTCATCTGGTGCGGTACAAGGTATCAAATCAAGCTTTGATATTTCCTTTTTTTTTTTAGCCCTTCACTTGCAAAAGTTAGTTATAAATCAAAAAAGAAACTAAAACCTTTTTTGGATTATTTCAAAAGTGAGAACCAAAAAGATTCAAATGTCAACTTTATCTCTTAACAAAATGTTTGATGTTTCCAAATAATTGGCACCCTTTTTTACCACCCCCCCTTTCTAATTGAGGCCTCTACCTTATGACTCACAGGCTAGTATTTAAAAAAGAAATAAAAATAATTGACACACTCTTCAAAAAGGTTCGCCATCACTGGTATAAGGCGATGGTCAGGCCACACCTAGAGTACTGTATACAGGTCTGGAGGCCTCATTTCAAGAAGGATGTAGAGCTGCTGGAACGAGTACAGAGAAGGGCAACAAGATTAGTGAATGGTACAAAGGGGTGCTCTTACGAAGAAAGGCTTAAGTTTTGCAAATTACAGTGTCTGGAGACTAGGCACCAGCGAGGTGATCTGATAGAGGTGTATAAAGCCTTGAGTGGTTTAAGCATGCTCAATGCTGATGGGATTCTTCCTCTAGTTCAGAAAAATCACCTGAGAGGGCATAAAGACAGATGTAGGATAGACGTGCGGAAATTTGCCTTTAGCCAGCGGGTGGTTGGTTGGTGGAACAGACTTCCATCCCTTGTGGTGGAGGTTGATAGCCTAAATAAGTTTAAGGCTCAGCTGGACAGGTATTTTGAACGAACAGAGGGGTGAAGTGGAAGTGGGTTTTTTTTTTTTTTTTTTTTGGCTGATTCTGCATAAGCTTGCTTTCTTGCATCAAATGCCTCTACTAATGCTAATGCTAATGCTAAAATTGGAGCATGGATTTGTTAAGGGGAGACCATGTAACACAGTAACAATTTTGTGACACACTAACAAAGGAATTCAATGGAAAAAAATACTTTTAACATCATATGCTTAGATTTCATTGAAGATTATGACAATATGAAAGATGGCTGTACAAACTAGATAAGTGGGTTATCAAGAGCCAGTTAGTACTATGGATAAATACATGATTGAATAGCAGAAAACAGATGGTGTTTATTAATCTGCAATAGCCTTCTTGGACTTAAGTTAGTGGTGGAATTCTTCAGGGTTCAATGCTGATCCCTTACTGTTCTTGAGGCTATGACAGCATAATCAGAGAATTTAGCATTTGAGAAAATGGATGTTTTTTTTTTTTTTTTAATTTGCCACTTTTCACTTAACTCACATAATAAATTATGTTTTATAAATACTTTTAATAGCCATAATAGTCGCTTTTATTGGGGTATTCATTAAGTTTCAACTTCATATTTATATCAACTTCACATTCATATCTTCTAATGTACAAACTGTATGGTACTACACTCAGAGTAGTGGAAAATGAACAAGACCTGTGGGTCATTGTGCAGTCAGATAATATAAAGTTTTCTGGGCAGTGGAGACAGGATGTCAGGCTAGCTCATGGGATTTTGTCAATGATATATAGGAACTAGGGCTTACAATACTGGTCAAAATCTTAATATCGATATTTCGGTATTTTTAATTTATGAAACCGGGATACCAGTATTCCAAAAACAAACGTTTTCTCAATAAATTTTGATGACAATTAGGTGCAATAAAATAAGGAAAAAAAAACAAGTACTGTAATTACTTGAATTATTCATGTTTTAAATAAACTTTTATTGGAATAATAAATATTCTGAAAAAATCAATGAAATACAGTTATTCTAAAAACAAAAAAAATTACATATTTTTATTGCAAAGTTTATTTATGTTTAAGCATCCACACTACCTAACCGAATAAAGTGAGCTCTTAAGAAACATAAGCAATCAATATAAATGATCAATAGTATGATCATTTAAAATGGATCTAATTTTGGTACATACAGTATTTGATTAACGACAGAAAACGCCCTTTAGGATTCTATTCTGATACTATTGTACTGAGATAATCGTAGACAATCTCAATCCACATTTTGTAGGCTTTGAACTTTTTTAGCAAAAACGGTTAAAAGTATTTCATTAATTTCCAACTCAAGTTCATCTTTTAAAATCTCATTGGAGCCCGGCAATTTCTTATTTTGGAAAGAATTTGCGGAACACTGATGTTCTGTTCCATGTTGGTCTTCCATGTTGAATTATGTTCATCATTTTCTGAAGGAGAAAGACATTTTATTCAGTGAAGTATAATTTTCACTATAGTATCTTTACTGAGTCTGGGAGAGAGAGAGCAAAAAGTGGGGATAAGGAATAAAGAAGAGAACAAACAGTGCAGTTAAGGGATTGTTCACATACTTTCTCTCTCTCTCTCAGGGTAACACGGGATTTTTTTTTTTTTTTTTTTGGCTGGTGCAGCATATAGTATCTTTACTGAGTTTGGGAGAGAGAGAGTAAAAAGTGGAGATAAGGAATAAAGAAGAGAACAAAGAGTGCAGTTAAGGAATTGTTCACATACTCACTCTCTCTCTCTCTCTCTCTCTCTCTCTCTCTCTCTCTCTCTCTCTCTCAGGGTAACACAGGATTTTTTTTTTTTTTTTTTTTTTTTTTTTTGGCTGGTGCAGCAGGCTTCCTTGCACCTTATGGCCAATAATAATATAAATGCAAAGAACAGAAGGACAAATCAGATTGGACCCTTATGTAATGGATGTGGGATAGTATTAGATAACATAGCTGAAGTTGCAGATGAACTCAACAGTTACTTTACATTGATATTTACATAAAAAAAACCCTTTATGTCAATGAGATATTATGGAAGTGAAGTTGAAAAAAATGTAATTAATGATGTCGAAATTTCAAATGATTATTTAATGAGAACTTTTGCGCCTAAAAGCAAGTAAGGCTCCTGTGGTTGATGGCATATACCCTATAATCTTAAAGGAGGCGGTAAGTGAGTGCATTGAACCATTAAAACTAGTTATGAGAGCATCACTGGACAGGAGAGATTCCGTTGGATTGGTGTAAATTGGAACATAAAGGCGGTTCTAGGAGTGTAATGGAAAATTACCAACTGGCCAGTCTAACTTCAGTACTAGGGAAAATCATGGAGGCAATGATCAAGGGTGGAATTCAGGATCATTTAGATGGAAATGGAATTCTGTAGGATACACACATGGTTCTGTAAAGGGAAAATCATGTTTAACAAATCTGGTGAGCCAATATGAGATTCGGCTTTGATAAGCAAGTCTAGCATTTTGAAAGAATAGATTTAATAAATCTATTCTTTCAAAACCCATACTGTTGTTCTGGAAGGAGATTCTCTGATTCCAGGATGTAAGTGAGCCTAGTATCCTTTCAAAAATTTTTCCCATGCAGCTCATAAGAGATATTGACCTGTAATTTTCAACACAGGATCTTTTCCTGGTTTTGGTAAGGCGATAATGAACAAATGGTGCCAGGAAGAAGGAAAGGCATTTTCAGAGAAGATCTGATTATAAAACATTAATAGGGACCTCAAGTCTTCTTCAAGTAAATGCTTCAGTAATGAACACCATCTGGACCTGCTGCACTATTAGAAGTTCTGTTTAATGATTCTTGAAGTTCTATTAATGTAAATGGTTAGATGTATGGGAATGAGCGGTGCATGAAGAAATTGATTTTATACCGTTCTGCACCTTCTTTGATGCTCTGGAAGGTGAATGCATAGGAGGCAGAAGCAGAGATTTTAGCAAGTGATTCTGCTAATGCATCGGCAACTTATTCAGCTGTAGATAGGTCTTTCCCTTTCCAATGAAGTATTGGAGAGGGTAGTTGAACGAATTTTCCATTCAGCACCTGTATTCTTTTCCAGATAATCAGTGTTCATGGCTTTGGTGATGAATGAGGCAAAAGCCATCCATGAACCCTCTTTCGCTTTTCACCTAACTTGTCAAGCTTTTGCTTTGAGTCTTTTTATAAGCAATTAGGTTACTAGTGGTGGGATACTTGCGGATATATTATTCCAAGCACGGTTTTTTCCTAATTGGCAATTAAACAATCCATATTCCACCAGTGATTTCTGTGTTTGCGATATGGCTTGCATTTTGGAATGGAGGCATTAGCTGCAGTCAGGATCTCATTGGTTATGTAAGTGTTAACATCATTAATATGTTTTGGAGTTACCCCTGTTTGTAGTGAGCAAATAACTGGAAAGTGATCACTGTTAAAGGGATCAGTTGATATTGACCATGTCATGATCGGAAAGATGGATGGTGAACAAATTGACAAGTCTATTGCAGAAGCAGATCCGGTTGGTAGGTGGATATAGGTAGGCGATCCAGAATTTAATAAATTAAGATCATTATTATTCACAAATTTCTCCATCAATTTGCCTCTTCTATCCATTGTGGCAGACCCCCACAATGGATGGTGTCCATTAAAGTCACCATAAAGACAAACTGGAGTTGGGAGTTGTGAAATCAGGTTGTCAAGTTCTGAATGCGGTAATGGTAGAGATGGTGAAATATAGATGGAAACAATGGTAACTGGAATACCAACTGCGATATCAATTCTATCGGCCTGGATGGAATATCAGAGTTAACAAGAATAGCTACTCTGCCATGGGCAGGAGAGTTGAACTCCTATCTCATCTGTATATCACATAATTTGGAATTTTGGTGAATCTTGGGGTGAAAAGAATGTTTCCTGTAGGCATACACCTATGGAACTGAATTGCGCTAGTAAATCCCTTAAGTCATCAGAATAACTGCTTAGTCCTCTGCAGTTCCATTGTATGATGTTATGCATTATTCAGATTTAGCTGAGGGTGATTCATCTGACTGTTTTTTGTGTGCAGGACATTTTTTCCGGTCTTTTTCTGGGAATGTGGGGCATCCAATATCCATGCTGTCATTTGCATGGAGTTCTAGAATGGGTTCCTCATTATCTATTAACCCATCTACCTCCATATTGTTGGGGATAGTTTCCATTTTTTTTTGAGCCTGAGTCAGATTTCAATTGTTCTTTTTCAACTAGGACCGATGGAGTATGAATAGGGATGCTGATTGGAGTATTTGTGGTTTCGCTACTATTTTTTGGAGGAGTATCTTTTTTAGAGGTTGAAAGTGTAGATTAGCCAATTTGCTAGACGTGTTAGGCAGAACTGATACATCTGTTTGAGTTGCAGTAGAAACAAAGTTTCAAGTGCGAGCTGCATAAGAACGACTACTTGGGATTGTCTTTTTCCCGGATTTCGGTAATCCCGGGATCCGGGGATAAATATGTTCTTTTTCCGGGATCCCGGGATTATTGTAGGTGGAATTAAAACTGAAAATTTCACAGCATTTTATTTATTCACATATATATATATATAATTACTTATATATATCTATAATATGAGCAATTAATAAATATCTTACGCAATATTGTCCAGATCAGATTAATGCCATCTATTGTAGATAGAACATTACATCCGTCATAATATTGTAATTGATTATAGTCTAAGTAAATATTGTACTAGCTGTTTAATGGTATATTATGTTAGAATTTTATTATGTGGTGTCCGAAAATATAATAATGATACTCTATGAATATAAAGAAATGTATACCGGCTGGCTGCCCATTAAAAAAATATATATACCCGTATATCAAGGCACCAAAACGCTATAATAGCTGATACCAACTCCCGTAGGCCAAACCTAGTAGAGAAAAATCATAAGTAAAATAAGGTAATAATAATATAACACAATATGTTAATTATGGGTAGTAGGATACATTGAAAGGGACGTTATCAAGGAGTAACCCTCTCAATATATCGCTCCAATAATCAATCAACAGAGCTATCAGTTTCTGTTGTCATTTGCCTGTATAACGTAGCCAAAAAGGTAATATTAAGGTCTAATGGTTAGGTGTATAATTTAGTTGTTCACAGGCTAGATGACAGTTAGCCTGACCGATAGCTAACAAATATATAAAGAAAACTTGAAAATGCAAATATATAGCATGGAGCGAAAAAGATAAAGAGAACCAATATCCATCCATAAAATTTTTATATATAATTTTATACATACGCACAAAAGAAGCAATAGCTAATTTAAGAAGAACGGAAGAAAGGTTAAAGTATAATATTAGTACTTCAAGCCCCCTCGAATTGCTCTAATAGTTCATGAGGTAAGAAAAATAGGATTAGAAAGTATACAGATAAAAGTAAAGAAAAGGCTTAAAATAATGTACATAAGATAATACCTAGAGCGTAACTTCCCATCCCTTATAGAAAGGGATCCTGGTATATCATAAGTTTAATACTTGAATTTTGGATAATATAAGTAAAAATGTATGAACTTAGCGAACAAAGGAATGGCTATTTCCTACCCGAAATAATGCTTAAGAGATATTTACTTAGACTATAATCAATTATTATATATATATATATATATATATATATATATAGTGGATATGGCAAATAGTTAACAGTTATAAACGTAAGATAATTAATTATAATGGTGATACAATCAGTGAAAACCTAAACAAAGAACCTGACAAGGGAGAGAAGAGCTGATTAATGCCATCAATGTCTAGATAAAACATTACATCAGTCTTAATATCTATGAACATATTGTGAATGAGCAGGTGGTAACTAAGTGCTGTGATAGCTGTCATAGCTGTCTCTGGTCCATGGTAATAACCTGGTAGGGAAACATAATGGTTATATGCAAAAATGAAACATATATATATATAAGGATGCTTACTAAATAACTATGTCAAGCCAATTGTAGTAAAGATAGGGTAGACACATTGCAAAGGACTTTATCGAGGGCTGACCCTTACAATGTGTCCTCCTACAATTGGCGAGCTATCAGTTTCTGTCATCATCTGCCTGTTATTCCTGACGAATGGTAAATAGATATCATAAGGATATCTGTAAGGTGACAACTAAGTTAAGTTAAGATTAAACTAGAATATAGTAGTGGATAGAACGAATTAAGGTGGTTAACAAGCTAGATGACTTTAGCCCGACCGATAGCCCAGACAACGAAATCAAAGTAAAAAGCAAATAATGGTGATAGTAAAGAACCAATAATACTATATAACATGTTATAGGATGACAAAAGATAGATGGCTATTGCTAAATAAGGAGAACGGAGATTAGGTGATAGAAAAGTAATAGTACCTCAATCCCCCTCGAATTGCTCTAATAGTTCTTGAGGTATGAAATGTAGAAAAAGATAGCATATAGATAAAGTGAAGGAGTAGTAGTAAGGCAAGTTTACGTCGGAACATACCGGGAGCGTAACTTCCCGTCCCTTCTAGTAAGAGAACCTGGTATTATAATAGAATTAAACAGCCAATTTGGAAAGTAAGAATAAAATATATTCTTGAATGAAGAAGAAGAAAGGAATGGCCAGTTCCTGGTATATATATATATATATATATATATATAGACTACAAATTGAAACAAATTCAAAACTTACTTTTCAGAAACTTAACATGTTCTTTTTAAACCTTGATTTAGAGTCACTACATTGTTAAACAAAAATTTATTTCACTTTAGTTTATTTTGAAACTGATTTGGCAATTGACATGTAATATGAACATAAGAAACCCAGGAAATTTACACTTTTATCACTGAGTCTAATTCTAAGTTTGGTTATAAATAGTCCTGCAGCCAAAAAGGACCTTTCAGCTTCTACACTTGTTGGTGGTATGGATTTGAGAGCGTCCATTAATTTTAATACATTTGTTGTTTTTTCACCAGTTGCCTCAAAGATTTTGAACTCCTTGGATATATTCTTTGCAAGTGATTGACCTTCAGCTTCATGTTGAGGGTCTTTAGAAACACATTCAGTTTGTTTTTTGATTTGACGTGCCAATTTCTCACAAAGCGTCTGCTGTCTTTCGCTCTCACTGTCACACTCTTTCTCGAAGTCGGAATGTGACGAATCAGATTGCGATGATTCAGAAGAGGAAAACCCAAAACGAGTTATTATTCGTTTTGCTGTAACCAACAAGGTTGACTTGCTTGGAAATGGTTGCAACTCGGTTTCTACTATTTTTCTATTTCTTTTATAATACTTTTTTCCATTTTTTATATACTTCAATAATCCAACCAAAACTTTTTGCCTTCTCTCGTTTATCCTTAAAATTAGTGCTTCCTGAACTTTTCTCGAAAAGATAGAATTTTTCTCAGAAAGTTCTTGTATGATGAAAGAAAAAACTCCCTCTGCAGTAAGAAGTGTCGCATCATGACTTCAAAGGTTTTGTGATCTGATTTCGACGTGTTTCAATGCACGCACAAGGTCATTAAGAGCTGTATACTCTGCTTCAAGTGGCGCCTCCGTAGCCAGGTGGGAAGGAGCACCAGTGTGTAGCACACGCTTCTTGATTAGACCGGGGTTCGAGCCCGTCACCACCAAATACGGAGGATGCGGAAAGGTCAGGGAATGACCACCGCACATCCCCGGAGCAATATGGCCTTAGTTGCTAATGCTCCTGAAAACCAAATAACAACAACAACAACTCTGCTTCACATATTGGATTTTTCATGTTATAGTCAATCATTGTTTTTTCAATTTGTGATTTTAACTGTAAGAATCATTCTAACATGGCTATCAAACTGTTCCATCTAGTTTTAGAATCGAGTACTAGGCTTAAATTTTCTTGCTTGAATGAAGATTTAACATAATTCTGAAGAGTATCATTTTTCATGGGAGACTTTCGAACCATTCGCACAATCGTTCTAACTTTATTAATGATATTAGCTATGTTTAATACACCGGAGAATAGGTCATCTCTGAAATCACATTTTTGTTCCTTATCAGGATTGTTTTCGAAGCTTAGATTTGAATCGTAATTTTCCGTTTCATCCTCTTCTAAATCTTCCTCGCTGTCTTCAGTTGTTTCTACCTCAATTACACCTTCCGAATCATTCCGTCTCTTGTATAGAACGTCGCATATTGCAAGGTGTATAGCATGGGCATAGCAAAGCTGATGTTCGCAATCTATCAACTGTCCGAATTTCACCATAACATTCGCCCTATCCATTACGCATGCAACTATATGATGCTCTATTGATAATTTAAACTCCAATAACTTCTGTTTTACTTCTTCAACCATTTCTTCAGCATTTATTCTACCATTAATAGCAATCATTCCTAGATTCCAAAATTTGTTTCCTTTGTTTCCTAGATTCCTTCCTTTGCTTAAATAACGTTTGTTTTTAAGCGACGAATATTCGTCTAGAGAAAGGCTGAATCTCTTACCATTTTTTAATGATTGTTCAATTTCTTTTATTATATTATACTGTTTATACACTAATTGCATAACATGATTGGAATTTTTAGGAAGAAGCAAACCTTTTTCACTGAATGCTTGCTGAATAAATTCACTTTTACATATGGCACTGATAGGAAATCCATCTACAGCTACAAGCTTTGCAATGATTTCTTCTTTTGTGTCTTTCTTTAAAAAACTAAACAATGTTGGCTGAGAATGAACACTTTTTAAACATTTCGAAGAGCTTTCTATAGATTCATCCCCTGCAGAACGTTTGAGGTTACAATCATTTGCCGATGTAGGCTTCTCAATAGAATGTTTAGTTTTTAAATGCCGAAGCAAGCCACTTGTAGAAAAACCTCTACATTTTAGTATTGCACCACAATGACTACACTTTGCTTCTTCATTATTATTACATTTAATGAAGTACTGCCAGACGAATGGTTTTGATCTCTCCATCGTCACAAAATATTAAAAAAATAAAATATATATAAAGTGGCTTAACTGCAAGAGGATCTTTCTAGGACAAATCACATGTATAATCAAGAAGAGTCGAGAGTTGAGACTCGAGAAATGACGACAATGACATTACAGAGATATGTAAGAAAGTGCTGGCCTTTCGCTTTCTGCTTTATATATATATTGCAAATGTAATGTATAAAAATAACTATTTTTCTAAATTAAAATAATATACATCTTTATTGCTGACGATATCTCAAATTATGAAGAAACTATTTATCTTGCCAGCGCACGATGATCGCATATATATATGTATTCAGACCATGCCTAGTATTCAGACTGGGAAATCCCGGGATAAATCCCACAGCAAAAATCAACCAGGATCCCGGGAAACAATCCCTAACGACTACTAGGCATGGTCAGCATAACTTGCCTATGTGCCTCAGGAAAAATATAACTTTATTTTCTATTTTGTATTTTTGAATTTTCTTTCCTATTATCCATAGCTCACATGTTTTGGAAAAGGCTGGATGGCTTCCTTTGCACTTTGGACAAACAGGGGTTTTGATTAAGCCATCTGCTTGAGTTTGCTCTTTAGATCCGCAGATGGGACCTATGGCTTCACCATGACACGCCTGCGGGGAATGACCATATTTCTGCCATTTAAAGCAATAAATGGGATTCGGAATATATGGATGGGTCTAATCCGACAATTCAAATAGCCAGCTTTAATTGAGTCTTTAATTGATGGTAAGTCTGGAGTACTGAATGTTATGATGATTTGGAGACTGTAATTAGATCCCACTCACTGATCACACCTTTTTGGGTGGATATAGAATGTACCACCAGGAAATTCAGTATTTCATTATGACACTTTGCTTCCCTTCAAAGCCTTTTTGGTTGAATAGAATCATGGTCAATGTCAGAAATTTCTTGAATTGAGCTTGAAGGCTCTAATGGTGGATAACTATTTGTATCCATGATAGCTTCTTTTGGCCCTGGGGGTTTAATTTTACCACCCAGGTTACCAGCCCTGCCATGGGGAGGCAGAAGCAGTGCTGCTTGTGGCCAAGCGTAGAAGTTAGTACAGTTAGTAAGACGAATTAAACGAAAGAAACAAGGTACTTTCCTTCTTCTGGGCTCTCTTCTTACTGCTTTTAAGAAAGTAGAGCTACTTAACAGAAAAGTTTAATAAGCAAGGGAAAAAACAAAGGCGAACCTAGTCACTTACAGAAAAAACGCTGTTCAATCGCACAAGAATCGCCTGGTCACGGAGACTATCGAGATTGCGTAAAAGACAAACAGAAAATCAAGCACTGGATTTAGCAGTCCCTTCCACCAGCAATGCCACTCCATCTACCAATGAAACATTAATTATGTACAATGGAACATTTCTCCAATTGTAGAACAGATGAGTTTAAATGATCAAGCTCCTTTACCTTACACCAACTACTATTTACATAAGAATGTGCATTGAGAGTTTGAAAGGATATTTAAGAAAAATGATTTATGTTCTGTATGCTACATTTGCGATCGTGTATGGTTTGAAAATGACACAAAGAAACCAGCTGCTAAAGATGCACTCCATTTCCCAATATTGATGTTGATGGGATCTTTGTTTGTAATAGCTACAGAGAACCACTTAAGAACAACACCATTCCAGCGCTATTTAAGTCAAATGGCTTTTTCTGCCCAGAAATTTCGCCACATTTACCGAAGCTGGATTTAGTGGTAGAGAGCCTTATTTCTCCTTGTTTAGCATTCATGCAGATAAGGTGCCTGAGACACGCTTATAGACAATACAGCATTGGGGTCCCCAGTTGCCATGTTAGCAAGAGCGCAAGGCTGTACTTAGTGGAGTGTGCAGCATTTGAGACCAACTGTCAGTAGTCGTGGATTTCCTCCTCTGTATCTTGAGTTAGTCAGTCTCAAGGTGGGGTGCTATTAGCAAGTCAAATCCAAGGATCCTCACTAGAAATGCATTTGATTAAATAAATAAATACAGCATTCTGGGCCAAGTGATCAATGTGCCTGTTTCAGTAAACATGATGGTCCATCACTTGCCAAGGGAGATTAATGATGATCATTGTATAAATATGTATATAAAACACAAGAAACACAAGTCTGGCTATTTGATTGGGTTAGTAAGAAAGCGGGTGGATAAACATGGCTTCAATATTTGGTCAGCATGCCTCTCTATCAATTGTATCAAATCATGATAGATCAATCATTCTTTGATGAGAGTCACATGGAAATTAATTTGGCTACCACAACATAGGTAAAGCTGTTCCAATCGAAGAAAGTCTCATCGCCCAACAGAAAATGTTATTGTGGAGCAACAATAAATATCTTAAATTGCACCAGGAGAAACGTACTGCAGAGCTTACTGTATGACAAGCATGCAGAGGAATTGTCCTTTCCTAGACTGACCCGTGAGCAGTTCAATACAAAGAATACATTAACAGCTGTATCAAAAAAAAATTTGGCATTTCTAAGGACAATTCCAAACTTGACCTACTACTGGCCTCAACGTAAGTGTGATCTATTTGCTATGAATAGACAATCCATTAAACCTACAATGACCCAGAGTGCCAATGAAATCAGTTGGTTGTGCTTGCTTCAACTAGATCGAGCTCATACTAGATCATAAATTGTATGAATCAGACTTGGACATTCGCAAAATGATTGAAATATGCAAGACAATGTGCCAAGACAGGGTCGTCATGATAACGAGACCCTGACAAAGCATGTGATAATGACCTGCATAGTCTTGTAACTTGACTGCCAGAAGAAGACCCTTTCGAAACTTTTACAATCATCCAAACAGTGAGATGAATGAGGATCTAAAACTCGTCACACTCAATGACTTGGTGCAATTGCAAAGAAACACAAAAACTTGATGACCAATGAGGACTTCTGTAACTTAACAAGAATGGCCAACGAAAAGTGAAAGATTCTACTCATGCATGCAATTTGGAGTGTATTATCTCCCAATCAAGAACTGATTCAATTCTTGACCAGCCCAGCTGGTTGTGGCAAAGAGTTTACAATTAACCTTTTGTGGAAATATATAACCACTTTCAGACAGGTACTGTAACACCTACATTACATGCACTTCAACTGGTAAGGATACCATTGCAATGGATGGAACTACTGTGCACACTGCGCTCAAGATATCCATTTTTGAGAAATTTGCCTCTGTCAGTGGAAGTCGCACAACAATAACAGATCGCTGTTTAAGTACGTCTGAGTGCACAACAATAACAGACCGCTGTTTAAGTACGTCTGAGTGCAAGTATGATTGGTGCCGAGCTGTTATTGGAAATGGACGTGAGGCTAAGAGAGAGAGAGAGAGAGAGAGAGAGAGAGAGAGAGAGAGAGAGAGAGAGAGAGAGAGAGAGAGAGAGAGAGAGAGAGATAACTGGAAATGTCAAAACAAGCTTCAGCAGGCGAACATGCTCCTAATTGGAGAAATTATGTCAGTTACTTCCAGTTTAAGTGACCCTGGTCTATAAATAGATAAAGCAGCATATCACCGGCACCATTCTCTAGCACGGCCTCAAATACTACAAGCTCGACCTAGTTATGCACCAGTCAACAGTCACGTTCTCATCTGTGCTAACCAAAATAATAATATCTTTATTGCAATCAGTGAATAGTTGCATGGATGCCTGATCCAATACCCATAACAGAGACAATGCTAGGGGTTTAACATAAAAATTAACCAATAGAGGAAAAATGACATAAAACAAATTATTAATATGGGAAATGAAAGAACATATTTTTTTCATACTTAACACCTGGCAATGAAAAAAATGATGGCAGTCACTCAGCTAAAGACAAAAGGTGTTCTCTCATGATTTATCTTCTGCAGCATTTGTCCTCTATAACCTTATTGTAGTTGACATCCATCTCCTTGACGTTACGAGCATCTCCATGGGCAGGGATCTGTTGCGAATCCTTACATTCCGCACCACACACTGCAGAAGGGGGGGGGACCCCTTAAGGGTTTTGGAAGGATCCTCAAATTGCATATCTGCCAGAAACTTGGAGTATTGATTTCACCCACTATCATTTTAATTGAGAAGAGTAAGCAGAGGGTGAAGATCCATTTAAGACTTTTCTGTAATTAAGTAGTTTGGTAATATCTGAAGTGTGTGTGAGGGGTGACTGTTTTGGGTGGATGTTTGTGCTTGAAGAGAACCCAGCATAGAAGCCAATACTCATCTGATGCAATCTTTTTTAGCGTAGTTTTTGTTGCCAATGCCCAGATTTCAGATCCATAGGTGATGACTGGCTGCAGAAACCAGTATATGTATTTTAGTGCATACCTGGGCTCTGTGACATGAAAGAGGTGTTGTTTGGCAAGCCATCTGGATCTGCAGGCCTTGTGAATATCTGCAACATGGTGTCTGAAGCTGAGTTTAGGGTCGAAGATTACGCAGAGTGCTTGGTTACTGGGGTGATGGAGGGTTTCCATGGATTTCCAGGCTGCGTTGGGTTTGTTTTAAGTGAAAACACAATTGGTGTAAATTTATTTTGATTTATCTTAAGCAAAAACTGTGCTAAGTATGTAATAAGTTTCTTAAAGCTGTTAATAATAGTTTCGGAAGCAGAATTAGGTCGGGCGGTCCAGTGGATCCGATAGAAGAGCTTCAAGTCATCTGCATAACTGATAAATTCGGTTTACTGACACAGGAATGGGTGGATGGCAGCCATAAAGAGGAGCCCAGAAAGAACTCTGCCCTGGGGAACACCTACACAAACTTTCCTTGTGAATGATTTTTATTCACAGTCAGGTGAAGGATCCTGGTTGTAAGTAGCGACTTCAAGAATTCTAGTAAATTGCCTTTGATCTGGTATCCCTCCTTGCAAAGTTGCCAGAGGGATTGGACATCTATGCTGTCCGATGCAGACTGCATATTCAGATAAACAATTGCCATCTCAGCCCTATCTTGTAGAACCCCCAGAATGGTGTTGGTGGTTGCCAGAAAGTTGGTAATGGTGGACCTGTGTTTCAGGGCATAGCGAATAAAAGGTGATTCACATGGCAGAACCTGGTTGGTTAGGATGGGAAGAAGGCACTTCTCTATGACTTTTTATGATTTACGAGGCTTTCATTATTGGCCTGAATTGTGAAACTGAGGTCGCACCTTGTGTTTTGGGGATTGGTCAGCCATATATTGCTTACAGGCTGTTGGGAAACTGTGTTCCGAGGATTCCATTTAGGATTCCTAGGAATGCATCAAGAATGAAAACACTAATGCTCTTAAGGATAAATTGTGGGACCCCATTATATCCAGTGCAAGACATTGGTGGATATCATTGATGGTCTAGATAAGCTCACTTTTTCTAATGATGATGGAAGTGAGGGCATCTCACTGACAACTGTTGTGAATGCTCTTAAGGTCTGATACTGACTTTGGCTTAAATCTTGTGATATAGTCTAGCCATTTGTTTGGATTAAGTTGTTGAGGGAATTCTCAAGCCTTGCCTTAAACGGTGACTTCCCAATCTTGATTGTTTTGTCAATGTAGGCTTTCATAGCTTTAGATTTGATTCTGTTGAATCAAACTGGGCTCTTGAGTATGCAACCCTATCTAGTGGTCTGATATTGTTTTCCATTTTGCATGTAGCCTTTGTTTATTCTGAAATTCAAAGCTGAGCTGTTGGTTCCCCCATTTTTTGCTCTAAAAAAGAGATTGAAACTGTTTTTGATGTTGCAGTTCATGCGACTTCAGCCAGCAGGTAAGAAAGTACAGTCTGAGCTATAGGTGATATTGGTTTAGGGGACTTCCCAAGGAAAATGGATGCTAAGAAGCAGCATTTCTGTGGATTGAGGAGTGAAGGGCTAATCACTGTCTTCTTAACTGGTGCCTGATGTTGCCAAGATGTCCTGGATGTGACTAGAAGAATGATGGCTACTGGTAGATGGTCTGACATGAAGGCTGTTTCAGGCTGGCTGTCAAAGGTGAGGGTGTCTGTTGCATAGATTACGTCTAACAGGTTAGTGCCTCTAGTAGGGGGAAAATCTGGAGGGGGTAAGACCTACTGCAGCCAGATTGGAGGATAACAATCTGTGAAGACTGTGTTGGCGGGATCTAATATTAAAATCTCCACACACAAGTAATGCTTCTTTTGATTGGAATTGATTAATGATCCAGTTGGAGACCTCTTGTAAAGTGTTCTTAACTGTGGGAGAGGGGTTGTAGACTGTGCACAATTCGGGGGGATGTAGACTGTGAACAATTCAAGTCTGTTGCCTTGGATGCTGAGTGAGACTCAGCTTCAAACTGTTCTGTTTTTAGAGTGGCTGAACTAGTCAGTGAGAATTTTTGTGTGTTGAAGAGAATGCCTACACCACCACCAGTCCTCCGTTCCCTGGAGGCAAAAATGCCTGAGAGGCACGCTGGTTGAGAGAATACGAGGTCCTCTTCATTGGGGGACAGAAAAGTCTCTGTAATACAAATGATGTCATACAACCTTGACAGGAGAATTTCCATTGTCTGAAGTATATTTCTCATGGTTCTAGTGTTTTAATAGAAAATCATACACATCAAAGAAGTTTGGAAGTATATCTTTGTTGGAGCTCCGATGGCCAACTTTTTCATCCAACTTATCCTGTACTTGTTACATAAATGCTCAAACTCTTCATCTCATTAGTAAAATTAGATCTCAAACTCTTCACCTCATTAGTACCAACATGCAGAACAATATTACCATTTACACATAAAAGATGACGACTACTCTAAGTCATAAACTTTTTTCACCAGCAGTGTCAGTGTCTGGTTGGCTATGACGAATAAGCATACCACACATATGAACTAAAAGTGCATTAATGCTACACTATTCCCATTCATGCAATGGCAGTAAATACTATGTCATTACCATGGTGCAATTCCAATTATCCACTTAACAATGTATATATTCCCTTTGCCTGACAATAGAGTCAACAACAATAGCCCCTTCCTGTGGGCACAGTGCACTCTACCACAAAAGGTCTCACTGTGCCTTATATTGCATGAGTGTACAGGAAGTTCACGCTTTAAGAGTTCCCAGGTTTACGAGTTTTTTTTTTTTTTTTTTCAAAGTATCAAGTATCAACTAAACCAAAAATATGAACATTAATTGCAAAAAATGAATGTTAAACATTCATAAATACTGTATTTCAAACCACGCGCATAGCTATACAATACAGTGTACTCCGCTTTACGATATTAATCCATTCCAGAGACACCATACTATCGTGAAAATATCGTAATATGAACCCAATAAGAACACTGTTTTTTGGTAATTCGTTCCATGACCTTGGAATTTGAAATTTTCGCCATATAACTCTCTAAAAAGTCATTTTTAAAGTGCAAATTGTATTAGTTACCAATTCCAATCACTAAAATGCACTACACTTTCATCATTATCATATGTTCTGTTATAAGAACCAATTTTGAACGCCTTTCTGACGTATTTCTAAAGCTTATCTCTGGAGGTCACAACCGTAAAACAATAAAAACAATTTGCATTTTCTGCTTTATTGGGCTTTTCTGTTACTGCAAGCAATTATAAACAGGGAGTAAACTTGATGTTATTGCATTTGTGAAAATACTGATAGCTGGAATTGTGTGGTTTTTTGTGTTATTATGGTGAAGTGTGTTTGCCTTTACTCAAATTAGCATTAACATTAGCATTAGTAGAGGCATATGATGCAAGAAAGCAGGCTTATGCAGCATCAGCCAAAAAAAAAAACGCTCCCATTTCAACCCGCCATTTGTTCCAAATACCTGTCCAGTTCAGACTTAAATTTATTTAGGTTATCAACTTCCACAACAAAGGATGGAAGTCTGTTCCACCAACCAAGTACCCACTGGCTAAAGGCAAACTTCCGCACATCTATTCTACAGCTGGCTGTCTTTCCTCAATTTGAATTTATGCCCTCTCAGGTGATTATTCTGAACAAGAGGAAGAATCCCATCAGAACTGAGCATGATCAAACCATTCAAGGCTTTATACACTTCAATCAGATCACCTCGCAGGTGCCTGGTCTCCAGACACTGTAATCTGCAAAACTTCCTTCATAAGAGCATAATCTTCATAATCTGCCTTCCTTCATAAGAGCAACCTTTCATTCCATTCATTAATCTTGTTGCCCTTCTCTGCACTCGTAACAACAGTTCTACATTATTCTTAAAATGAGACCTGTATACAGTACTCAAGATGTGGCCTGACCATTGCCTTATACAAGGGGATAATCACCTCCTTATACCTGCAAGAAAAATTCCTGTATATCATTGACAAGACACCAGGAGCTACTCTTGCAGACTGTCTGCACTGCTCAGAAAACTTCATATCTGCCTGAACAATTACCCCAGGTCCTTTTCATTTTCTACCACTGTCAGTGTAGTACCAGACAGTTGATACATTACTCTGGGGTTACTGCTTCCCCACAGGTAGTACTTTATATTTGTTAAACTTCATTTACCACCTCTCAGCCCATCTGCTCAACCTTTCAAGATCCTGTTGCAGCAGCATACTGTCAGTAGTGTCTTTAACAACCCAGCCAACCTTTGTATCATCTGCAAACTTGAAAATTAAGCTTGATATACCATCATCATTATCATTTATAAATACAGAAAACATCAATCGACCCAACACTAAACCCTGACGGACTCCACTAATAACATTAGTCCACGATGAGCAGTATCCATTGATTACCTCTCTCTGTCTTCTACCGCTCAACCATGACTTTATCCATAGCAGCAATTTGCCTCCAATGCCACACTGCTCCAATTTGTGCAGCAGTCGTCCATGTGCAACAGTATCAAAAGCCTTTCTAAGATCCAAATATATAATATCAAAGTTATTCCCTGCATGCAGTTCTTTTGTGACTGCATCATAGTATCCAATCAAATTGGTCAGGCAAGACTTTCCCTTAACAAATGCTGTGTCCGAGCTATAACTGAAGTCTTGTCTAGATGATCCTGTAGTGCTTCTTTCACCAGTGCCTCCATTAATTTTCCTGGAACAGAAGTTAAACTCACAGCTCTATAATTACTTGTGTCAGCCTTTGATCCTCCTTTGTGAATTGGGATTAAATTTGCACATCTCCATTCTATGGGTGTCTCCCCTGAGTCTAAAGAAGCTCTTTAGATTAATTTTCCTGGAACAGAATTAAACTCAAGGTCTATAATTACTTGTGTCAGCCTTTGATCCTCATTTTGTGAATTGGGGTCACATTTGCAAATCTCCAGTCTATGGGTACCTCCCCTGGGTCTAAAGAAGCTCTCATAATTATGGCTAAGGGTTTACTTACTTCCTTTGCTGCCTCCTTTAATATAACTGGATAGATCCCATCCACCCCAGGTGCCTTTTTTATATTTATCCTCAACAATTTCTAATCCACTTTACTCTCAGTTATTACAAAATCATCTATCTCACTGCCAGAGTTTACTTCACCTATGCCATTAACCTTCCTGAATAATTCCCCATGTGTGAATGTAGATGCAGAATACTCGTTTAGTTTGTTAACTACCTGAGCAGGATCATCAACAGTTGAACCATCGATATCAAGTGGACCAATCTGATTCACCCCTTTCCTTCTAGAGTTTACATAGGTAAAGAACTCTTTTCTGTTTTTCTTTGCATCCTTTTCCAAGGATTTCTCATAATCTGTCTTTGCCTGCCTAATCTTCTTTGTGACTTGGTTACAGACCAGCTTATATCTATCATAGGCTTCCATGTCACCCATTAATTTATATGTATCCCATGTATTTTTCTTCTCTGCCATATGACTCATTAGTTCATCTGACATCCATTTAGGCCTAACCTTGAACAATATTTCTTAGTTGGTATGTAAAGCCCAGTAGCTTCCAAAATAAGTTCTTTGAATGCTTCCCATTTTGAATTTGCTGTTGGTAACATCATCAGTTGGTCCCACTGTATAGAATTTAAATACTGTCTCAGACCATCGTAGTCGCCTTTACGAAAGCAAAAACCGTTCCCTTTACCCCTGATGGTAGTTACCTCTCTGAGTAAATCCCCCTTCAGCACACTGTGATCACTGCCACCTAGTGGTTCCTTTATCTGCAGATTCTTAATGCATGAAGAATCACTACTGATAATCAGATATTACTCCCTCTAGTTACCTCCCGAACATGCTGATGTAGAAAACAATCATCCAATAAATCCACAAAAGCCTTGCTAGTGTGTGAGTGACCAACCCACAAATTCCAGTCAATATCTGGGAAATTAAAATCCTCCATTATAAGACTCTCTGATTTACAGGCCCACTCTATTTTGCTGTACAGTTTCTTATTATACTCATCAGAGTCATTAGGCCTATAGCACACTCCTACTCTCAATTTTGATCTCCCAATGCTTATGTCACTCCAAGCTGACTCGACACTGCACTGTCCAGCAATGTCGACTGGCTTCACTTCCTTGGATTTTATGTGTTTCTTAACTAATAGCATAACTCCTCTTCCCTTCCTATCCTGTCTATCCTTTCTGTACACATTGTACTCCTCCAAATTCCAGTTCTGCATTCCTTATATCTGTGTGACACCACGTTTCTGATATCCCAACAATATTTGCCTTTGATGTTTTGAACAATACCTCAAATTCATCATTATTCTTGCACCCTTTCTATTTAAGTGTATCCCATCCCTGTAGAAGCAGTCTCTCCTGTTAACAAATACACACCAGGCTGAAAAAAATTCTACCCCTTGAACCTTGCACAATCTTTCCAGGGTCGAATTGATTGACAGGGCTCTCATTATATACTCCCTGCTGTCGTGTCCGGACAGAATTGCAGACACTTTCAAATTCTACCCTAATTCCTGGCTTATTTTTTCAACAGCATTAGCTGGGGGGGGGGTGTCACCTACCCACCTCATCTATCCATAGTTTTTCTTTAATTCTTCCTTAAATTTATTTAAAAAACTCATTACACAACACGAGATTTCTATTTTATAAGCCAAAGGTTTCCTTGCTCCATGTGGCCATTACTAATACTAATCAGGTACTCTCTGGCTGAAAGAAAATTTTGCACATTTTTGCCATCCTTTTCCAGTTAAATTTATGTTCCCTTGTGTGTGTGTGTGTTATATGAGCAAGAGTTAGGATGCCATGAGCATATAATTTACTCAATCATTTAAGGCCTTAAACACTTCAAACAGATCTCCTAGCAATTTGCAGAATAGAAGTATTTTTTGTTAACGCTATCCTTTTATTTCCCTGACTAATCTCATTGCTTTTATTTTCACTATTCCAACAAATCTACATTCTTCTTAAAACGAGGCATCCAAACCTGTAAGCAGTATCAAAGTGTGGCCTAACCATTGCCTTACACAATAGGACAATCACCTTGTCCTTGCTGGGAATATTATTGTATATAACTGAAAGAACCCCATAAGTTTTATTCAGGTGTATAAACCCTTGAATAGTTTGAGCATGCTCAATGCTGATGGCATTCTTCCTCTTGCTCAGAATAATCACCTGAGTGGGTATATATTCAAATTGAGGATAGACAGATGTAGGATAGATGTGCGGAAGTTTGCCTTTAGCCAGCAGGTAGTTGGTTGGTGGAACAGACTTCCATCCTTTATTGTGGAAGTTGATAGCCTAAATAAATTTAAGGCTGAGCTGGACAGGTATTTGGAACAAATGGAGGGGTGAAATGGGAGCAATTTTTTTTTTTTTTTTTTTTTGGCTGATGCTGCATAAGCTTGCTTTCTTGCATCATATGCCTCTACTAATGCTAATGCTAATGCTAAGTTTTTCTAAGCAGCCTGTACAGTCTGAGATGAAGTTTCCTAAGCAGAATAGACTGCTCAGGGAACTTCATATCAGACTGTACAATCAATTATAGTGTTTTAATTTTACCACCATCTGGAGCAAGGTATGTTAGGTGCCTCCGTAGCCAGGTGGGCAGGAGCAGCAGTGCGTAGCACACGCTTCTTGATTAGACCAGGGTTTGAGCCTGTGACCACCAAATATGGAGAATGTGGAAAGGTCAGGGAATGATCACCGCATATCCCTGGAGCAATATGGCCTTAGTTACTAATGCTCCTCAAAACCAAATAACAACAACAACAACAGCAAGGTATGTTATTCTGTTATTCTGGGATTACTGCTTTCCATATACTTGTTAAACCTCAATTGACACTTCTCAACCCATCTGACTAATTTTTCTAAGGCTTGTTGCAGCATCATGCTCTGATTTCTCTCAGTAACTACCTTGTCAACTGTGGTATCATCTAAACTTGATATATCTTTATCAATATTCTAATAAATATACAAAAGAATAAAGCACAGGATCCTGAGGAATTCCACCAGTAACATTAGTCCAAGAACTGTGCTCATTAATAACCCTCCCTTCCACCACTCAACTATCCCTTTGTCCATACCAGTATGTTTCCATAATGCCATACCTCCAGTTTATATAGTAGTCTTTTGTGTGAAAGAGTGTTATCAAAAGTTTTGCTGAAATCTAAGTGTATGATGTGAAAATAAATTTTTGCATCCAGTTCCTTTGTTACCAGATCAAAGTAGATAATCATATTGGTCAGACAAGATCTTCCCTTAATGAATCTTTGCTGTATAACTGCATTCTTATCAAGATGAACATGCATTACCTCTTTGATCACTGATTCCATTATTTTCCCTGGAACAGAAATCAAGCTTACAGGTCTATAGTTACTCACTTCCCCTTTTGATTCCCCCTTTATGAATAGGGGAAACATTTGCAGGTCTTTAATCCATAGTTACCTCCCCCGAATCAAAGGATGCTCTCATAATTATGGTTAAAGGTTTATTTACCTCTTTTCTGCTTTTTTTTAAAAGTATAATTGGATAGAAGTTGGTTTACTTCTGATTTGCCCATCCCTAAACACTTTTTCATGCATGAATGTAGATGCAAAATATTTATTCATTTGTCAGCAACTGGAACAGAATCATCAATAGTTATGCCATTCGTGGCTTCAAAACAAAAGTATTGTTATGTTAGGCAATTTAACTTGTATATATATTATTAAAATAAAAACAAAATTAAAAATGTGTGAATATCATTAAAAAATTTTTAAAAAATTGGGTTTTTTTTTCTCTCCTTCTTCGATCATATAAAAAAACATAAATTAAGTTTCAGAATCTTCTCTTCATTCCTTTTTTAATCTTTGTAAACTTGTTACTCCGTGAAAATCGTGTTAGTTGCAATTTGTGCATTCCATTAAAAAATGCTCATGTATGCTATTGAAATTTATAAAGAAAAGAGAAGATTATCTTGGAAACAAATGCCTCTTGGAGCATTTCTGAAGAAGATGTCTCCTTGTGCAACCAACCAACGAGTGCCAAGCCAATAATAAGAGATCAACAAGTGTGCATTTATTTAGTCGTTGATGAAGAATAAATATTCTTTAAAAGTTTTAAGTCATAAATAATTTCTTTATTATTATGATTTCTTGACTTTACAGGCTACGTTTTAATTTCCTTGGATAAATCAATCATTGTTTAAACATAAATTAATTAGCTAACTAATTTCATTGTTGAGAATGTAACCCCTATTTTTAACATTATGTCTATGGGATTTAATTCCCACTTTACGAGTTTTGCTTTACGAACACGTGCGCTAGGAATGATCACTTGACTAACATTTAGACAAGAAGCAAGTTTTCTTCTCTTAGCCTGTTTAAAATCTAGTTTGAATTGATTAATAACTGCTTTACAATTGTTGTAAGCTTTAATGTAGGCAGAAACTGAACTGAGAGATTTGAATGCAAGTCACAATTGAGATATGCAATATATTATCTCGAACAGCCTTAGCAAATTTATTGCAAGACTATAATTTAGATAATGGGTGAAATTTTATAGGAGACTGTAGATTAAAGGATTTCATTCCTAAAAGAATAATTTCACTGACACAATCTGAGCAAGCATTACCATCAGATCACTTTAAGAAACCTAGCAGGTCATCCCACTTTACATTTTTGTAATACTAAACAACAAGAGATTAAGAATGGCCATGCGAGAAAGACTCCATTGGAGAAGACACCATCACTAATTTGTGATCTGAGGCACCTGGAGGATTAATTTCAACCATGTTCTTTGAAAGGTTGTTTGTGAGAAAAAGACTAAGAACGTTGGCAATTCTGGTAGAAAATAAACAATATGTGTGAGGTTACTTTCAATTGTATAAGTTTCAGCATTTTGACAGGAAGATTTGTGTGACTAAAGACCAAAAACCAACTGGAGTTTGAATGTTAAAACAAAAAAAAATACCTCACTGTTAGGAAAGAAGGACTGAAGAAAATCATGTTTCAGAGAAAGAATGTCAGAGTTCTGAGCAACAGATGAATTTGACAGAATGCGGTAAACAGATTTTACAGCAAAGAAGATCCAAAAGAGATTTCAAATTAGAAAGTTTTTGACAGGGAATATCATAGTGGACATATACACAAGTACCAACTTTGATATGAAAGGAAATGTAGATCAAATAATTAGGACAACTGAGGTAAGCAGTAGAGGAGATACCTGATAATTTGGATTTTTCAAAAATAAGTAATATTTATACTTCAAAATTGTATATTTATACTTCATTATACTATACACTGTAAACCTCCTTCTCTTCAGTGCGTTGAAATACTATACTTTTTTGGCTATTTTATGAGTTACTAAAGCTCAAATGCATTCTTCCTTCATTTTTATGCTGATGAATTTCCAGAATGGGTAATGGTCTGAAAAGGTTTTGAAAAGCAGAATTTGAAAAGGTTCCCTCTTTTTAAATATTCTGATCTTTTGCTGCCAACTTGGCAACAAAAGATGGGCTGAGAGGTTTGCCAGATGGGCTGAGAGGTGGCAAATGAAGTTTAACATTGACAAATGTAAAGTACTACATATGGGAAGCAGTAATCCCAGAGTAACGTATCAACTCTGTGGTACTACACTGACAGTGGTAGAGAATGAAAAGGACTGGGGGTAATTGTGCAGGCAGATATGAAGTTTTCTGAGCAGTGCAGATGGTCTGCAAGAGTAGCTCATGGTGTCTTGTCAATGATATACAAGAATTTTTCTAGCAGGGATAAGGAGATGATGATCCCCTCGTACAAGGCAATGGTCAGGCCACACCTTGAGTACTGTATACAAGTCTGGAGGCCTCGTTTTAAGAAGGATGTAGAGCTGTTGGAAAGAGTACAGAGAAGAGCAACTTTGAAGAGCTGAATGGAATGAAGGGTTGCTCTTTCGAAGAAAGGCTTAAGTTTTGCAGATTATAGTGTCTGGAGATCTTATTCAGGTGTATAAAGTTTGCAGATTACAGTGTCTGGTGATCTGATTAAGGTGTATAATACCTTGAATGTTTTGAGCATGCTCAATGCTGATAGGATTCTTTCTCTTGCTCAGAATAATCACCTGAGATGGCATAAATTCAAATTGAGGAAAGATGGTTGTAGAATGGATGTGCGGCAGTTTGCCTTTAGCCAGCTTTCCATCTTCTGTTGTGGAAGTTGATAGCCTAAATAAATTTAAGGCTGAGCTGGACAGATATTTGGAACGAATGGAGGGGTGAAATGGGAGTGTTTTTTTTTTTTTTTTTTTTTTTTTTGGCTGATGCTGCTTAAGCTTGCTTTCTTGCATCATATACCTCTACTAATGCTAACTTGCCTTAATTACACAAGTAATCCACAATAAAACTAATACATTTTTTTTAAGAATATTCTTTGGGAATCTATACTTCCTATTTTGGAAAAAAAAAAAAACATTCTATACATCTCCATCTTCCAAAATTTATACTGACTCAGCTGACCTCTGAATTTTTTTCAAATCTTTTGACCTCAACTGTCCATGGATGTGGTTATCAGAAAAATTATTGCAATTCAGTCTATAATTTTTTCTCTTATTTTGAATTGTTACCCTCCAAATCCCAACATAAGTAATATGGTGAAAAGTTTGCTTTCATTCATTTTAGTATCCACCTTCTCACCAGAGACTTATAAATCTCAATCAGATACACTCATAGTTACCTAGGTACCAAACAAGCTTGTATAGGCGATGTATTCAAAGTTGCTCTTCATAGAGATGACAAAGTGCTTATCAATGCACACTGCTTTTCATAGACTAATGTTATTAGTCAAGTGTCACATAGTTATGTGTAGGTCAATTGTTGTTTTCCATATATATTAATGATATTGATGAAGGTTTATCAGACATAATGTGTAAGTTTGCAAGTGATACAGAGATTGGCAAGGCAGTTAATCACAGCAGCCAGGGTAAGCTACTATAAAAAGATCAAAAAAAATTAGAAAGTGGACAAAGAAATGGCAGCTGAAGTTTAATGTTGACAAATGCAAAGTACTGCATATGGGTAGCAGTAACCCCAGAGTAACATACAAAACTGTCAGTGGTACTGCACTCAGTGAAGGGAAAAATGAAAAAGACATGGGGAGGGAGGGAGGAATAATTGTGCAGATTGATATGAAGTTCTCTGAGCAATGCAGACAGGCTGTCAGGAAAACTCCCGGAGTTTTGGCTATGACATACAGGAACTTTGCCAGCAGGATAAAGGAAGTAATTATACCATTGTAAAAGGTAATAATGGTTAGGCCACAACTTGATACTGTATAGAGATCTGGAGGACTCATTATAGGAAGGACAGATCTCCTGAAATGGGTGCAGAGAATGGAAATGAGATTGGTAAAGAGAAGGGTTATCTTACCAAAGTAGGGTTGATATGTTGCTTAATGGCACAAGGCCTGCTAAGGCCATATTGTTCCTGACTCTATTGCACAGTGATTCTATTACCAGTTAAAATGTTAACTAGCATTAGCATTCATGATCATCATCAGCCATTTTGAATCCACTGCAGGATGAAGGCCTCTCCAGCAACTTTCCAGTTCCTTCTGTTTTGAGCACTGGCCATCCATTTACTACCCAAAAACTCATGAATTTCATCTATCCATCTCCGCCTTTGTCTTCAGGTTTTCTTCTAGCTCCTCTTGGGTACCATTCTGTTATTTTCTTAGTCCATCTGTCATCATGTCTTCGAATTATGTGTCCTGCCCAAGACCATTTTAGTTCTTTAGTTTTGATAAGAATGTCCTTTACTTGAGTTTGCTGCCTAATCCATGTGTTTCTCTTCTTATGTAACAGTCTGATTCCCAATATAATTCGTTCCATTCTTCGCTGTGTAGTTCTCAGCTTTTCTTCCATTCTTTTGCTGAGTGCCCAAGTTTCACTTCCATAAGTCATGGTGGGGAGTATACATTGGTTCATTATTTTACGTTTCAGACAAACTGGGATATTGCTCTTCAGTATGTGACTATATTTCCTGGATGCTATCCATCCAAAATTTATTCTTCTCTTGACTTCCAGCCATTTATCATTATTACAGCTAATAACTTGTCCCAGATAAGTATATGACTCCACCTTTTCATTTACTGCTCCTTCAATCATTATTTCCCTTTCTGTGGCATACTTTTTCATCATTACTTTTGTTTTAGCCATATTCATCTTTAGGCCAAAATCCTTACTAACTGTGCATAACTGATTAAGAATTTCCTCTAATTCTTTGGGACTATGGCTTATGACCACAATGTCATCTGCAAATCGTAAATGGTTTAGGTACTCTCTGTTTACATTGACTCCTTTCTGCGACCAGTCTAATCTTCTGAAAGCTTCCTCAAGGGCAGCAGTAAACAGCTTCGGAGATATTGTGTCTCCTTGTCGAACTCCTTTCTCGATTTTAAATTTCCTACTGTCTTTGTCTAGTCTAATAAAGGAGGTAGCACTCTTATATATTTTCTTCAAAATCATAATATATGGGGTATGTATGCCTTGTCTTTCCAGTGTCCAAAACATTGCCTTATGCTGTATGGAGTCAAATGCCTTTTCATAATCCACAAATGCCAGACATTGGTCCACTGGATATTGATGGTTCAACAGTTGAGGATCCTGCTCAGGTGGCTAACAATCTAAGCGAGTATTTTGCATCTACATTCATGCATGAGAAGTTATTCAGGAAGGAGAATGATGCAGGTAAAGTAAACATTGGCAGTGAGCTGGATGATTTTGTAATAACTGAGAGGAAAGTGGAGGAGAGATTGTTGAGGATAAACATAAAAAAGGCACCTGGGGTGGATGGGATCTATCCAGTTATATTAAAGGAGGCAGCAAAGGAAGTATGCAAACCCCTAGCCATAATTATGAGAGCTTCTTTGGACTCAGGGGAGGTACCCATAGACTGGAGATGTGCAAATGTAACCCCAATTCACAAAGGAGGATCAAAGGCTGACACAAGTAATTATAGACCTGTTAGTTTAACTTCTGTTCCAGGTAAATTAATGGAGGCACTGGTTAAAGAAGCACTGCAGGATCATCTAGACAAGAATTCAGTTATAGCTCAGACGCAGCATGGTTTTGTTAAGGGCAGGTCTTGCCTGACCAATTTGATTGGATACTATGATGTAGTCACAAAAGAACTGGATGCAGGGAATAACTTTGATATTATATATTTAGATCTTAGAAAGGCTTTTGATACTGTTGCACATGGAAGACTGCTGCACAAATTGGAGCAGTGTGGCATTGGAGGCAAATTGCTGCTATGGATAAGGGGATGGTTGAGTGGCAGAAGACAGAGAGTGATAATCAATGGACACTGCTCAACGTGGACTAATGTTATTAGTGGAGTTCCTCAAGGTTCAGTGTTGGGTCCGTTGTTGTTTTCGGTGTTTATGAATGATATTGATGATGGGATATCAAGTTTAATGTCCAAGTTTGCAGATGATACAAAGGTTGGCAGGGTCGTTAAGGACAATAATGATGCTATGCTGCTGCAACAGGATCTGGAAAGGTTGAACAGATGGGCTGAGAGGTGGCAAATGAGGTTTAACATCGACAAATGTAAAGTGCTGCATATGGGAAACAGTAACCCCAGATCAACGTATCAACTCTGTGGTACTACGCTGACAGTGGTGGAGAATGAAAAGGACCCGGGGGTAATTGTGCAGGCAGATATGAAGTTCTCTGAGCAGTGCAGACGAGCTGCAAGAGTAGCTCATGGTGTCTTGTCAATGATATACAGGAATTTTTCTAACAGGGATAAGGAGGTGATTATTCCCTTGTATAAGGCAATGGTAAGGCCACATCTTGAGTACTGTATACAGGTCTGGAGGCCTCATTTCAAGAAGGATGTAGAGCTGCTGGAACGGGTACAGAGAAGGGCAACAAGATTAGTAAATGGAACAAAGGGTTGCTCTTACGAAGAAAGGCTTAAGTTTTGCAAATTACAGAGTTTGGAGACTAGGCACCGGCGAGGTGATCTGATAGAGGTGTATAAGGCTTTGAATGGTTTGAGCATGCTCAATGCCAATGGGATTCTTCATCTTTCTCAGAATAATCACCTCAGAGGGCATAAATTCAAATTGAGGAAGGACGGATGTCGGATAGATGTGCGGAAATTTGCCTTTGGCCAGCGGGTGGTTGGTTGGTGGAACCGACTTCCATCACTTGTTGTTGAAGTTGATAGCCTAAACAAATTTAAAGCTCAACTGGACAGGTATTTCGAACGAACGGAGGGGTGAAATGGGAGTGGGTTTTTTTTTTTTTTTTTTTTTTTGGCTGATGCTGAATAAGCTTGCTTTCTTGCATCATATGCCTCTGCTAATGCTAATGCTAATGCTAATAATGGTGTTTTATATTCATTTGCTTTCTCCATTAGCTGTGATATTACGTGAAGGTGATCAATAGTTGAGAATCCTGTCCTAAAGCCACATTGCTCTTTCGGGTGATTCTCATCAAGTATTCTTTCTAATCTGTTAGTAATGACCCTTGTGAACAACTTGTAGATATGGGATAACAAGCTAATTGGTCTATAATTTCCAATTTCTGATTTATCTCCTTTCTTATGCAGCAAAACTACGATTGCATTATTCCACTGCTTAGGCATCACACCTTTTCTAATGCACTTTGTGAAGAGCCTTGCCAGTTTTTGTGTTATGTCTCTTCCTCCCAATTTTAACAACTCTACAGTAACTTCATCTTCCCCCAGGGCTTTCTGATTCTTCATTTTTTTTCAATGCATATTCTACCTCATCAGGAAGAATATTGGGTATGTCGTATCTGTTGCTACTTTGCAATTCATCTTCCACACTGCTGGCATCATTCCCTCGCTCCTTGAATAATTCTCTATAGTAGTCTTCTGCTATTTGAATTATGCCTTCTCTGCTGTTTATAAGTACACCATCGCTATTCTTCAGTTTCAGTATCATTTGTCTTTCTGTATTACTGCTCATGGTCGCTGATTTAAATCCTTTGTTTTCCCTTAATGTTTGTTCTACTTTTCTTGTGTTAAATCTTCTTATGTCCTCTCTAAGTCTCTTTCTAATGGCTTTGCATAACTCAGTATACTCAATATTCTCCCTGTCAGTGTTTTTCTTGCTCTTCATTTATCGTCTTCGGTTCATCATGACAAGTGTTTCTTGACTAATTTTTTCTTCTTTGGATTTCTTTTTCCCTATAGATTTCTTGGGCTTTATCACTTTCAGAAAGTTGTAGTATTCCTCCTCGATATCTTGGTCCTGAGCAGTCTGCAGAAGCTCAAATGTGTTCTTAAGTTTCAGTACATACTGCTTTTTCTCTTCCTCTGTTAGCATTAGCATTAGTAGAGGCATATGATGCAAGAAAGCAAGCTTATGCAGCATCAGCCAAAAAAAAAAAAAAACTTCCACTTCATCCCTCCGTTCATTTGAAATACCTGTCCAGCTGAGCCTTAAATTTATTTAGGTTATAAACCGCCACAACAAGGGATGGAAGTCTGTTCCACCAACCAACTACCCACTGGCTAAACGCAAATTTCCGCACATCTATCCGACAACTATCTTTCCTCAATTTGAATTTATGCCCTCTCAGGTGATTATTCTGAGCAAGAGGAAGAATCGCACCAGCAATGAGCATGCTCAAACCATTCACGGCTTTATACACCTCTATCAGATCACCTCGCCGGTGCCTAGTCTCCATACATTGTAATTTGCAAAACTTAAGCCTTTCTTCGTAAGAGTAACCCTTTGTTCCATTCACTAATCTTGTTGCCTTTCTCTGTACTCATTCCAGCAGCTCTACATCCTTCTTGAAAGGGGGCTCCAGACCAGTATATACAGTACTCAAGATGTGGCCTGATCATTGCCTTATAGAAGGGAATAATCACCTTCTCTTATCGCTGCTAGAAAAATTCCTGTATAATATTGACAAGACACCATGAGCTACTCTTGAAGCCCGTCTGCACTGCTCAGAGAACTTCATATCTGCCTGAACAATTACCCCCAGGTCCTTTTCATTCTCTACCACTGTCAGTGTAGTACCACAGAGTTGATATGTTGCTCTGGGGTTGCTGTTTTCCATATGTAGTACTTTACATTTTTCAATTTTAAACTTCATTTGCCACCTCTCAGCCCATCTGCTCAACCTTTCCAGATCGTATTGCAGCAGCATAGCGTCAGTAGTGTCCTTAACAACTCTGCCAACCTTTGTATCGGCTGCAAACTTGGACATTAAGCTTGATATACCATCATCAATATTATTTATAAATACAGAAAACAATAATGGATCCAACACTGAACCCTGAGGGACTCAACTAATAACATTAGCCAACAATGAGCATTGTCCACTGTTTACCACTCTCTGTCTTCTCCCCCTCAACCACCCCCTCTATCCATAGCAGCAATTTGCCTCCAATGCCACACTGCTCCAATTTGTGCAGTAGTCTTCCATGTGCAACAGTATCAAAAGCTTTTCTAAGATTCAAGTATATAATATCAAAGTTATTCCCTGCGTTCAGCTCTTTTGTGACTGCATCATAGTATCCAATCAAATTAGTCAGGCAAGACTTCTCCTTAACAAAACCAAGCTGTGTCCGAGTTATAACTAAAGTCTTGTCTAGATGATCCTGCAGTGCTTCTTTAACAAGTGCCTCCATTAATTTTCCTGGAACAGAAGTTAAACTCACAGGTCTATAATTGCTTGTGTCAACCTTTGTTCCTCCTTTGTGAATTGGGGTCACATTTGCACAACTCAAGTCCATGGGTACCTCCCCTGAATCTAAGGAAGCTCTCATAATTATGGCTAAGTGTTTGATTACTTCCTTTGCAGCCTACTTTAATGTAACTGGATAGATCCCATCCACCCCAGGTTCCTTTTCTTGTGTTTATCTTCAGCAATTTCTCCTCCACTTTACTCTCAGTTATTACAAGATTATCTAGCTTACTGCCAGAGTTGAATATACCTCCGGCATTCCCCTCGCTGACTAACTCCTCGTGTGTGAATGTCGATGCAAAATATTCATTTAGTTTGTTAGCTAACTGATGACGGTCATCAACAGTTGAACCATCAGTATCAATTGGACCAATCTGATTCATCCCCTTCCTTCTAGAGTTTACATAAGTAAAGAAGTCTTTTTCTTTGCATCTTTGCCAAAGATTTCTCATAATCTGCCTTTGCCTGCCTAACCTCCTTTGTGACTTGGTTACAGGCCAGCTTATATCTATTATAGGCTTCTGTGTCACCCATTAATTTATCTGATATCCATTTAGGCCTAAACATTGAACAATATTTCTTAGTTGGTATGTAAAGCCTAGTAGCTTCCAAGATAAGTTCTTTGAATGTTTCCCATTTTGAATTTGCTGTTGGTAACATCATCAGTTGGTCCCACTGTATAGAATTTAAATACTGTCTCAGACCATCTTAGTCGCCTTTACGAAAGCAATAACCCTTCCCTTTACCCCTGATGGTAGTTACCTCTTTGAGTATATCCCGCTTCAGCACACTGCCACCTAGTGGTTCCTTTATCTGCAGATTCTTAATGCATGAAGAATCACTACTGATAATCAAATCAAGTATATCGCTCACTTTAGTTGGCTCCCGAACATGCTGATGTAGAAAACAATCATCCAATAAATCCACAAAAGCCTTGCTTAGTATGTGAGCGACCAACCCACAAATTCCAGTCAATATCTGGGAAATTAAAATCCCCCATCATAAGACTCTCTGGTTTACTGGCCCACTCTATTTCCCTGTACATTTTCTTATTATACTCATCAGAGTCATTAGGCCTATAGCACACTCCTACTCTCAATTTTAATCTCCAAATGCTTATGTCACACCAAACTGACTCGACATTGTACTGTCCAGTGATGTCGATTGGCTTCACTTCCTTGGATTTTATGTGCTTCTTAACTAATAGCATAACCCCTCCTCCCTTCCTATCCTGTCTATCCTTTCTGTAGATTTTGTACTCCCCAAATTCCAGTTCTGCATGCCTTATATCTGTGTGACACCACGTCTTTGATATCCCGACAATATTCGCCTTGGATGCTTTGAGCAATACCTCAAATTCATCAAATTTATTTACCAAACTCCTAGCATTGCTGTACATGCAAGTATACATGCACCTGTTCCTATTCTTAGCTACCCTAACACAACCCATGTGTTTACTTGTACCACAATGGCTCTCAGCAGTCTCTGAAACATCTTGCATCTTGTTTTCCAGGCTTCTGCTCATTCCAATAGAAGCAGTGCAAGAATCACTTTCACCTCTGCCAGTGGCTACTGTTAGTCTATTAGTCCTTGTATCCCCCCCCCCAAGCTAGCTGTTGTCTGACCCACCTAACACTGCCTCGATAGCATCAGCAAATATTTGCACCCTTTCTATTTAAGTGTATCCCATTCCTGTAGAAGCAATCTCTCCTGTTAACAAATTCTACCCCTTGAGCCTTGCACAATCTTTCCAGGGCCGAATTGATCGACAAGGCTCTCGTCATATACTCCCTACTATCGTGTCTGGACAGAATTGCAGACATATTCAAATTCAACCCTAATTCACGGCTTTTTTTCAATAGTGACCTGTACTTGTTAAGTAAGCTTGTTGACAAAAGGAACATGCCAACTCTGTGTTAATTCAATAAGGCGTAAGCCTGCTGGTCTAATTTTGCTGGGTTTGGTTCTATAGAGATTTTGTAATGGAGGATTAAAGAGGTACGGTTAAATAGGATGCAGACAGCAACTTTGTATTTTAGCTGTGTACTTAAGTAGTAATATTTTTATGTGGAGGTAAATGGGGGGCATATGAGCTTCAATATATAAACTATTGGTAGGAGATATCCTGAAAGCATCAAGTGCAATCCACAATGTACTATGCTGTACAGAATCCAGCCAGCATAGGGTACTCTTTCATAGGGTACAGTGGATCACAATAATCCAATCGGGATCTGATCAATGCTCTATATAAAAGCAGCAAAGATGCATGGTCTGCTCCCCAAGACAGAGCAGATAAAACTCTTAGTATGTTCAGCTTTTTTGGACCAGGCTGTCCAGTGTCCACATCTTCTTCAGCATAAATTTCTAATAAAGGTTCTTCTTGAGGTTTTTCATCTATATCCATTTCTGCAGTATTAATATGGCTCTTAGTAGAAGATTCAGATTTTTCCATCCTGGTCTCACTTCGGGACTTTATGCCACTAGTAGAGTGGATGGAAATTGGGATATTACTAGTATTACTAGTCTGTTCTCTATTGTTTTGCTTCAAAAATGGCTGAAGAACTGAAAGCTGAGCCCTAGCCCATTCAGAAAGCGATATATTAGGTGGAACTGAGTCACTGGTTGTGTAGCAATTGCTACACAAACACTTTGTGTAGCAATCAAACAATATTTCTTTGAAATATTTACATATGTGCATGCAGGAACATCTTTCAGTATTTGTCATCTCGCTTCCTGATAGGTCACTTTGTGTTTAACTTCAAATTTCTGTATTTTTTTCCAAGTTTCCATAATTCACAATTTTTGGAATATGCAGGATTATGTTCCTTGCAATTAGGGCAAACTGGAGATATTGCAGTACAATCTGTTTGAGTGTGATCCTGGGATCCACGTTTTGGGATAATGTCTTTCCTCGACATGTTGTCTGAGAGTGTCCAAACTTCTGACACTTATAGAACTGTACTGGATTTGGTATATAGGAGTGGATATCGCAATTTAGATAATCAGCTTTAAGAGTATTGAATGTAATACACTATGGGTGGAAACGAGATTGCAATCCCTATGAGCCAAAATTCTCTTAGCTTGTATGACCTTTTGATATTTCAGTTCTTTTACAAGCTCCTCTTCTGTTACATTCAACAGATCCCACTCTGAGATAACACCATTGGATCTATTTAGGGTGGTGTGGGTGGAGATTATAACAGGAATTCCCCCAAATGTTGTAAGCTTTAACAACAGTTCTGAACATTTGGACTGTGTTGTCTCAACAAGTAAATCCCCCAACTGTAATCTTTTGAATATTTTAGTTGATCCTGCAGCATTTTCTAGAAATCTCTATGATAAATAGAGAGAGTTTGCTCACTGGTTGACTACTTGAAGAATGGACAATGAGGAAAGTTGGATACTCTGGTTGGTGATTAACTTTTTAAAGCGCTTATTTTGTACATTTCCTTGTCCAAGTTATACCAATCTGTGGTATTTGAGCTCGGAAGCTCTAATGTTGGATAATTTTCTTTATCTGGGTCAGCTCCTTTTTGCCCTGGGGGATTAGTTCCTTTTTGCCCTCGCAGCACTGCTCTTGCCACGAGGAGGCAGGAGCAGTGCTGCTTGTGGCCAAGTGTAGGAGTTGGTACGGTTAGTAAACTAATAAAGAAAAAGGTACTCTCCCTTTCTTGGCTCTCTTTTTATATTTTTAAAAAGTAGAAGTAATAAACAGAAAGACTTATAAAACAAAATAAAACAAGGAATAACTCAAGTCGCTCTAGAAAAATTGCTCTAGGAATCACTGTAGAAATAGCATGGAAGATCACTTGGCAATCTTCTGTGCACGGAAGATATCTTACCAAAATAGGCTTCACTTCTGAAAATTTTATTTCGTGAAGAAGAGGCAAAGGCAAGATGATCAGGGGTTGTCTTTTTTTTTTTTTTTTTTTTTTTTTATGAAAACTCAAAAATGAAAAATATTAGAAACTATATTACTTAGTACCATATATGGGTTAAAGATTGAGAAGATAAAAGATAATATTTGTTGACATTATCATGCCCCAGACTAGAGCAGCAAAGCAATGGGCACAAAATGGCAGGAGTGCTGTGACTCAGGAGAGAACTGGGGGTAGGCGATTCTCCAATGCATCACAGCCTAAAAAAATATAAAACTTGTGAAATGTTTGCCAAACTCTCTGGAACAGAACATGATCAAGCCAAGGAGGATGTCTTTGTGTGTGCCAGGTGCAGAGAGTGTCTAGAAATTAGGTGTCAACTCAGCCTTCTAATGGGCGTCTATGAGAGCTTGAGGTGTAGGGCAGATGCCATCGAAGAAATTAATACGAGGGGCCCATCAAGCTCTCAGCTACCCAAAGCAACACAAGAGCTCACTACTGGGTATCAGGCAACACAGCGGCAATCTCAAAGGCAGAATACACTGGTCCCACAGGAGGAAGATTTAGGAATGGTCAACTCCCATTTGGACTGATGTGAGCAGCGGCTGAATCAACCATCATTTGGAATTCTGTCAGGAAAAGTACACGAGACTTCGCAGATCATAAGTGGAAATGGACACCACTGAGATTGGAACTGAGACCATGTATATTTGTGAAATGAATGAGTAAGTGTTTGGGAGGTTTAGATCTTTTTACAGATAAGTTTGAGTCTACTAGCTTGACTATTCATAGTGTATTCAGTAGTAAGAAAGGGTGGGAAGGACATGTAAGAAGTAATAAAATTTTTGGATATGATGTCCTCACGGCAAGAATATACCCACCTCCTTGACATAACGTGGCCTTGTAATTCAATTTAAACACTTTGATTCAGTGTTTACGGCTTAGAGTGGGTTGGGCATGCTCAATACTGATGGCACTCTTTCTATTTCTCAGACTACACACATGATGGGGGGAATAAATTTAAATTGTGGAAGGTTGGTGGGATAGACATGCGGGGCTTTACCTTCATCCAGCTTGTGGTTAATTGTTGGAAAAAATGCTATCTGTTGTGTTGGGTAAGTGGCCGTATGAATAAATTCAAGAAAGAATTAGACAAATTATTGGAAGGGATGGACAAGTGATGTGAGAGTTTTTTTTTTTTTTTTTAATTTTTCTCTTATGCTTTATAAGCTTACTATCCCACATCATGCCACTAACAATAATAACAATAGGGTACATGGGCAGGAGCAAGTAAACATGTTTAAAAAAGGAACCTTAATTCTATATTGTTCATAGTACTGATACCATTAGTACCAGAACTCAGTGAGAATGATATATTTGTTTATTACTGGCCATCGAGTGATTCCGTCTTGATAATTTTTCCATTCCTTGGTTCCAAATAGTCCGACACGACTGTCATCTATTTTTTTTCCTATTCATACTTTTTCATTACTTTTTGCAAGAAGCTGTACATAGAAAACAATAATCTTAATGGCTTTCCCGCTCTAATCAGTCGAACAAATCTTATTCTCTTATAAGAGATGACACAAGAATTAATTAGCCTAGCAGTTTTGACCAAAACAGTAAATTTACCCCCCAACTTTGTATTATTATTGGCTACATTAAAAATGCTTGCAGTCTATCATTTCAGCAAGCATTCAGTTCCTTTACACTCCAGATTTCACATATTGAGTTGGCAGTTTGATTTCTTTTGTAGAAAATTTTCCCGATGATCCTTTGTCAGCATGCATTTACCAAATGTTCTGAAGGCGACAGTTGTATTTTAAATAGTAGCCCACCATTTGAAATTACACTATAGTGGCTATGGGTGCTATGGCTATGGGTGCTCACACAAACAGGAACTTTGAGTATATGAGAGTTTGGGACCTAAGTAAGTAAGAGGAAATCTGACTGAGATTTATAACTTTATAGTGAGGGGAAGCTTAACAAGTGATGTGGGAGGTTTCTTGTTTTTTTTTTGCTGATGCATTATAAGCTTGCTAACTTACATCATGAATTAAAGATTTATTCTTTCATGAATCTTGGGGCCATAAATTCAAAATGGGGGGAAAAATTATAGACTGAAATGTAGGAAGTTTTCCTTCAACCACATCCATTGGAAGTTGAGGCCAAATAGATTTGGACAAATTTGAAGACCTGCTGTATCAGATTCTTTCCCCCCTATTTTGAATTTTTGTCCCCACTATTCATTGAAATATTATGTATTACCATACCGAATATTGCAACCAACATTCTAAATTAATAACCTAACATAAGAAAGAGGTAAAGACTTGTAGATCCCCCCCCTCTTTTTATGGAACACCTTAAGTTGCCCTATCATCAATACAGGATAACAGTCCTTCAGTAGGGAGGAGAAGGTATGATGCATTTTATCCAGAATATGGAGCCTTAGTCATATCCTTTCAGTCTGAAGTGCAAGTAAAAGGTAAATTGCAGCCATTATCAACCCACTGCAGGATGGAAGCCTCCTCAACAATTCATGCTGAGGGAAATGGACCATACTGGTCCAGTGCGGGTTGGCAGATCGACCTTATTCAGCAGTCAGGGGCTTGAACCCCGGTCTACTCAAAGAACGTGTGCTACTGCACTCCCGCTCCTGCCCACTCGGCTACGGAGGCAAGTATAAGGTATCAACTTGCTCATCCAGCAAGCTTGGGATATATCAAAGTGAATTCAGAACTTTCGTTTTCCGAACAATATGAGGGGCAGTCAATTAGTATTTATACCGTCACCTAGAAATATCTTTTTTTTTTTTTTTTTTTTTTTTTTTTATGAAAACCCCAAACACGAAAGGTATCAAAACCTATAGTACTTAGTACCGTGCATAGGTTGAAGGAGAAGTATGGGGGGAGGGAGGGGAATGCCGGAAACTTTGCTCTAGAGACTAAACATGGGTTTCACCACTTCAAGCCTCCAATAAGCAAAGTGGTGGTATTTCACCGGTTGATGAAAGTCATCTACTACCTATGGATTAGGGATTTGAAACTTGCCTGGTAATTTTATTCTTCTGTATGTAGCTATCTTATAGATCTACACATTTTTCCTATCTCTGGATAAGACCTTTCAGGCAGCCTCTTGAATAGAACTCCTTACTTTGAGCAGAAAACCAAGCTTCCACTTCTTTAATTAATTCCTCATCAACTATAATTGTTTCTTCATTTTAGGGATGAGAAAAATGACTGAAGGTGAGAGGTTGGGAGAATAAAGCAGGTGCTGCAGATTTTCAAAGCCACACCTGATTGCAAAGTCAGGTGTGGCTTTGTGAACATCCTTGTGAAAAGCAGTACAGTCTGCTAGAAGGTGAACACCTTTGATAGCATTCTGTATCTCTTCAACTTTATAGCTTCACTTAATTTTTCGCAGGAGGTTTCTGCAGTACTCCAAGTGATAATGTTACCTTTTGTGAAGTAATTTCTTACCTTTACAGTCCCAAAAGACTAACACTGTGAACATGTTGACAGACAACTCAACCTTGCTTTTTTGATGGCTGGTAAAGAATAATGTACCGATATATGCTTAATGAATTGAACCAATACGCAAGCTTGAATTTTTAAGCCATTGTTTTTAATACTCATATAACAGAAACTGGAGGTTTCTAAGTAGCTGTGTAGCAGTGAATACAGTATCAGAAGAGATTTATAAACTATAATAAACATATGTGTTTTAATAAATAAAATTTATCATGTAGTCATAGAACACTAATATTCATAAAACTTTTAGTATTGGTGATTTGCCATAGATATAGTAATATTTATTATTTATTTTAATTAGCTAGAATGTATAAATGTGACATTATAGGCAAATAGGTCAAGATTTATCAAACTCTTAACAAGGAGCTAAATGATTTTTGTAATAACAGATAGGAGGAAAAATTGTTGAAGTTAAACATAACAAAGGTGCCTTGGGGTGGATGAGATCTATCCAGTTATATTAAGGGAGGCAGCAAAAGAAGTATTAAGGGGAGGTCCCCAAGGACAGGGGATATACAAATGTATCCGCTATTCACAAATGGGGTTCAAAGGATGATATCAGTAGTTACAGACTTTTTAGTTTAACTTCTGTTCCGGGGAAAATAATGGAGTCACTCGTTAAAGAAACACTGAAGGAACATCTAGACAAGACTACAGTTATAATTCAGACACAGCCGGGGAGAATATTATGGGGAAATCTTGTCTGACCAATTTGATTGGATAATATGATGTGTTCACAACGGAATTGGATGGAAAAATTAAATTTGATATCATATTAAGGGCAAGTTGCTAGAGATAAAGGGATGAAGGGATATGGATAAAGGGGGATCGAAGGGTGACACGAGTAATTACAGTCCAGTTAGTTTAACTTCTGTTCCAGGTAAAATAATGGAGTCACTGGTTAAAGATGCATTGCAGGATCATCTAGACAAGACTGCAGCAATAATTCAGACAGAGTATGGGTTTGTTAAGGGAAAGTCTTGTCTGACAAATTTGATAGGATATTATGACGTGGTTGCAAAGGAACTGGATGCAAAAAATAATTTTGATATCATATACTTAGATTTCAAGAAAGCTTTTGACACTGTTATGCATGGAAGGCTACTGTACAAACTGGAGCAGAATGGTATTAAGGGTAAGTTGCTACAATGGATAAAAGGATGGTTGATTGTAAGAAGACAGAAAGTGGTAATCAATGGATGCTGCTCTTCGTGGACTTATGTTATTAGTAGAGTCCTCCAGGGTTCAGTATTGGGCCCATTGTTATTTTCTATATTTATCAATAATATTGATGAAGGTATATCAGGCTTAATGTTCAAATTTTCAGATGAAACAGAGGTTGGCAGGATTGTCAATGACAGTAATGACACTGCAGCAATCAGGATATACAAGAGTTGGGCTGAGAAGTGGCAAACTGAAGTTTAACCTTGACAAATGCAAAGTACTGCATATGGGTACCAGTAACCAATTGCTGCCCATATAGAGAAAAGTACCAATTGTGCAGTACTACACTCAGGGAAGTGGAGAATGAAAAAGACATGGGGCAATTGTGCAGTCAGATATGAAGTTTTCAGAGCAGTGCAGATGGGCTACCAGAGCAGCTCATGGGGTCTTGTCAATGATATACAGGAACTTTGCTAGCAGGGATAAGGAGATGATTTTTTGTATAAGGTAATTGTCAGGTCACAAACATGAGTACTGAATACAGGTGTGGATGCAACATATGAGGAAGGACGTAGAGCTGCTGGAATGAGTACTGAGAAGGGCAACAAGACTGGTGAAGGGAATAAACCGGTGCTCTAATGAAGAAAGACTTAAGTTCTGCAAATTGCAGGTTCTGAAGACTAGGCAACCTGCAAGGTGATCTTATTGAGGGGTATGAGGCCTTCAAGGGTTTGGGCAAGCTCAATGCTGATTATGCACTTGAGGGGGCACGAATTCATATTGAGAGAAGATAGCTGCAGAATAGATGTACAGAAATTTGCCGTTAGCAACCGATTATGCACTTGAGGGGGCACGAATCCATATTGAGGGAAGATAGCTGCAGAATAGATGTGCAGAAATTTTCCTTTAGCAAGTGGCTGGTTGACTGCTGAAAAAAACTTCCATCTGTCGTTGTAGAAGTAGATAGCTTAAATAAATTCAAGGAAATACTAGATAAACTTTTAGAGTGAATGAATAGATAAAATTGGATTTTTTTTTTTTTTTGGTTGAAGCTTTATAAACTTGCTTTCTTGCATCATATGCCAATACTAATGTTAACTGTTTTTTTTCATCTGCTTTGTTTCTCTGTCATAGTGATGTACCTGCATTCATTCATCCACCATCACAATTTGGTCAAAAAAAAAAAAAAAAAGCAATATTCTTTCAGGAAAGTGCCAACAGTTGTACAGAACACTCTTACTTTTGAGTTTTTATAGGTGGCAACAATCTCGGAACCCACCAGGCTGCCTCTTTAGAGATTAACATTAGCATTAGTAGAGGCATATATATATATATATATATATATATAAAAAAAAATTCACATTTCACCCAACCGTATGGTCAGTTTGTTCAGTTTTTCCTTGAATTTATTTAAGCCATCAACTTCCACAATGACGGTTGGAAGTATGTTCCAGCAATCAAACACCTGCTTGCTGAAGCAAATTTCCACACATCTATCCTACAACTCTTTACTCAATTTGAATTTATGCCCCCCTGAAGTGCATAATCTGGAGAAGAAGAAGAATCCTATTAGCATTAAGCTTGATCAAACCTTTAAGGGCCTTATCCGATCACCCTGCAGATGCCTAGTGTCCAGACACTACAATTTGCAGAACTTAAATCTTTTGTAGTAAGAGCAACCCTTTGTTCCCCCTCACCAATCTCATTGCCCTTCTCTATATTTGTTCCAGCAGCTCTACATCCCTCCTAAAATGATGCCTCCAGTCCTGTATGCAGTACTTAAGGTGTGGCCTGACCATTGCCTTATACAAAGAGATAATCACCACCTAATCCCTGCCAGCAAAATTCCTGTATATCACTGCCAAGACCCCACAAGATCCCAAAAAACTTCATATTTGATTGAACAATTACTCCAGGTCTTTTTTAAACTCTACTAACATGAGTTTAGTACTGCACAGTTGGTACATTGCACTGGAGATTACTGCTTCCCAAAGCAGTACTTTGCATTTGTCAATTCTAATCTTCAGTTTCCACATCTCAACCCATCTGCTCAACTTTCCTAGATTCTGTTGCAGTAGCATACTGTAATTACTGTCATTAACTTGGACATTAAGCTTGATATACCTTCGTCAATATCATTGTTAAATGTAGAAAACAAAAACTGGCACAACATCAAACCGTGAGAGACTCCATTAATAATATTAGTATACGAAAAGCAATGTCCATTCATTACCACTCTGTGTACTCCCACTCACCCATCATCCCCTTATCCATAGCAGCAACTTGCCTTAATGTCACAATGCTGCAATTTATACAGCTGTCTTTTATGTGTAACATGTGAAATATTTTTTTCTGAAATCCAAATATATGATATCAAAATTATTTTTTGCAGCCAGGTTCCTTTTTTGCCAACATTGCAGTAAAAATCAAATTGGTCAAACAAGATTTCCTCTTAACACACCCATGCTGCCTTGTCTAGATGATCATGCATTACTTCTTTTACCAGTGACTCCATTATTTTCCTCGGAACAAAAGTTAAACTAACAGGTCTGTAATTACTTATGTCATCCTTTGATATCCCCCTTTGTGAATCTGGATACATTTGCACATCTCAAGTTCATGGGGAAGCCCCCACAGTCTGGAGATGTGCAAATAGTTGGTATGAAAAGCCTAGTTCCATCCAAGGGTAATTCCTTTAAAGCCTGAATGCTTCTAAATTCCCATTTAGAATGTTGTTGGAAACATCATCAGCTGGTCCCAATGTATAGAATTTAAAAACTGTATGCGACCTTTATGAAAGCAAAAGTCCTTCCCTTTACTTCTGATGGTAGTTACATCTTTAAAGTAAATCCCACATCAGTACACTGTGATCACTTCCACCAAGTGGTTCTTTTTCTGCAGATTCTTAATGCATGAATAATCACTGCTGATAAACAGATCAAGAGTATACTCTCTCTAGTTGCCTCTCAAACATGCTGCTGTAGAAAACAATCGCCCAATAAATCCACATAAGTGTTGGTTGTGTACAAGTGACCAATCTACAAGTTCCAATCAATATCTGGGAAGTTAAATTTCTCCACTATAAGACATTCTGATTTACTGGCCCACTCTTATTTCCTTGTACAGTTTTTTGTTGCTTTCATCAGAGTCATTAGGCCCATAAAAGATTGCCACTCTCATTTTTGCTTCCCCAGTGCTTATGTCACACCAAACTGATTCAACATTGCTGTGTCTATCCATGTCAACTGAATGCCTTAGATTTGTGTGTTTCTTAACTAAAAGCATAACCCCTCTTGCCTTCCCATCCTGTCTATCCTTTCTGTACACAGAATACTCCCCAAATTCCAATTCTGCATTCCTCATTTCTATGTAACACCATGTCTCTGATATCATATCCCAACAATATCTGCCTTTGATGTCTTGACAGTGCTTCGAATTCATCAAATTTATTTACTATATTCCTAGCACTGGTGTATGTGCAAGTATACATGCACCTGTGTTTACTCTTAGTTACTCTATGTATTTAAAAATCTGTGCATTCACTTTTCATAATGACTCCAATCAGTTCTAGAAATCCTAAGCACTTTGCTTTCCAGGCTGCTATTCATTCCACTAGAAGCAGTGACAGAATCGCTTTTACCTTTACCTGCAGCTATTGTTAATCTATTAGTCTGTGAATCCCTCCCCAAGCTAGCAGTTTTCTGACCCACCTAACACTGCCTCAATAGCAGCAGCAAATATTCTTGTACCCTTTCTATTTAAGCATATCCCATCCATGTAGAAGCATCTTTTAATCCTTTTTTGGAAATCTTTACATCCTTTAATCATTTTTTGGAAATCTTTACATCCTTTAATCCTTTTTTTGGAAATCTTTGAATTTTTAATGTAAGTATAGAAATATTCCCAAAAGTAACACCAAACCACTACTATCACTAATTAACTAAATAGTTACATTAGTCAGTAGTCTGAAAGCACTAATTACATTAGTGCTTTCAGCCATCTTCTCTCATCAGTAACAGTTATTAAAGACTGATGAGAGATGAGTGCTCAGAAACATCACAAATGTCGTGCAGGCTGGCGGCTGGTGAACCGATCAGTCTCAAAAGACTCGTGAAACACTTTACCATAAATACAACTATATTTATATGCAGTTTTCAAAAAATCTCAACAGAATATGCACTGCTACCTGAACTACCAAATATTAGTATCTCTGATGTCACAATGGAAGTCACACTGATTATAATCCAATTTGGAATTACCTAAATTCTCCATTTGATAAGTTGAAGAATAAAAAGTAAGGCCATAATCCATACATAAGCATGGTGTCAGAGTGTTTTTGTGGATTATTTTTCCAAATCTATCAAACTATTTCAGCTTCAAGTAAATGCATACATGCATATAGTTTGTATATCTTCATTCCTTTCTTATGCTGCTATGGATAAAGGGATGGTTGAGTGGGAGAAGGCAGAGAATGGTAATCAATGGGCACTGCTCTTCGTGGACTAATGTTATTAGTGGAGTCCCTCAGGGTTCAGTGTTGGGTCCATTGTTGTTTTCTGTATTTATAAATAATATTGATGATGGTATATCAGGCTTAATGTCCAAATTTGCATAAGATACGAAGGTTGGCAGGGTTGTTAATCACACTAATGACAGTACACTGCAACAGGATCTAGAAAAGTTGAGCAAATGGGCTGAGGGGTGGCAAAGGAAGTTTAACATTGACAAATGTAAAGTACCTACATATGGGAAGCAGTAACCCCAGAGTAATGTATCAACTCTGTGGTACCACACTGACAGTGGTAGAGAATGAAAAGGACCTGGGGGTAATTGTGCAGGCAGATATGAAATTTTCTGAGCAGTGCAGATGGTCTGCAAGAGTAGCTCATGGTGTCTTGTGTCAATGATATACAGGAATTTTTCTAGCAGGGATAAGGAGGTGATTATCCCCTTCTATAAGGCAAATGTTCAGACCACACCTTGAGTACTGTATACAGGTCTAGAGGCCTCATTTTAAGAAGGATGTAGAGCAGTTGGAACGAGTACAGAGAAGGGCAACAAGATTAGTGAATGGAACAAAGGGTTGCTCTTACAAAGAAAGGCTTAAGTTTTGCAAATTACAGTGTCTAGAGACTAGGCATCTGTGAGGTGATCTGATTGAGGTGTATAAAGCCTTGAATGGTTTGAGCATGCTCAATGCTCATGGGATTCTTCCTCTTGCTCAGAACAATTTCCTGAGAGGGTATAAATTCAAATTGAGGAAGACGGTTGTAGGAGAGATGTGCGGAAGTTTGCCTTTAACAAGCAGGTGGTTGATTGCTGGAACAAACTTCCATCTGTCGTTGTAGAAGTGGGATAGCTTAAATAGATTCAAGGCAGAACTTGACAAACATTTGGAGCGAGTAGACGGGTGAAATAAGGGTTTTTTTTTTTTTTTTTTTTTTTTGGCTGATGCGATATAAGCTTGCTCTCTTGCATCATGTGCCTTTGCTAATGCTAATGCTGTAATTCATAATTCGAGGGTTTAGCATCAAAAACGTTAACTACAAAATTTCATTTTTTTTGAGACAACTTTAGTTTTAATTTATACAAATAACAATGCATATCATGTCACACAGCTGTATATCTCTCCAACACTTTACAAGTTAGCTTGGGCTATAAGCATATATCTGGTAAACCAAGAAAGTGTCAAATGACTTTTCCTTGGTTAATTACAAAAAAGTTTACTACAAAATGATTTTGTAGTTAATGTTGTTTTGATACTAACCCCTTGAATTATAATATGAGATGCACTCAATAACATTCTAGATAAAGCGTTTCCAGTTTTTAATGAAAGAACAAAATAAGCTTCATCCATTCCTACACAACTTTCACACACAGTTTATCTTTCTTCATAAACCAATATACTTTAGGCATGAATTTAGCCTGAAAATATTCATTATTGAGAATTTTTCATTAAAACCATTTCATTCAAATGAAATTTTTAAAAAAAATTAATAAAGGAAGTCATCGAAAATTAGAAATAATTTTGTTATAGTGATTTTTTTTAAAATTATAGCATATATTAAAATGTTTTTTTAATTAGTTTCATGAATCAATTTAAATATATCATAAATAAATTAATAAAATTAAATAAATTAATAAAATTAAATAAATTAATAAAATAAAATAAATTAATAAATTATTCATTCAAATATAGATGTTCACCTGTAGATGTTCCATCAAAGAAAATCTGAAAGCCTCTTGCTGAAAGATAGGAATCAGAATGAAAGCGAAGCCAAATTACATTACTATGTGACGTAATGACAGGATCAATAAGATGACCACAGTATTTTCCAATTTGTGGTGAGGTAGAATAACCACCATTTCTACAAATATAAAACATAAAAAATTATCTTATATTTTGTTATTATAAAAAGCCATAAAAAATCCATTCATAACAAAATAATACTCTTAACAGTAATTCAATACTCTTAGGATCCAATCAGTTCAGCACAAGACAATGTATGACAGTTGAATGCAAGCAAGAAATTTGTCTCGTGACATTTGAGAAAAAGAAATTTGGAGACAAATGAGGGCAAGCAATTTGGGGTAAGACAAATGAGTGCAAGACAAGTTGGAAAGTATGAAATTTTCGTGTGCAAAACAAGTTGGAAAATATGACACTTTGTTGTATGCATATTGTGGTTGCCTTCACGAGATAGTAGAGAAGAAATAAAAAAATAAATAACAGCAGTCTTCTCTACTAGAGAATTCTCTAGTAGAGAAGACTGCTGTTATTTATTTTCAGCGGATACCACCACCCAGACGATCATTTCGAAGCTAGTGGGCTTCATCATCAGTGGGTGAGCAGGTACCCTGGTAATGCAACATGCTATCACAGTTGCGAAGTTATTTCCACAATATGAGAGATGCCAAAGGGTGTTGCTAATAATGTATTAGAAAAATAAATGCACAAGGCATAATTCCTTATGGGTTTAAGTAATTAACTATATAATATTGGTGTACATTCACCATAGTTAACCCATAAATTTGAACTACGTATGTAGTGTAATAGGCATCATTTTAATTGTATCTCATATTATGGTTGCCTTTGCAATGAAATATTGCATTACGAAGGCAACCACAATATGAGATACAATTAAAACGATGCCTATTACACTACATACATAGTTCAAATTTATGGGTTAACTATGGTGTATTTACACCAATATTATATAGTTAATTACTTAAACCCATAAGGAATTATGCCTTGTGCATTTATTTTTTCTAATACATTATTCACAACACCCTTTGGCATCTCCCATATTTTGGAAAAGCGCCTCCGTAGCCAGGTGTGCAGGAGTAGCAGTGCGTGGCACACGCTTCTTGATTAGACCGGGGTTCGAGCCCATGACCACCAAATACGGAGGATGCGGAAAGGTCAGGGAATGACCACCGCATATCCCAGAGCAATATGGCCTTAGTTGCTAATGCTCCTAAAAACCAAATAACAACAACAACATATTGTGGAAATAATTTCGAAACTGTGATGGCATGTTGCATTACCTGGGTACCTGCCCGCCCACTGACGATGAAGCCCAATAGCTTCAAAACGATCATCTAGGGGCTGGTTTGTCATTTGTTTTGTTCAGATATGTTCTACTTGTTCTGAAGGTTGAGGAAAGTGTCCGATTGTATCGAGAGGTTAGCAGCGGTAACCCCGTTGTGGGGAACCTCCTTTAGGAGGGTAGTAAGTGATTGATTTTCTTTTGTTTAACATTTCTTTGAAAGTTATTTCTGCCAAGTTAGGTATTTTCTTTTTTCTTTTTGCTGGTGTCAGGCAGGACACAGGATTTTTAACTATTCATTTTCCTTAGGAACGCAGATTAATTATGGCACAGTTATTTTTTAGAGAAAGGACAGTGGAGTTTCAGACTACAAAGGTTTGTCCAATTAGAGAGGTAATGCGAGGAGTGACTCAGATTGTTTCGGTTCACGAGATAAAAGGATTAACTCCATTACCGAGGCAGAAATATCAGTTGGTCTTGAAAACAGTAGAGGCAAGAGAAAAGGTTTCGAAAGGATTTTCTATTAGAATCATGATCAAACCTGTGCAAATTGGTAACGTACGCAAAGTGGTTACTAATGACAGGTTTCCGGAAGAAATGTCAAATAGTCCTGTTGAGAGCTTTTTTAACAAATTTGGTAAGGTTGTTAAGATTCACAGGAAAGAATATGAGGAATGGCCAGGCGTAGAAACAGGTACGGTGCAAATTCATATTGACATGGAAACGCCCGTGCCAAACATCATCAATTTGATGGGTCACAGGTTATTAATAAATTACCCAGGAGTTCACAAAGTTTGTTTTAGGTGTAGTAGTAGTAGTAACGGCATGTGATGCAAGAAACCAAGTGTATGAGCTTATGCAGCATCAGCCAAAAAAAAAAATCACACCATTCCCTCCAAATGCCTGTCCAGTTCCTCCTTAAATTTATTTAACCTATCAACTTCCACAACGACAGATGGAAGTTTGTTCCAGCAATTAACCACCCGCTGGCTAAAGGCAAATTTTCATACATCTATTCTACATCTGTCTTTTCTTAATTTGAATTTATGCCCCCTTAGGTTCGTAATCTGAACAAGTGGAAGGATCCCATCAGAATTCAGCGTGCTCAATCCATTCAAGGCCTTATACACCTCAATCAGATCACCGTGCAGGTGTCTAGTCTCCAGCCACTGCAATTTGCAGAACTTAAGCCTCTCTTGGTAAGAGGATCCCTTCATTCCCCTCACCAATCTTGTTGCCCTTCTCTGTACACACTCAAGCAAATCTACATCCTTCCCAAAATGAGGCTTCCAGACCTGTACACAGTACTCAAGGCGTGGCCTGACCATTGCCTTATACAGAAGGACAATCACCTCCTTTTCCCTGCTAGCAAAATTCCTATATATCACTGACAAAATCCCATGACCTGCCCTGGCAGCCTGTCTGCATTGCTCAGAAAACTTCATATCTGATTGCACAATTACTCCCAGGTCTTCTCATTTTCTACCACCTTAAGTGTAGTACCACACATTGGTACGTTTCTCTGGGGTTACTTCTACCCATATGCAGTACTTTGTATTTGTCAAGGTTAAACTTCAGTTGCCACTTCTTAGCCCATCTGCCCAAATTATCTAGATCCTGTTGCAGTAGCACACTGCCATTACTGTCATTAACAACCCTGCCAACCTTTGTATCATCTGCAAACTTTGACACTAAGTCTGATAAATTCAGGCCTAAATGGGACTTGGTAGATGTCTGGAGGGAAAAAAATCTGGGGAAACGAGTGGCCACCAGAATAGCCAATAATACAGGAACCACGATAGATCGCACTTATGCAACGAGTCAGTTGAAGGATAAGATAACATTGATATGGCATGTGAAATTTGCAGGAGGTCGACAAGTTTCAGATCACATGGCAGTAATGTGGAGGGAAATTTATTTACGAACATTAGTCTGGGAAAAGGCTATTGGAAGCTCAACCCAGCAGTTCTGGAGAGAGAGAGAGAGAGAGAGGACTGGGAATTTACAACAGTTATTAAAAAGATAGTAGAGCAAGGTGAAAATGAGTGGGAAATGTGGGCGAAAATTAAAGAAAGTGCTAAATCATTTTATTACTCAAAAATTAAGGAAAGAAACGAACAATGCAGAAATAGACTGAAAGATCTCTTACAAGAAAAAAGAATTTACCAATGGTGCTGGGATGAAAGGGCAACAGCAGAATTACAAGCGATTATTGATGGTATAATATTGGAAGAAGAGAAAGAAAAGGCGCAAAAAATACAGCTGAAATTTAGGGAGGCTGATAGTCCTTCAGCTGCGTTTTACCAAAGAAGACTAAAGCTAAATAATTTAGCCAAAATGGTTCAGGAAATTAAAGACAATGACAACACACACATTCAACAAAGCTCACTATTATGAATCGTTTTGTAAATTACTATGAAAAAGAGCTTGCTTTGCAGAAAACAGAGAGAGAGAGACGACTCCATTTGGATGATTGGACAATTCACACCAGAGCAAAAAGCATTTCAGGACAGGGAAATAATTATGGGGGATCTAACTGTGGCTCTAAAATCATGTAAATTACGACGTGTGACAGGACCGGATGGTTTGGGGGTTGAACTTTATAAGAAATTTTGGAACTTGTTAGCACCTATTCTTCTGGCCGTCTTTAACAAATTTTTTCAGGGTACCCGAAGGCTTTTTAAATGCCTATACTACTTTCATTCCGAAGCATGGACGGGATTTAACGAAAATTGGTAACTGTATAACTGTAGACCTATAGCGTTGGCTAATTGTGACTACAAAATATTTGCAAAGATTTTGACAGCTAAGTTAAAACGCGACATAACCCAGGTAGTTAGAAGCACACAGAGCTACAGTATACCGGGGAGGTGGATAGAATATAACCTTTGGCTATTAAAAGATATATTAGAATATCGGAAACGAAAGAGTTACAATTTAGCATTAGCAGCAATCGACCTAGAAAAGGCTTTCGATAGAATCGACCACGACTACCTTTTCTCTATAATTAAAGATACGAACATAGGATCTCAGTTTACAGTCCTGAGAAATCTATATACACGTAGTAGCAGAAGACTTTTGATAAATGGAGAAATTTAGAAAAACATTAAAATTGATAGGGGAGTAAAACAAGGATGTCCGCTTACTCCTTTGTTATTATGTTAGCACTAGAACCACTACTGGAAAGAATAGACAGAACTGAGGCCACTCAGGGGGATACCATTGCCAAAGCCGGCAGAGCAGTATAAATGTATAGTGTATGTGGATGATGTTAACGCCACTCTCACTACGAGTTATGCAGTGGAAGAATTTATGTCACTCATTACTTCTTTTGGTAAGAAGTTGAGGTTAAACATAAAGGAAGATAAAACTAGGATCAAATTGTTAGGGGAATGGGTACATCGGCCTTTACCACAACAAGAAGTGGAGTTGGATAAACCGATTCAAATATTGGGAGTTCCGTTTAGAGAGAGTCCCATGCTCCCTGTAGGAGGGTTCACCACTAAAATACGGGAAAGTTTAAAAGAGTGGGAAGTGGGACAAGTTTCTTTTGAGAACAAATCCATTATTGTTAGAACCGTAATTCTTCCTATAATCTTACACACGGTGTTTATAACAGGAATCACAGCTAGGACAATGAGACTATTTTACGTTCCAACATTTCAGTTTCTATGGGGAGGAAAACGGCGAGAGATAGTGCAGAAATTTTTATTTTTACCGTGGGAAGATGGGGGAATAAGTATTCCAAAAATTTATTTGAGGTGTAGCTGTAAGAGACTGCTGGACGTGGCTAATATGGTGCAATCTAACCATTTAGTAGCAGTACTGATAAAATATTTTATGGGATTTAATACATCCTTAATTAAAGGCGGCAATTATCTAGGGCCAAAATCAGAGACAATTCCTAAATATTACAAAATATTTGGGATATTTGCATGCAGTCAAGGGAGAAAGAAACTCAAATTTAACTCAGAAAATCCAGAAAAGCCAAATTAAGGAAACCAAAATGTGCAGTTGTTTTTTAAATATCTAAAAATTGGCAGAAACTACCCATCACGTATTGAATTTTCGTGGAGGGTTGGTTATGGAAACATACCAGTGAATGATATTACGTATAGATTTAGTCAGACATCCAAGAGATTATGCCAATTTTGTACCAAAATTGAAACAGTGTACCATTTATTTTATTACTGTCAATTCACGCAGGAAGTTTGGAAGAGAATTTGTAGATTTTTGAGGATAAGACAGTTCATACTGGAGGAGGTAATTTACTTGCAATTCGATCATCCCTTGGGCAAGAAAAAAATGTTCACAATATTTTTAATTACAGAGGGAAAATATCATGTGTGGAAGCTTAGAAAATGGAAAAGGTTTGGGTCCTTTAGGGGATCTCTTTGGGACTTGAAACAAACAATGTCTGCAAAGGTTCCATGCAAAGGTTTTTACAGTTGGAAAAATGGTGTTTAGGATCTGATAAGTTTCTGAAAAGGTGGGGAGAGCCACCTTCTCTGTGCAGTTTGGTTGGAGATGAGATTCATCTAAAGTACTGGTTTTAGTTATTTGAAAAAAAAAAAAAAAAAAAAAAAACACCTGGGTTTTTTTTTTTTTTGTTTATTACAAAATTCAGTTTTCTTGATAATGATAAAAATCTAGATCTCTTAGGCTCTCATCAAAACAGTTCCATGATATATGTTTGAATTTTATAACTCATTTGTTTGGTTTAATAGATCTGGTCCAATGGGTTATTTTTCACATTAAATTCACAAATAGCTTTGAAACGATCATAGCAGTCTTCTCTACTAGAGAAGTTTTATTTATTTGAAGTAATGCAATAGGAGCTATCTCATTGCGAAGGCGACCACAATATGAGATACAATTAAAACGATGCCTATTACACTACATACATAGTTCAAATTTATGAGTTAACTATGGTGTATTTACACCAATATTATATAGTTAATTTCTTAAACCCATAAGGAATTATGACTTGTGCATTTATTTTTCTAATACATTATAACAATTTTACATACACAATTTGGTGTATTCCACAGAGGCTAGAAATAATTTTAAAAAATATATTTAACAAAATTTTGACTTGTGAAGCCCCCATATGACTTCATTTTTTTTTTTTTTTTTTACTACACCTTTTTGTATCTCATGTAATGTGGATATTTCATGTCACCATGTTGTTCAGGACTTCACTGTGACTACTTGCCCACCAATAAGATGGATATCAAAAAGGATCAAACCCCAGATCTCAGTATTGTACCACACTTTAAATAAAACCGAAATACAGTTTGCAACTGGAGCAGTGTGTTTTATTCAGAGTTGTGCAATAAAAAGAAAACATACAGATAGTTTGATGACACTTGCTCTCTTTCTAATCTTTCAGCTTTAATCCTCCAATTCTTTCTGTTGATGTCTTATATCTGAAGTTTCCTTTCTGGCCTCGGATTTCAAAACAACTATTAATAACCTGCCTCCTCACTAATTCCACTGGAAAATATAACCCCAGCTTTTTAAATCGAAATATACAATCAACAGAGTTATATGAAATTTTGTGATGAACAATGCAACACAATGAATATTTTTATTAACAGGTGCCGCATATAGTATACTCATCCTCTGTTTCCAATAATAAACGAATAAAAACATGAAATTGTTTTCAACTTTGAAGTTTAATCGTAGGTGAAACTCTGCGCTACACAGTTCCAGATTTTGGCCCCAGTGGTTGGGCCAATGCCTAGTTGGCAGGTTGCCAATATGCATTGTTTAGAGGTGATAAAATGAGCCAAAGGAACTGCTGAGCAAGCAGTGCTGATTTGAATAGTGCACAGTGCACCAAACTTGAATGAAAAATTTATTAATCTATTTTTAACAAATTAAACAGAAGAATGGATTTTATTTTTAAATAAAATTTAAAGATTACCTAAGTAATTAAGGGAAAATGTCCAGTTAATATTTTGTAGTATGTTTACCTTAACCATTATTATTACCATCTAATCTATGTCTACATGTCTTATAACCAAGACAATTTAATGTAACTTTAAGAAGCAGCATGCCCATACAGGGCCATGCCGAGCCATTTTAATACCCGAGGCAAGAATGAAAAACTGCACCCTACTGTTAATGATGGCAACTTTGGCAATTATTTAAGCTTTTTTTTTGGAAGATGATTTGGAAAATTTTAACCTGAGGCAAGAGCCTTGTTCGCCTCACCCTCAGAATGGCTCTGACCCCATACATCAGAGTCATGAGCCACCACTGAATGTGATTGAGATTTTTTGAGGTTAGGAGGGATATCATGATGAGATCTAATCTTCCTTACATTTCAAGAATACAACTCTAAAGCAGAGTTTGCAGAGCAGCACCTATTTAGTCCAAGCCAAACTAATAGGTAACTCCCTAGGAGATTTCCAGATCAGCTAGAGTATAATCTCTCTGCCGAATAGTGACTGAAGGGAGTCTAAGTAGTGCGATGCCGGAGGGAGGGGATTTTCAAGGCCACATAATGTGAAGGAGCTGGATATATTCTTGCCATCTGTATGCCATATCTAAAATTTTCATTACTTCATACAGCATACATGTGAGCACCTCCGTAGCCAGGTGGGCAGGAGCCGCAGTGCATAGCACACACTTCTTGAGTAGACTGGGGTACGAGCCCGTGACCACCAAATACAGAGGATGTGGAAAGGTTAGGAAATGACCACTGCATATCCATGGAGCAATATATCCTTAGTTGTTAATGCTCCTAAAAACCAAATAATAACAACAACAACAGCATACATGTCAAACTAATAGAATAAAGTTATCTGCAAAAAGGTCTAAACCACCCAAACACCTCTTTATTAATTTCACTAATATACATTGGAGCAGAGATGGGCAAAAGTTGCGGCCAATAGCTTTGGCAAGAGACCAGAATGCTCGGCTACAATTAGGGCAAGAAGCAAGTTTTCTACTCTTAGCCTGTTCAAACTCTAGTTTGGACTGATTAATGGCAGCTTTACAATTGTTGTGAGCTTTGGTGTACGCAGAAAATGAAACTGAAGAATTGAAAACAAGCCAATTAGGATATGCAACAGTCTTTTGTTGAACACCCTTAGCATATTTATTGGAAAACCAAGAGTTTGGTTTTCCACTAAAGGACGAGATTTCAAAGTGGAGTGCGAAATAAAGGATTCCATTCCTGCAAGAATAATTTCACTGACACGATCTGAGCAAACGTTGACATCAGAACTTTTGAAACAGTAATCCGAACAAGGAAAAGAAGAAAAGAAGTCTTGCAGGTCATCCCATTTTGCATTCTTGTAATGCCAAACAAAACGAGGTTGGCAATATCCATGAGCTAACGGCTCCATTGGAGAAGAGACAGTCACCAAGTTCTGATCTGAGGTGCCTAAAGGACCACTCAGTTCGATCGGTTTTTTCCCTAGGAAAACACCAAACACGAGACGTAATAGAAGCTATAGAACTTGGTACTGTGCTTGGGTAGGAGGTTGATAAGACAAAAGAAGATATTTGTTGCCATTAGATTTGAACTTCGTAGACTATAATTTTCAGGAAATATGTAAGATGGAAAGGTTGTTCCAGAAACAGCAGTAAAACGAATAAACATTAACATTAGCATAAGTTGGGGCATACGATGCAAGAAAGCAGGTTTATGCAGCACCAGCCAAGAAGAAAAAAAAAAAAAAAAACACTTCTATTTCACCCCTCCGTTCGTTTGAAATAGCATTCCAGCTGAGCCTTAAATTTATTTAGGCTATCAACTTCCACAACAAGGGATGGAAGTCTGTTCCACAAACCAACTACCCACTGGCTAAAGGCAAATTTCCACACATCTATCCTACATCTGTCTTTCCTCAATCTGAATTTATGCCCTCTCAGGTGATTATTATGAGCAAGAGGAAGAATCCCATCGGTATTGAACATGCTCAAACCATTCAAGGCTTTATACACCTCAATCAGATCACCTCACCAGTGCCTAGTCTACAGACACTGTAATTTGCAAAACTTAAGCCTTTCTTCGTAACAGCGACCCTTTGTTAATTTCACTAAACGTGTTGCTCTTCTCTGTCCTCGTTCCAGCAGTTCTACGTCCTTCTTGAAATGAGGTCTCCAGACCTGTATACAGTACTCAAGGTGTGGCCTGACCATTGCCTTATACAAGGGAATAATCACCTCCTTATCCCTGTTAGAAAAATTCCTGTATACCATTGAGAAGACACCATGAGCTATTCTTGCAGCCCATCTACATTGCTCAGAGAACTTCATATCTGCCTGCACAGTTACCCCCATGTCCTTTTCATTCTCTACCACTGTCAGTGTAGTACCACAGAGTTCATACGTTGCGCTGGGGTTGCTGTTTCCTATATTTAGTACTTTACATTTGTCAATGTTAAACTTCATTTGGCACCTCTCAGCTCATCTGTTCAACCTTTCCAGATCCTGTTGCAGCACCATAGCATCAGTTTGCTATGCTGACATTAAGCTTGATATACCATCATGAATTTCATTGATAAATACAGAAAACAATAATGGACCCAACACTGAACCTTGACGGACTCCACTAATAACATTAGTCCACGATGAGCAATGTCCATTGATTACCACCCTCTGTCTTCTCCCCCTCAACCATCCCTTTACCCATAGCAAAAAGTTGCCTCCAAGGCCACACTACTCCAATTTGTGCAGCAGTCTTCCATGTGCAACAGTATCAGAAGCCTTTCTAAGATCCAAATATATAATATCAAAGTTATTCCCTTCATCCAGTTCTTTTGTGACTGCATCATAGTATCCAATAAAATTGATCAGGCAAGACTTCCCCCCTTAAAAAAAACATGCTGTGTCCGAGCTATAACTGAAGTCTTGTTTAGATGATCCTGCAGTGCTTCTTTAATCAGTGCCTCCATTAATTTTCCTGGAATAAAAGTTAAACTCACAGGTCTATAATTACTTGTGTCAGCCTTTGATCCTCCTTTGTGAATTGGGGTCACATTTGCACATCTCCAGTCTATGGGTACCTCCCCTGAGTCCAAAGAAGCTCTCATAATTATGGCTAATCACAAGAAAAGGCATGCAGGTGCCTTTTATTGTGTTTATCTTCAACAATTTCTTCTCCACTTTACTCTTATTTATTACAAGATTATCTAGCTTACTGCCAGAGTTGAATACACCTCTGGCATTCCCCTCGCTGAATAACTCCTCATTTGTGAATGTCGATGCAAAATATTCATTTAGTTTGTTAGCTACCTGAACAGGATCATCAACAGTTGAACCATCGATATCAAGTGGGCCTATCTAATTCATCCCCTTCCTTCTAGAGTTTATATAAGTAAAGAACTCTTTGCTGTTTTTCTTTGCACCCTTTGCAAAAGATTTCTCGTAATCTGCCTTCGCCTGCCTAATCTCCTGAATGACTTGGTTACAGACCAGCTTATATCTATCATAGGCTTCTGTGTCACATGTTAATTTATATGTATCCCATGCATTTTTCTTTTCTGCCATTCTGCCATATATCTCATTTGTTCATCTGACATGGATTTAGGCCTAAACTTTGAACAATATTTCTTAGTTTGTATGTAAAGCCTAGCAGCTTCCAAGATAAATTTTTTGAAAACTTCCCATTTTGAATTTGCTGTTGGTAACATCATCAGTTGGACCCACCATGTAAAATTTAAATACTGTCTCAGAGCACCATAGTCACCTTTAGGAAAGCAAAAACCCTTCCCTTTACCCCTGATGGTAGTTACCTCTTTGAGTAAATCCTACTTCAGCAAAATGTGATCACTGCCACCTAGTGATTATTAATGCATGAAGAATCACTACTGATAATCAAATCAAAAGTATTACTCCCTCTAGTTGCCTCCCGAACATGCTGATGTTGAAAATATTCATCCAAGAAATCCACAAAAGCCTTGCTAGTGTGGGAGTGACAAAACCCGCAAATTCCAGTCAATACCTGGGAAATTAAAATACCCCATTATAAGACTCTCTGATTTACTGGCCGTCTCTATTTCCCTGTACAGTTCCTTATTATACTCATCAGAGTCATTAGGCCTATAACACACTCCTACTCTCAATTTTGATATCCCATTGCTTATGTCACACCAAACCGACTCAACACTGCACCGTCCAGCGATGATGACTGCCATCACTTCATTGGATTTTATGCATTTCTTAACTAATAGTATTACCCCTCCTCCCTTCCTGTACACATTGGACTCCCCAAATTCCAGTTATGCATTCCTTATAGCTGTGTTTCACCACATCCATGATATCCCAAAAATATCTGCCTTTGATGTTCTGAGCAATACCTCAAATTCATCAAATTTATTTACGAAACTCCTAGCATTGGTGTACACGCAAGTATACATACACCTGTTACTATACTTAGGTACCCTAACACAACCCATGTGTAGGGCGGATATCATCTTTTAAGGGCACAAAAGGTGATATAGTTATACACGTTGACACTAATGATATTAAGAGTAGGAGACCGGTGGAATTACTTAACAAGTACAGGTCACTGTTGAAAAAAAGCCATGAATTTGGGTTGAATTTGAAAGTGTATGCAATTCTGCCCAGACACGACATGAGGGAGTATATGATGAGTGCCCTGTCGATCAATTCGGCCCTGGAAAGATTGTGCAAGACTGAAGAGGTAGAATTTTTTTCAGCCTGGTCTGTACTTGTTAACATGTATCCCATGTTAATGTGTATCCCATCCCTGTGAGACAGGGATGGGATACATTTAAATAGAAAGGGTGTAAGAACGTTTGCTGATGCTATCGAGGCAGTGTTAGGTGGGTCGGAAAACTGCTAGATTAGGGGGATACAAGGAGTAATAGATTACTGTAGCCACTGGCAGAGGTGAAAGTGATTCTTGCACTGCTTCTACTGGAATGAGCCGCAGCCTGGAAAATAAGATGCAGCATATTTCAGAGACTGCTGGGAATCATTGGGGTACAAGTAAACACATGGGTTGTGTTAGGGTAGCTAAGAAAAAGAACGGGCGCATGTATACTTGCGTGTACACCAATGCTAGGCATTTAGTAAATAACTTTGATGAATTTGAGGTATTGCTCAAAACATCAAAAGCAGATATTGTTGGGATTTCAGAGAGGTGGTGTCACACAGATATAAGGAATGCAGAACTGGAATTTGGGGAAAACAATATCTACAGAAAGGATAGACAGGATAGGAAGGGAGGAGGGGTTATGCTATTAGTTAAGAAACACATAAAATCCAAGGAAGTGAAGCCAGTCGACATCAGTGGACAGTGCAGTGCAGTGTCGAGTCAGTTTGGTGTGACATAAGCATTGGGAGATCAAAATTGAGAGTAGGAGTGTGCTATAGGCCTATTGACTCGGTTGAGTATAATAAGAAACTGTACAGGGAAACAGAGTGGGCCAGTAAATCAGAGTCTTATAATGGGGGACTTTAATTTCCCAGATACTGACTGGAATTTGGGGGCTGGTCACTCACACACTAGCAAGGCTCTTGTGGATTTCTTGGATGATTGTGTTCTACATCATTATGTTTGGGAGGCAACTAGAAGGAGTAATACTCTTGATCTGATTGTCAGTAGTGTTCTTTCATGCATAAATAAATCTGCAGATAAAGGAACCACTAGGTGGCAGTGATCACAGTGTGCTGAAGTGGGATTTACTCAAAGAAGTAAGTACCATCAGGGGTAAAAGGAAGGGTGTTTGCTTTCGTAATGGCGACTACGATGGACTGAGACAGTATTTAAATTCTATACAGTGGGACCAACTGATGATGTTACCAACAGCAAATTCAAAATGTGAAGCACTCAAAGAACTTATCTTGGAAGCTACTAGGCTTTACATACCAACTAAGAAATATTGTTCAAGGTTTAGACCTAAATGGACGTCAGATGAACTAATGAGACATATGGCAGAGAAGAAAAATGCATGGGATACGTACAAATTAACAAGTGACACAAAAGCCTATGATAGATATAAGCTGAACTTTAACCAAGTTACAAAGGAGGTTAGCAGGCAAAGGCACATTACGAGAAATCTTTGGCAAGGGATGCAAAGAAAAACAGCAAAGAGTTCTTTACTTATGTAAACTCTAGAAGGAAGGGGATGAATCAGATTGGTCCACTTCATATCGATTGATCCACTTGATATCGATTGGGCAACTGTTGACGATCCTGCTCACATAGGTAACAAATTAAATGAATATTTTGCATCGATATTCACAAATGAGGAGTTATTCACCGAGGGGAATGCCAGAGGTGTATTCAACTCTGGCAGTAAGCTAGAGAATCTTGTAATAACTGACAGTAAAGTGGAGGAGAAACTGTTGAAGATGAACACAAGAAAGGCACCTGGGGTGGATGGGATCCATCCATTTATATTAAAGGAGACAGCAAAGGAAGTAAGCAAACCCTTAGCCATAATTATGAGAGCTTCCTTGGACTCAGGGGAAGTACCCATGGACTGGAGATGTGCAAATGTGACCCCAATTCACAAAGGTGGAGGATCAAAGGCTGACACAAGTAATTATAGACCTGTGAGTTTAACTTATGTTTCCAGAAAATTAATGGAGGCCCTGGTTAAAGAAGCACTGTAGGGTCATCTACACAAGACTTCAGTTATAGCTCGGACACAGCATGGTTTTGTTAAGGGGAAGGCTTGCCTGACAAATTTGATTGTATACTATGATGCAGTCACAAAAGAACTGGATGCAGTAACTTTGATATTATATATTTGGATCTTAGAAAGGCTTTTGATACTGTTGCACATGGAAGACTGCTGCACAAATTGGAGCAGTGTGGCATTGGAGGCAAATTGCTGCTATGGATAAGGGGATGGTTGAGTGGCTTGTTTGTTTGTTTGTTTGTTACTTGGTTTTTAGGAGCATTAGCAATTAAGGCCATATTGCTCCGGGAAATGCGGTGGCCATTCCCTGACCTTTCCGCATCCTCCGTATTTGGTGGTGACGGGCTCGAACCCCGGTCTAATCAAGAAGCGTATACTGCTACTCCTTCCCACCTGGCTATGGAGGCGCCTGGTTGAGTGGCAGAAGACAGAGAGTGGTAATCAATGGACACTGCTCAACGTGGACTAATGTTATTAGTGGAGTTCCTCAGGGTTCAGTGTTGGGTCCGTTGTTGTTTTCTGTATTTATAAATGATATTGATGATGGTATATCAAGCTTAATGTCCAAGTTTGCAGACGATACGAAGGTTGGCAGGGCTGTCAACGACACTACTGACACTATGCTGCTGCAACAGGATCTGGATAGGTTGAGTAGATGGGCTGAGAGGTGGCAAACGAAGTTTAACATTGACAAATGTAAAGTACTACATATGGGAAACAGCAAACCCAGAGCAACATGTCAACTCTCTGGTACTACACTGACAGTGATAGAGAATGAAAGGGACCCGGGGGTGTTTTTGCAGGAAGATATGAAGTTCTCTGAGCAGTGCAGATGGGCTGCAAGAGTAGCTCATGTGTCAATGATATATAGGAATTTTTCTAGCAGGGATAAGGAGGTGATTATTCCCTTGTATAATAGTCAGGCCACACCTAGAGTACCGTATGTCTGTAGGCCTCATTTCAAGAAGGATGTAGAGCTCCTGGAACGAGTACAGAGAAGGGTAACAAGATCAGTGAATGGAACAAAGGGGTGCTCTTACGAAGAAAGGCTTAAGTTTTGCAAATTACAGTGTCTGGAGACTAGGCACCAGCAAGGTGATCTGATAAAGGTGTATAAAGCATTGAATGGTTTGAGCATGCTCAGTGCTGATGTGATTCTTCCTCTTTCTCAGAATAATCACCTGAGAGGGCATAAATTCAAATTGAGGAAAGACAGATGTAGGATAGTCGTGAACGAATTTGCCATTAGCCAGCGGTTGGTTGGTTGGTGGAACAGACTTCCATCCCTTGTCGTGGATGTTGATAGCCTAAATAAGTTTAAGGCTCAGCTGGACAGGTATTTCTAATGAACAGAGGGGTGAAGTGGAAGTGGTTATGTTTTATTTATTATTTATTTTTTTATTTATTTATTTATTATTTATTTTTTTTGGCTGATGCTGCATAAGCTTGCTTTCTTGCATCAAATGCCTCTACTAATGCTAATACTTGTACTGCAATGACTAACAGCAGTCTCTGAAATATCCTGCGTCTTGTTTTCCAGGCTCCTGCTCATTCCAATAGAAGCAGTGGAAGAATCACTTTCACCTCTGCCAGTGGCTACTGTTAATCTATTAGTCCTTGTATCCCCTCAATCTAGCAGTTTTCCGACCCACCTAACACTGCCTCGATAACATCAGCAAATATTCTTGCACCTTTTCTATTTAAGTGTATCCCATCCATGTAGAAGCAGTCTCTCCTGTTAACAAGTACAGACCAGGCTGAAAAAAATTCTACCCCTTGAGCCTTGCATAATCTTTCCAGGGCCGAATTGATCGTCAAGGCTCTCATCCTATACTCCCTCTTATCGTGTCTGGGCAGAATTGCAGACACTTTCAAATTCAACCCTAATTCACAGCTTTTTTTCAACAGTGACCTGTACTTGTTAAGTATTTCTGCCAGTCTCCTACTCTCAAGATCATATACTGAAGACCAAAGTGTCACTGGTGAGTAGCACACACTCAAGATCAAAATGTCACTGGTGAGAAAGGCCAGGGCTGATTTTGCATTCCTGTCTGTCACTGGCTGCAACTATTAATTATATATAAAAATTATTACTATTTTGTTACTATTATTACAACATAGAGAAGAAAAATGCATGGGATACATACAAATTAATGGGTGACATGGAAGCCTATGGTAGATATAAGTTGGTCTGTAACCAAGTCACAAAGGAGATTAAGCAGGCAAAGGCAGATTATGAGAAATCCTTGGCAAAGGATGCAAAGAAAAACAGATAAGAGTTCTTTACCTATTTAAACTCAAGAAGGAAAGGGATGAATCAGATTGGTCCACTGGATGTTGATGGTTCAACAGTTGAGGATCCTGCTCAGGTGGCTAACAATCTAAACGAGTATTTTGCATCTACATTCACACATGAGGAGTTATTCAGGAAGGGGAATGTCGTAAGTGAAGTAAACATTGGCAGTGAGCTAGATGATTTTCTAATAACTGAGAGGAGAGTGGAGGAGAAATTGTTGAGGTTAAACATAAAAAATGCACCCGGGGTGGATGGGATCTATCCAGTTATATTAAAGGAGGCAGCAAAGGAAGTAAGCAAACCCCTACGCATAATTATGACAGCTTCTTTGGACTCAGGGGAGGTACCCATAGACTGGAGATTTGCAAATGTAACCCCAATTCACAGAGGAGGATCAAAGGCTGACACAAGTAATTATAGACCTGTTAGTTTATCTTCGGTTCCAGGAAAATTAATGGAGGCACTGGTTAAAGAAGCACTGCAGGATCATCTGAACAAGAATTCAGTTATAGCTCAGACACAGCATGGTTTTGTTAAGGGCAGGTCTTGTCTAACCAATTTGATTGGATACTATGATTTAGTCACAAAAGAACTGGATGCAGGGAATAACTTTGATATTATATATTTGGATCTTAGAAAGGCTTTTGATACTGTTGTGCATGGAAAACTGCTGCACAAATTGGAGCAGTGTGGTATTGGAGGCAAATTGCTGCTATGGATAAAGGGATGGTTGGGTGGCAGAAGACAGAGAGTGGTAATCAATGGACACTGCTCAACGTGGACTAATATTATTAGTGGAGTTCCTCAGGGTTCAGTGTTAGGTCCATTGTTGTTTTCTGTATTTATAAATGATATAGATGATGGTATATCAAGCTTAATGTCCAAGTTTGCAGACGATACAAAGGTTGGCAGGGTTGTTAAGGACACTACTGATGCTATGCTGCTGCAACAGGATCTGGAAAGGTTGAGCAGATGGGCTGAGAGGTGGCAAATGAAGTTTAACATTGACAAATGTAAAGTACTACATATGGGAAACAGTAACCCCATATCAACGTATCAACTCTGTGGTACTACGCTGACAGTGGTAGAGAATGAAAAGGACCTGGGGGTAATTGTGCAGGCAGATACGAAGTTCTCTGAGCAGTGCAGACGAGCTGCAAGAGTAGCTCATGGTGTCTTGTCAATGAGATATAGGAATTTTTCTAGCAGGGATAGGGATGTGATTATTCCCTTGTATAAGTCATTGGTCAGGCCACACCTTGAGTACTGTATACAGGTCTGAAGACCTCATTTCAAGAAGGATGTACAGCTGCTGGAACGAGTACCGAGAAGGGCAACAAGATTAGTGAATGGAACAAAGGGTTGCTCTTACGAAGAAAGGCTTAAGTTTTGCAAATTACAGAGTCTGGAGACTAGGCATCGGTGAGGTGATCTGATAGAGGTGTATAAGGCTTTGAATGGCTTGAGCATGCTCAATGCCGATGGGATTCTTCCTCTTGCTCAGAATAATCACCTGAGAGGGCATAAATTCAAATTGAGGAAGGATGGATGTCGGATAGATGTGTGGAAATTTGCCTTTAGCCAGCGGGCAGTTGGTTTGTGGAATAGAATTCCATCATTTGTAGTTGAAGTTGATAGCCTAAACAAATTTAAGGCTCAGCTGGACAGGTATTTCGAACGAACGGAGGGGTGAAATGGGAGTAGTGGCTGTGCTTTTTTTTTTTTTTTTTTGACTGATGCTGAATAAGCTTGCTTTCTTGCATCATATGCCTCTACTAATGCTAATGCTAAATGCTAAAGACACCATATTAGTTGCTCATATAGTTAAAACTGCCATCGGAAATTTTTATCAGCAGCTACACAAAGTTATCTAAATTGCAAACATTGGAAACACTCAACATGTGCTTCAAGTTTCGTCATTCTGTTATTATAATAGATACTTTGTACTTTTCAAAAAAAAATATATATAATATGATCATCACAGAAATGCAGCTGTGGGGGGGGGGACAGTTCCAGTTCCTTTTATAGTTGCCATCCACTTCATCCTCCTCCTACCACATTGAGTGACTAAGTCTAAAATGGGCAATGACTTTTGATTGTACAATTGCGTGTGTGCCTATGCACACACGTATATGAATACACACACACACACACACACCAGCAGCTCATTCAAATAAAGCCACATCACACACACACACACACACACACACACACACACACACACACACACACACACACACACACACACACACACACACACACACACAATTCACTACATGAAATATCAATGTATCATATTATTCCTAAGCATCAACAAATGTTTTTGTGTTCTTTGATCTTATTTATTTGGTACAAAATATCATTAATTCACTGACATTATTCACAACTTGTCTGCTTTAATTGTACTTCCAATTGATTGTTTCTTACATATAGCTGAGCCATCACAATCATGTTCTAGATATTTTAATGACAAGTAACATTAATCAAATGCCTCTAAAACTGTAACAGTTAACAATCGAAATGCATTTAGTTACAGGAATTGACCGAGTTTCTGTAACCACTCTATTAATACAACAACATAATAAATCCAACCCTCTTAAAAATTTCATGAATAAGAAATGTTTAAATAAAATATTAATATTCTACATCAAAGATCATTGCAGTTAATCTGGCAGTAGTTTTGAGTCACCTGACAGGTGAATCCTGAAAATAACAATCCCTCTTAAACCATTAATCCTTGATTAAAAATCTGAATATAATCAAAATTTCATTAAATAATATTATTATGAGATATTAAAATTTAATTTCCTAAAAAAATGAAAAAGTACCGAATTTCCAAATAATCATATCTGCAGTTCTGATGACTCTCTAACTGAAAATCTGTGATATTTAACATTATTTGTTGTCCGCTAGGAGCATGAAGTAACCAGGTACATTCTCGGTTATGAGGATATCTTTCGGGATATAGTGGAGACTGTATAATTCCAGATTCAATAAAGTACTCTCCTCCACAGACTGAAAAAAATATGCAACAGTAACAAGCGAGTTAATTATGATTTTAAAACCCAGCTATATATTATCACATAAAAAAAGGAGAAAGAGGTGCCTCAATATTCAAGAATTCAAAGACAGTATACATATTTTACATTAACATATAGACATAAAATTGCATTAGCTCACCTCACATTTCATTTTCTGTCCGTTTCTGTTTGAATTATCTGTGCGATACCAACAAATTAGGATTACTGAAAGAAAGATAGTGTTGTAGACTCTTCCCTCTTCAGAAATTTTAGTATTAGTAGTGGAAAATAATGCAAGGAAGCAAGCAAATGGAAAATAATGCAAGGAAGCAAGCAAATGCGGAATCAACCAGAAAACAAAAACACTACCCACCTTAGCTATACATCCTCTCCAATAATATGGGTAAATTTTACTTATATTTGTTCAAAAACTACCCACCTCTACAACACCAGATGGAAGTTTGTTCCACCAATCAATTACTCCCTGCCTCAAAGCAAATTTTTGCTCATCTATCTTTCAGTCATCCATTTTCAATTTGAGTTTATGTCCCCTTTTGTTGTCTGAGAAAAAATCATCATTAAATTTATTCATTCAATTTAAGGCCTTAACACTTCTTTCTGGTCTCCATGCAGTCTCCATAAAGAGTTTTAAAATAAAAGTATCCCTTGTTGCTCTTCACACCCATTCCAATAGATACATATTCTTCCTAAAGTGAGGCTTCCAGACTTGTATGTTTGGTCTGGGAGATGATTTTCACATTCCATCTTCAAAGTCAATGATAAACAGAAATTTTCCCTGAAGGCAAAATTCCTGTATATGATTGACAGAACCCCATGTGCAATCTTAACAGCATGTCTACACTGTTCAAAAAACATATCAGACTGCACAATTGCTACAAAGGTCTTTTTATTTCTCCACTACCTTGAATGTGTTATCAGTTATCACTTCAGTACATGAATGTAAGGGAGGGTCATTGGATTGAAGAGTTATTAGCATTAGTAGAGGCATTTGATGCAAGAAAGCAAGCTTATGCAGCATCAGCCAAAAAAAAACAAAAAAACACACCACTTCCACTTCACCCCTCTGTTCTTTCGAAATACCTGTCCAGCTGAGCCTTAAATTTATTTAGGCTATCAACTTCCACAACAAGGGAGAGAAGTCTGTTCCACCAACCAACTACCCGCTGGCAAAAGGCAAATTTCCGGATGTCTATCCTACATCTGTGTTTCCTCAATTTGAATTTATGCCCTCTCAGGTGATTATTCTGAGCAAGAGGAAGTATCCCATCAGCATTGAGCATGCTCAAACCATTCAAGGCTTTATACACCTCTATCAGATCACCTCGCTGGTGCCTAGTCTCCAGACACTGTAATTTGCAAAACTTAAGCCTTTCTTCATAAGAAAGGCTTACGTTTTGCCATTTGCAACCCTTTGTAACATTCACTAATCTGGTTGCCCTTCACTGTACTCATTCCAGCAGCTCTACATCCTTCTTGAAATGAGGCCTCCAGACCTGTATACAGTACTCTAGGTGTGGCCTGACCATAGCCTTATACAAGGATATAATCACCTCCTTATCCCTGCTAGAAAAATTCCTGATTATCATTGACAAGACACCATGAGCTACTCTTGTAGCCCATCTGCACTGCTCAGAGAACTTCATATCTGCCTGCACAATTACCCCAGGTCCATTTCATTCTCTACCACTGTCAGTGTCGTTCCACAGAGTTGATACGTTGCACTGGGGTTGCTGTTTCCCACATGTAGTACTTTACAGTTGTCAATGTTAAACTTCATTTGCCACCTCTCAGCCCATCTGCTCAACCTTTCCAGATCCTGTTGCAGCAGCGTAGTGTCAGTAGTGTCCTCGACAACCCTGTCAACCTTCGTATCTTCTGCAAACTTGGACATTAAGCTTGATATACCATCATCAATATCATTTCTATGATACAGAAAACAATAATGGACCCAATACTGAACCCTGAGGGACTCCACTAATAACATTAGTCCACGATGAGCAGTGTCTATTGATTACCACTCTCTGTCTTCTCCCCCTCAACCACCCCTTTATCCATAGCAGCAATTTGCCTCCAATGCCATACTGCTCCAATTTGTGCAACAGTATCAAAAGCCTTCCTAAGATCCAAGCATATAATTTCAAAGTTATTTCCTGCATCCAGTTCTTTTGTGACTGCATCATAGTATCTAATCAAATTGGTCAGGCAAGACTTCCCCTTAACAAAACCATGCTGTGCCCAAGCTATAACTGAAGTCTTGTCTAGATGATCCTGCAGTGCTTCTTTAACCAGTGCCTCCATTAATTTTCCTGGAAGAGAAATTAAACTCACAGGTCTAGAATTACTTGTGTCAGCCTTTGATCCTCCTCCTCCTCCTCCTTTGTGAATTGGGGTCACATTTGCATATCTTCAGTCTGTGGGTACCTCCCCTGAGTCCAAGGAAGCTCTCATAATTATGGCTAAGGGTTTGCTTACTTCCTTTGCTGCCTCCTTTAATATAACTGGATAGATCCCATCCACTCCAGGTGCCTTTCTTGTGTTTATCTTCAACAATTTCTCCTCCACTTTACTCTCAGTTATTAGAAGATTCTCTAGCTTACTGCCAGAGTTGAACACACCTCTGGCATTCCCCTCACTGAATAACTCCTCATGTGTGAATGTCGATGCAAAATATTCATTTAGTTTGTTACCTACCTGAGCAGGATCATCAAAAGTTGACCCATCGATATCAATTGGACCAATCTGATTCATTCCGTTCGTTCTAGAGTTTACATAATTAAAGAACTTTTTACTGTTTTTCTTTGCATCCCTTGCCAAAGATTTCTCGTAATCTGCCTTCGCCTGCCTAACCTCCTTTGTAACTTGGTTACAGATCAACTTGTATCTATCATAGACTTCTGTGTCACGTGTTAATTTGTATGTATCCCATGCATTTTTCTTCTCTGCCATATGTCTCATTAGTTCATCTGACATCCATTTAGGCCTAAACCTTGAACAATATTTCTTAGTTGGTATGTAAAGCATAGTAGCTTCCAAGCTCAGTTCTTTGAATGCTTCCCATTTTGAATTTGCTGTTGGTAACATGATGAGTTGGTCCCACTGTATAGAATTTAAATACTGTCTCAGATCATTGTAGTTGCCTTTACGAAAGCAATAACCTTCCCTTTACCCCTAATGGTAGTTACCTCTTTGAGTAAATCCTACTTCTGCACACTGTGATCACTGCCACCTAGTGGTCCCTTTATCTGCAGATTCTTAATGCATGAAGAATCACTACTGATAATCAAATCAAGAGTATTACTCCTTCTAGTTGCCTCCCGAACATGCTGATGTAGAAAACAATCATCCAATAAATCCACAAAAGCCTTGCTAGTGTGTGAGTCACTAGCTCACAAATTCCAGTCAATATCTGGGGAAATTAAAATCCATTATAAGACTCTCTTTGTAAGACTCTCTGATTTACTGGCCCACTCTATTTCCCTGTATAATTCCTTATTATACTCATCAGAGTCATTAGGCCTATAGCACATTCCTACTCTCAATTTTGATCTCCCAATGCTTATGTCACACCAAACTGACTCGACACTGCACTCCTTTAATATAACTGGACGACTGGCTTCACTTCCTTGGATTTTATGTGTTTCTTAACTAATAGCATAACCCCTCCTCCCTTCCTATCCTGTCTATCCTTTCTGTAGACGTTGTACTCCCCAAATTCCAGTTCTGCATTCCTTATATCTGTGTGACACCATGGCTCTGATATCCCAACAATATCTGCCTTTGATGTTTTGAGCAATACCTCAAATTCATCAAATTTATTTACTAAACTTCTAGTATTGGTGTACACGCAAGTATACATGCACCTGTTTCTATTCTTAGCTATCATAACACAACCCATGTGTTTACTTGTACCACAATGACTTCCAGCAGTCTCTGAAATATCCTGCAACTTGTTTTTCAGGCTTCTGCTCCTTCCAATAGAAGCAGTGCAAGAATCACTTTCAACTCTGCCAGTGGCTACTGTTAATCTATTAGTCTTTGTATCCCCCAAGCTAGCAGTTATATGTCCTTATTTTTAAATGCTATCATAACATATTTACGGTTATCTGCTTGATTGCCCTGTTCAGGAGGGCAATCACCCAAAGTTTGAAATGGGGAAGTTCTTTGAGAATTAATTAATTTTTTTCTTTAAAAACTTCTAATTTTTGAAAACAGTGAAAATTGCTCATGTGGCTTTTATCACCACTTCTAACCTCAATTTTAATCAAATTGTTATCTCACTTGTTTGCAAACTAAATGGAACACACTTGTCTGATATCTAATGTGCAGTGCTTTTTTAAAATAATTTATACACACACAAAAAAATTACTCTCTTACAGAATTGAACAGCAGTCTATTCATTTTGATTTGTTAAACTCAAAGGTCTTTTTATTTCTCCACTACCATGAATGAGTTATCAGTAATGACTTCAAAACATCACAAAAAAAAAAAAAAAATTAAAATAATATCCTTGTGAAAATTTTTAAAATTTAAGAATGGAAGGTTAAATAAGCTTATCTCAGGTTGTCAAAGTTCTAGTTCTATTTTAACAAAAACAGCCAATGTCTACACATTTTATAATGGCTCTTTTTTTTTAGAGACCAAGAGTAAAATACAATAAATATTCTTACTGACCCCAGACAGGAAATGTAGCTGAAAAATTCTAAAATAATAAAATAAAATCTGCCCATATACAAAAAGAATAACAGGAAAGGAAGAAAAACATCAAAACTCAGTGATGTAGTATGGTTCTTTGCAGGTTTAGAGAAATGAAAAACTTGAGTGCATGGTATAAAATTTTCCAAAATAAAAACTCTGGAATGCCATTGAGACAATGTGATTCAATGATTGACAAAAGCTGTCATGAACAGAAATAAAATCTAGACAGAGAAAATTGAATAAAATGAAGCTAGAAAATAGCAGAAAAAGATCAGAATACAAATTAGTCCATTCAAGGGGGTATTAGATACAAGGTATAAGTTCTGTTTGTGCATTTTCTATTTATTATTATTTTTTTTTTCATTGCTTTGGATGCTTGGTCAGTCAGGACGTAAATTCAATCACCAGTACAAAACAGCCAAGTGTTCTTATGAAAAGCTATGAAATACAGACTAATCATTAAAATCGCAGAGTAATGTCCTTATCTGTCATAGTGTGCACAGTGTTAGGAGAAAAGTACCTCTGGTGGTTTTCAACATCTGTCAGTCAGGCCTGTCTCCATATTGGTTCCAAATTATAATGAGCATTAGTAGTAGCATAAGATGCAAAAAAAGCAAGCCCATACAACATCAGCCAAAAAAAAAAAAAAAAAACAGCCCTTCCCATTTCATCCATCCATTCATTCCAAATTTTGGCTAGTTCTGCCTTGAATTTATTTTAGCTCATCTTCTACAATGACAGATGGAAGTTTGTTCCAGCAATCAATCACCGGCTGGATAAAGGCATATTTCCACACATCTATTCTACAACTTTCTAAATCTGAATTTATGTCCCTCTCAGGCAAATAATCTGGGCAAGAAGAAGAATCCCATCAGCACTCAGCTTGCTCAAACCATTCAAGGCCTTATACACATCAACCAGATCACCTCGCATGTGCCAAGTCTCCAGACACTGTAATTTGCAAAACTTAAGCCTTTCTTCGTAAGAGCAACCCTTTGTTCCATTCACTAATCTTGTTGCCCTTCTCTGTATTAATTCCAAAAGCTCTACATCCTTCTTAAAATGAGGCCTCCAGATCTGTATACAGTACTCAAGGCGTGGCTTAACCAATACCTTATTAAAGGGCATAATCATACTTATCCCAGCTAGAAAAATTGTTGTATGTCATTGACAAGACACCATGAGCAGTTTTTTGAGCAGTGCAGACAGCCTACTATTGCAGACCATCTGCACTGCTCAGAAAACTTCATATCTGCTTGCATAATTACCCCCAGGTCCTTTTCATTCTCTACCACTGTCAGTGTGGTATTACAGAGTTGATACATTACTCTGGGATTACTGCTTCCCATATGTAGTACTTTACATTTGTCAATGTTAATCTTCATTTGCCACCTCTCAGCCCATCTGCTCAACTTTTCTAGATCCTGTTGCAACAATATACAGTCATTACTGTCATTAACAACCCTGCCAACTTTCCTATCATCTGCAAACTTGGACATTAAGCCTGATATACCATCATCAATATCATTTATAAATACAGAAAACAACAATGGACCCAACACTGAACCCTGAGGGACTCCACTAATAACATTAGCCCACAAAGAGCAGTGTCCATTGATTACCAATCTCTGTCTTCTCCCACTCAACCATCCCTTTATCTATAGCAGCAATTTGCCTCCAATGCCACACTGCTCCAATTTTTGCAGCAGTCTTCGATGTGCAACAGTATCAAAGCCTTTCTAAGGTCCAAATATATGATATCAAAGTTATTCCCTGCATCCAGTTCCTTTGTGACCACATCATAGTATCCAATCAAATTGGTCAGGCAAGACTTTCCCTAAAGAAAACCATGCTGTGTCCGAGCTATAACTGAAGTCTTCTCTCGATGATACTGCAGTGCTTCTTTAACTAGTGCCGCTATTAATTTTCCTGGAAGTTAAACTAACAGATTTATAATTACTTGTGTTGCCCTTTGATCCTCCTTTGTGAATTGGGGTCACATTTGTACATCTCCAGTCCATGGGTACCTCCCCTGAGTCCAAAGAAGCTCTCATAATTATGGCTAAGGGTTTGCCATATGGCACCATTTTGGAGCTTATGGGATCCTCATAGGTGGGTGGGCAGGTAACTTGGTGTTGCAATGAAGACAACCCAGTTGTGAAGTTTACATTTAGATTACAACCTAACCCGAGGCTCTAGCCCTAAATTGTGTTGTTATCTAATTATTTTACACCATCAGGCATTGCTAATATTGTATCATTGCACATGATAGCAGTAACTCCAGTTTAACTTATCAACTGTGTAGTACTACACTCAGGGTAGTGGAGACTGAAAAAGACCTGAGGGTAATTGTGCAGTCAGACATGAAATTCTCTGAACAGTGCAGACATGCTGCCAGGTCAGTTCATGGGGTTTTGTCAATGATATACAGAAACTCTGCTAGCAGGAATGATTATCCCTTTGTATAAGGCCATGGTTAGGCCTATATGCAGTGCTCTCATATGCGGATGACTTGAAAATATACAAAACCATCAAAACAACACAAGATTGTGAATCACTGGAAAATGGACTAGACACCATCACCCGATGGATCACAAACAATGGTCTAACACTAAACTTAAACAAATGCTGCACCATGTCTGTCACAGACTATCACAAAAAACACAAGATTAATTATCCCTATAAAGCTAATAATCATGAGCTATTGAGAATACATGAGGTTTCAGATTTGGGAGTATGGTTTTCTGAGAGGGGAAACTTCAACACACATGTAAACAAAACTACAGCTAAGGCCTCCAAATCCCTTGGACTGGTTAAAAGAATCTGCTTCGATTTCACCAATGTACAGCTCATAAAAACTGCCTGCATAATGATCATCAACCCAATTCTAGAATATGCCTCACAAATCTGGAATCCTCACACCAAAATTCTTAAAAAACAACTGGAACATATTCAGAAATCCATAGTCAGATTCCTGGTGTACAAATCTAGGTTGGAATTGAACACAAAATCCTACAATGAATGGTGCATTCACTTCGGGATTGTACCACTCTACCAAAGAAGAGCTGCGGCGGACTGCAAATTCCTAATGCATCTTGTGGCTGGCAAGTCCGAGCTGCTCTACCTCATCAACTTCAGCTGTCCTCCAAGAGTCTTGAGAAGACAAAATATTCTGGCACAAGAGCCATTCAGAACTGATCAACTCAGATTCCATTACTTCAACAGAACTGCAAAATTGCTGAATGAATCCAACATTGATATCCTAAATGAAAACATTAATATAAAAAAAGAGCTACAAAGGTTTTTCAATCAAACTAATAGAGAATGAAAATAAATGACTAATTTAATAATAACAACAATAATAATACTATAAAGATAGGTATACTTAGCTTTAACATAAAAAAAAAAAAAAAAATTACTTAATACTTAATTTGAATAAAATACTTAATGTGAACTATCAAGAAAAGAAAACAACAAAATGCTTAGAAATACTAATTTCTCTGTTACCACAGCTTTGCTAAAATGCAAATCGCTTGTAACGCATGATATGCATTGTATATGTTGTAAATTGACCTTGTATATTTAAAATTGTGTACAGATTGTAAATAGAAGGATTACTATATTTATACTGTCAAATTCCTCATCTGTAAGGCTTCGGCTGTTTTGGAGTAATAAATAAATAAATAAATATACAAAAGTGACCCTCTTACAACTGAAGAAGAACTACTGGGTCCAGCCTGTCATATTCAATAAACTCATTTTGTCTGGCATCATTAAATGCCCCAAAGGCAAAAAGGGAGGAAAAAGAAGGAACCACAACCACAGCATTACATTGAGCACCACTTAGAGTGGCGATTATGGTCTAGAAATAAACCAAGGGTTGGTTTATTTCTAGACCATACCTCTCCATCTGCTGTTGTAAAGCCATGGCTTGGCTTTACAACAGCAGATGGAGAGGCCAAGTGTAAAAAAATACCTGTAAGAATTACGCCCCGGAATCCTTATGCATATCAAACTAAAGCAATTAAGACTAATGACATTGCTGTGGACAATTGAAAGCAAAGGGAAACTATGCAAAAATACAGGAAAACATACCTAAGGGAAAATCAACTAAATAAGCCACCTCTACAGGTTAAAACTCTCTTTTTTTTCCTTTTTTTTTTATGTGAACCCCAAACACGAGAGGTATTAGAACCTATAGTACTTAGTACCGTGCTTGGGTTTGAGGTTAAGAAGACGAAAGAAGATATTTGTTGACATTGGACTTGAACTTCTGTAGATTATAATTTTCAGGAAATACGTATGAAGGAAGGTTGTTCCAGAAAACGGCAGTTGAATGAATAAATGAGGAAGATGAAAAGTTGGTTCTATGGGTTTGAAGTTGGACAGTAAATGGATGTTGGCTGGTGGCGGCACGTGTTCGGACTGCTTTGAAAGAGAGAGCAGGAATTATAGAAGCCAATTCAGAGGAACAGTGCTCATGGAAGTATCTGTAGAAGAGGCATGCAGCAGAAACAGTGCGTCTATGAGAAAGCGAGTGGAGAGACTGTGTTAGAGATGAATCATTAATTAACCTAACTGCCCTCTTCTGAATGGAATCAAGAAGCCGGAGAGAGGTTTTGGGGGCACCACCCCAGATATGGGAACAATATTCCATGGCAGGGCGAATTTGCGATTTATACAGAGTGAGCAGCTGTTTGGAAGAAAAGTAACGCCGAGAGCGAAAGAGAAAACCAAGTTTTTTAGATGCAGAGGAAGCAATATTTGTAATGTGCTTGTGCCAAGAGAGATTAGAAGTCAGGGTAATCCCCAAAAGAGATATATCATTTTGCCTAGAAATCGGAGTGTCACTAAAGATAAGCATAGGAGTAGAAGAATCCTTTTTGCGAGATATAAGACAAGACTGAGTTTTAGAAGGGTTGAAATCAACTAAGTTGTCTTTGCCCCACTGGAGAATTACCTGAAGATCGGCATTTAAGGAATTGGTAGCAGATTTTCGAGAAGTTGAAGCTGATTGAGCAGGACAAGGTTTCTCAAAATGGAAAGTTGAATGCAATGTGCTATCATCGGCAAAACTATGGATAGGATTTCCAGTCAATGGAAGAAGGTCATTGATATACAAGAGGAAAAGAGTGGGGGAAAGAACTGAACCTTGGGGGACACCGGCATTAGTGGAGAAGTTAGAAGACAGAGAGCCATCTACCATCACCCTCAGTGAGTGATCAGAGAGAAAACTGGATAACCAATTACTAAAAACAGTTGGCAAACCATAAGATGGAAGCTTGTTTAGAAGACCTTTATGCCAAACACGATCAAAAGCCTTTGAGATGTCAAGAGCAACTACTTGTGTTTCACCAAACCTTTCCATTGAATTAGTCCATAAATGGGTAACATAAGCCAGAATATCTCCAGTGGATCGACACTGACGGAATCCATACTGGTGATCATTGATCAGACGGAAGGTTTCTAGGTAGTTTAAGAGTTGGCGGTTAATTGATTTCTCCATTACTTTAGAAAGAGTAGAAGTAATTGAAATTGGGATGATAATTGGATGGGAGGGATTTGTCACCCTTTTTAGGAACTGGCTGGATATGAGCAAATTTCCAAGCAGAAGGAAAAACACCTTTGGAATAAGAAAGTGAAAAAAGGCGGCAAAGAATAGGAGTAAGTTCAGGAGCACAGGTTTTGAGAACTAGTGGAGAAATACCATCAGGACCTGGAGCTTTCTTAGCATCAAGATTCATCAAAATCCTTCTGATATCCTTTTGACGGAAGACCACAGGAGGCATTGAATGGAGCGTGTTGGGAATGGTGGGAGGTGTTTTACCAAGGTCATTAATACATGAGCTGGAAGAAAAATGGGATGCTAGCAGGTCAGCTTTATCCTTGGCTGAAGTGGCAACAGAACCATCTGGTTTGGACAGAGGTGGGAGCAAAGATGGGCAAAAGTTGCGGCCAATAGCTTTGGCAAGAGACCAGAATGCTCGGCTACCATTAGGGCAAGAAGCAAGTTTTCTACTCTTAGCCTGTTCAAACTCTAGTTTGGACTGGTTAATAACTGCTTTACAACTGTTGCGAGCTTTGGTGTAGGCAGAAAATGAAACTGAAGAATTAGAAACAAGTCAATTACGATATGCAACATTCTTCTCTTGGACAGCCTTAGCACATTTATTGGAAAACCAAGGTTTAGATAAAGGACGAGATTTCAAAGTGGAGTGTGGGATAAAGGATTCCATTCCTGCAAGAATAATTTCACTGACACGATCTGAGCAAACGTTGACATCAGAAATTTTGAAACAGTAATCCGACCAAGGAAAAGAAGAAAAGAAGTCTCGCAGGTCATCCCATTTTGCATTCTTGTAATGCCAAACAACACATGGTCGGGAATAGCCATGAGATAAAGGTTCCATTGGAGAAGGGACAATCACCAAGTTGTGATCTGAAGTGCCTAAAGGACCTATCACTTCGACCGTGTACTTAGAAGGTTGTTTGTGAGAAAAAGATCAAGCGTATTGGCTGTATGATTAGGATTGTCCGGTATTCTTGTAGGTAAATGAAAAATCTGTGCTAGGTCATTAGTAATTGCAAAAGCCTCAGCATCTCGACCTGCTGGGTCAGTGTGACTAGAAAACGGAAGCCAGCTGGAGTTGTGAACATTAAAATCACCAAGGAAAATTACTTCACTGTTAGGAAAGTTGGACTGGAGAAAGTCAAGTTGCAAAGAGAGGAAGTCAAAGAGCTCCAAGTGATTAGTGGAGTTGGGAGAACGGTAGAGACAACAGATGAATTTGACACAATGAGGTAGAGAGATTTTAAGCCAGAGAAGATCAAAGAGAGGAGATTCCAAATTGCCAAGTCTCTGACAGGGAATATCAGAACGGACATATGCACAAGTACCACCTTTGAGGCGAAAGGAATCATACAGCGAATAATTTTGGCATCTGAGATGAGCAGTAGATGAATCAACCGATAACTGAGATTCTGTCAGAAAAAGTACATGGGGTTTGGCAGACTGCAAGTGGAAATGGACATCGTTAAGATTAGAATAGAGATCACGTATATTTGTGAAATGAATTAGGAAGTCCTTGGGAGGTTTAGATCTTTTCGCAGATAATCTTGCTCTATTAGTTTGACAATTCATGGTGTATTCAATAGTAAGGAAAAGTAGGTGGGACATGCTGTATGAAGGAATGAAATTTTTGGATATGGCGTACATGTGGTAAGAATATACCCAGATCCTTGACATAACGTGGCCTCGACAATGCTCCCCGCATACACACTACTCGGACTCCGTCCAGTCACTATCTGGCAGAGTAGAGGCAGCAAGATTATACACTAGCTGATCCGGAAGCTTCCTAGAGAGTTACCAATAGGTTCAGTCCGGTGTACTAACTAGCGGCCGGCCTGCGAACACCGTTTTAGAGCTGTACCCTCGAAATGTAAGGAATATTGGATCTCGCTACGACGTTCATCATAACCTCAAAAGTCATCAATCATACTGCATGATGGAAGAGATAGGGAAAGGTTGACCGGAACTTAGCTCTAGAGACTAAACATGGGTTCCACCATTTCAAGCCTCCAATAAGCAAAGTGGTGGTATTTCACCGGTTGATGAGAGTCATCTACCACCTAGTACTGCCTGGTAACATAGAGGGGCGGCATTCCTCCATGTGGTGTGGGCGCCGCACCTCGACCCCTGCTTACGTTGGTTCACACCTGGGTGGTCACCCACCATGTACTTGTGCATGGAGGTTATACCCAGGATTACTAACAGTCCCACCATCGTGAAGGTGCAAGCAGAGGATTTGGCTGTCACAGACCCTCCGGACTTCGTCGAAATTGGGTCAACTTGACTTGAGTGTCGCCCGAATATCAGTTCCATCAGCGTTTTAGACTCCCAGATAGCAAGTATAGCTTGTCTGGCATATCTGAGAGAATGTCTGTGACAACCTCAAGGACCATCTTGTAGAACATCAGATGTATTTGGAATAAAATCCCCACTCTGGAATCCATAACACTGTCTAATTTCTATGATCTTATCCTACTCACGGAAACCTGGAATTCGTCTGAACAAGAAGATTTCATTATCCCTTCAATCACCAACTACAACCTTGCAGCGAGAGCCACAAAAAAAAAAAAAAAAAAAAAAGGTGGAGGAACCGTCATCTTCCTGAAGAATTCGTTTGTGATAGCATCAGAATCCAAATGCCCCTCATCTACCTTCGAGGCAATCCACATCAGAACAAAATTGTCAAATAACTTTCTGGACATCATATCGGTCTACATACCTCCTAAGTCCTCCATGGAAAGATATTCTGAATCTGTAAACTGGGCTATCACAAAAATCTCAAAACACAACTCCATCATTATTGGCGGGGATTTTAATTTGCTGCTACCATCTGTCTAAATTTGTAACATCACACTTTGAAAGCCTAAATTTCATCACCCACCATAGGTAACAACACGCTCAACCAAATCTTCTCTAACGCTCCTATGTTGTCTGAACTTTCACTCTCGATTGCATTAGAATCTGATAATGATCCAATTTCAAAAATACTGACTTCAAAATCCCATCCCAGAGTGAAAAGAATCCAGTCTACAAAAAGAGATCATTTTACATGAAACATTTAAAACAGCACATCTGTCTAGAGCTGCTAAGCCCTAGACAGATGGGACCCCTAGACAGACTACCCCTGGGACAGTTTAGTCAACTGTCCTACAGAATTGGCATACACCTTCTCAACTTGGTTGGTGTCAATCTCAAAAATTGCAGCATCAAAAATCACCTCTGCTTTCAATTCAAATGTTTGGTGGACACCACAACTTGAGTCCCTTTTCAAATTAAGCAAAAGTCTTTCAGGAACTTTAAAAAATCTAACCCGGGAAAACAATTATCTAAATTTCTTAGCCAGTGTGTTTATTAGTGCCAGTGTGTACAACAATATCACCTTTTGTGCCCTTATAAGTTGATATCAGCCCAACAATGTCATCAACTTTTGCCCCTGGCAGACATACTCTGGTCCTGTTCCACCTCTCCTTTATGCATAATATATTCCGTCTCCCTGACAATAGAGTAACTGACAATAACTAGTTCCTGTGGGATCAGCACATTCTGCCTTGGAGATTTCCGCCCTGTTGCCTTGCCTGATGCACAAGAGTTAGCTCTGGCATTGAGTTGGGCAGCTGAGAGCAGTTGAGATGGGCCCCTCATATTAATTTCTTTGAGGGCATACCTATACCTCATACTATACCTCAACTTTCATAGACGCCCATCAGAATGCTGAGATGGTACCTAATTTTTCACAGTCTCTACACCTAGCCCACACAAAGACATCCTCATTGGCTAGATCATGTCCTGTTCTTAACAGGTCTGCAAACATTTCACATTTTGTACATTGTTTTAGACTGCAATGCATTGGAGAATCACCCCCTTTGGTTCTCCCCACAAGCCACAGCACTCTGGCTATTCTGTGAATGCTGCTTTGCTGCTCTAGTCTGGGTCATTATTCCGTTAAGTATAATTTAATTAACAATGAACTTTAATAAGATTAATAAATTTTACTGATTAAATGATAATACTATACTAATCTAACAGATTACTAATACAGTGCTATGTTTTTCACTATCTAGTCTTATGTTAAACCTTACAGTGTTCCGTATCGTATAACAATGGTGGCAAGTTACGAACATAAAATCTAGGGACACTGAGTATTAACTTTCAAAATCACTATCTAAATTCAAAAATAACCCACAGAGCTTGGCTAGAACTATAAAGCTACTTATAGATAATAATTTAGTATAACAATTAAGTCAATAAAATAACTAAATATAAATGAAAACCTAGCATTCGCTGGAGGTGCAGAAATCTTGTTCAACGTGGTAATAACCTCGTACCCCAAAACGGGGAGGGGAACAAAAGAGTGATCTTAAGAAAGTATGAATAGTGACAAATGATACATGAAATCAAGCTTATAAAGCATCAGCCCAAAAAAAAAATTTCCCACATCACCTACCCATCCCACCCAATAGGTTGTCTAGTTCTTACTTGAATATAATCAAATTACCAATTTTCACAACAACAGATGGAAGTTTGTTTCCCTCAATCAACCACCAGATGAATTTCTGGTGGTTGATTGAAGGTTGATTGGTTGATGAATTTCTGGTGGTTGATTGAAGATCAACAACAGATGACCAAATAAATTGATGACCCCTCAAGTGTGCAGTCCGAGCAAGAAAGAAAGTGCAATCAGGTTTGAGCTTGCTCAATCCTCTCAAAGCCTTAAACACCTCAACCAGAACATCTTGCAGTGCCTAGCCTCCAGATACTGCAATTTTCAGAAATAAAGCCTTTCTTGGTAAGAGCACCCTTTATTCCACCACACCAATCTTGTTACCCCTTCTCTGTACTTGTTCCAGCATATCTACATCCTTCCTAAAATGGGGAAGTATGTAGTACTTTAGATGCAACCCAGCCACTACTTGTACAATAGGTTAATTAACTCCTTATCCCTGCTAGCAAAGTTCCTGTATATCATTGACAAAATCCCATGTGCTGTCATGGCAGCCTGTCAGAACTGCTTAGAAAACTTTATACATAAACCACACAATTACCTCCAATTCTTTTTCATTTTCCAATATCCTGAGTGTAGTTCCACACAGTTGGTACATTAATCTGGGGAATTGCTCCTACCTATATTCAGTACCTTGCATTTGTCAATGTTAAACTTCAATTGCCATTTTTCAATCCATCTACCTAATTTTTCTAGATCTCATTGCAATAGCTTACTTTTATTATTGTCATTAACCACCCTGTAAACCTTTGTGTGATCTGCAAACTTTGTATCATCACCAACAAAGCCTGTAATGAATTAAAAGAATTGTATATATACAATTCTTTTAATTCATTACAGCCTTTGTTGGTACACCTCAAACCTTTGATACATTCAAATTTTAAGGAAATCTAAGGCTGAATCCCATAACATACAACACTGATAAGTTTCTAGCTTGGCACAGAATGTGTGTTATTATCTGATATTGACATTACGCTATTTTTCAATGTGGTCTCTGTGTAACACAACACACTTTTCCAGAGTTATTCAAGATTAATGATCCCAGTTTTCTAGTTACTTTCTTGAAGGTCCTGTAAAATGGAATTTGTGGCTGCAATCACCCCATCATCCTAACCTTCCCTATCACTTGATCAATCAAATCCCCTTGTCTATCACCTCACCACCCAAATCACCTTGTATAACCTCATCACCCAAAGTCTCATCTAGAGAAGTTAGTTTTCAGTTTCAAGAACAAATGGAAACCAGATGAAGCTAGATCTGGAGAGGGTATGAGGGTAGAGCACCAATTTGCAGCATTATTGCAGACATGGCAACAGCCAATGTGTGAACAGGTACATTGTCCTGATGAAACAAAACACTTTTAATCAGCTTTACTGATTAAAATTGCTTTTTAATCTGTAAAATTAATCTTTAGTTGCATCTCATAATTTAATTATAAAGTTAGCAAAACACTGTCCTCTTATTGTATGTCCATTTAGAAGGTAATCTACCATTATTATTCAAGGAGACAGATGTCATGACTTTTCCTACCAATGGAAAATGACTTTTCGTATCGACTTGGCCTTCACCAAGTACATTTTCCTGGTGAAACAAAACACCTTTAGTTAGTTGTACTAACCTTTTGCTTGATTGCATCTCATGATTTAATTACTAAGTTAGCACTGCATTTTTACTGTTTGTCCTTTTGGAAGATAACCTACCTTTATCATCCCATGAGATTTGCCTACTGATGAGACTGACTTGGCCTTCTTTGGAGGCAGCAAATCAGTATGCTTCCATTGTTTTGCTCACAGTTTTCCCTTTTGGCTGGTAGTGAAGAAGCTATCTAATCCCGGGGGCTCACATCTGGTGAGTATGGGCTTGGCACACCCAGGGTCTTGAGCTGGATATCATCATTCTTCTCTTTCTTGGTAATTCCCTTCTACTTCTCTCTCTCTCTCTCTCTCTCTCTCTCAGGGTAACTCGGGAACTTTTTTTTTCCTGGTGCAGCATAAACCTCAGGTTTGCTTACACCATATGACTATTAATAATAATAATAATGTTTCATCCACAGTTACATATCTAGCCAAAATGTTTTCAAGATTTGTTTGATAATGAGTAAAAAGTTGCTTTGGACTTTTGATTTCAAGGCATTTCTGAACAGTTAGCAAAAGACAGGACCTATCATGCAGAAACCTTATCATATCTAATTCATTTCACAGAATATTCTACACCCATTTCTCTAGAAGCTATTCATTGATCATCCATCACCATATTGGTGTATAAAACAAGAAAATATTATTGGTTTTCTTTGGTTTTCTTAAGCATTTTCTTACTCTTGAAGGGAGAGCCATTTTATGTTCTGTGAATGGCTGGGTATAGGTCTCAAGGGTGTTAGAAGACATTTTTAAATCTTGTTCATATTTTTGGTTGAAGACCAAAAATTCTGGGTACTACATTATTTTTGTATATATTATTATTAGTAGCAGTAGTAATGGCATATGATGCAAGAAAGCATTAGCAAAAAAAAAAAACAAAAAAAACTACCACATCACCTGTCCATTTGCTCCAGTAACTGTCTAATTCTTCTTTGAATTTATTCAAACTGCCCACTTCCACAACAGATGGAAGTTTGTTCCAACAATCATCATATGCTGGCTGAAGGAAAACCTCCACAGAGCTATCCTGCAACTATCATTCCTCAATTTGAATTTATGCACCCTCATGTGTATAGTCTGAGGAAGAGGAAGAAAGCTATCAACATTGATTTTGCCCAATTGTTCAAAGCCTTAAATGCCTCAATCAGATCACCTTGCAGGTACCTAGTCACTAGATGCTGCAAATTTTGCAGAACAGGTGCCTTTCTTGGTAAACCACCCTTTTGTTCCCTTCACTAATCTTAATACTCTTCTCTGTACTTGTTCCAGCAGTTCTATATCCTTCCTAAAATGAGGCCTCCAATTATACAGTACTCCAGATGCAGCCTAACCATTGCCTTGTACAAAGGGTAATCACCTCCTTATCCCTGCTAGCAAAGTTCCTCTATAACATTGAGAAAAACCCCAAAGATTGTCCTAGCAGCCTTCTGCATTGCTCAGAAAACTTTATATCTGACTACAGGTTAGATAAGAAGTTATTTATGCAATTTTCAGCAATACAAAGAGCAATACAAAGAATGAAGTTTTCTGGGTAATGCACAGCAATTATCACAGGTCTTTCTAATTACCACTACCCTGACCATTATTTTTCAGTCCATAATTTTCATTAGCTACCCTGCCCATCCTTTTTATCATCTGCAAACTTTGAGAGTAAATCCAATATATCTTCATCATCATTTCAATAATTTCAATAAATATTGAAAACAACAATAGGCTCAACAGTGAACTCTGGGGACTTCACAAATAACATTAGTTCATAAAGATCAGGGTCCATTAATAAGCCATATGGTGTAAGGAAGCCTGAGGCTTTTGCTGCACCAGACAAAAAAATTGATGATTATCCTGACAGAGACAGAAGTAGAAAGGAATCACCAAGAATGATGATCTCCAGCTCAGGACCCTGGGTGTGCCAAGCCCATACTCGCAAGATGTGAGCCCCTGGGTCTTCTCCCACTTAACCATCTCTTCATCCGTAGCAGTAAATCGCCCTTAAGGTCACTGTTCCAATTTATACAACAGCTTTTTATGTGCAACAGTATCAAAAGCATTCCTGAAATCCAAGTATATGATATAAAAATTATTTTTTTTTTGCATTTTTTTTTGTTATTGCATCATAATATCCACAGTTAAGGGGCAATCTTGTCTGACCAACCTGATTGGTCAGACAAGATTGTCCCTTAACAAATTGATGCTATGACTGTAGTATAATTGTATTTCCATCTAGATGGTCCTCCTTTAAACGGCAAGGTACCTTTGGTTGAACCAAGGAAGCCAATACCTACCTTAATATTTTGGATAACTGCATGCTCTCTACCATGATTTTTGGCAGTATTTTCTTTTTGTAAAATCCCTCTGTTTCAACAGAAAAAGGATTTTACTAGTACTATGCCATACAGTGGTAGTAAGCCATAGGGCTCAATGGTCCATGAACAACAGAGGATAACTTCTATGCAGAGTGCTGGGATTGCAGAACAGTATGGACGGTGGATTTTTGGCTGCTGTAAAGGGATAAGTATTTTTTAATTTTTAATGTATTCTTTGTTATTTAACACAGTACATTGTGTTTTATGGAGATATTAAATAGGTTCAGTAGCATTTGTTAGCTTCTTATTTTGAATTTAACTGGGAATTTTTGGAAGTTACGACTCCCGGTGTGGGTGCCAATATTGTTGAACTAGCTGCCATATTCTAGTCGATAAGAAATAGCTTAACTTATATATATCTCAAACTGATAGGGTAATACGAAGCACTCTCAAATACGATAGCGTAATACAAATTTCCGCACATCTGTTAGTTTATTATAGTATTAGAAATTAATCAAAAATATCATTAAATTTCATTGTTAATTAAATTGTGTTTAAATGGAAATCATGACCCAGACTAGAGTTGCGAAGAAAAGATCACGGACTAGCGAGAGTGCTGTGGCTCGGGGAAGAAATGAAGGGGGAAATTCTCCAATGCATCACAGTCCCAAAAAATGTGACAATGTGAAATGTTTGCCGACCTTTCTAAAACAGGACATGATCTAGCCAAGGAGAATGCCTTTCTGTGTGCTAGGTGTCTCAGTGTCAAGAAATTAGGCACCAACTCAGTATTCTGATGTGCGTCTATGAGAGCTTGAGGTGTAAGGTAAATGCCCTCAACGAAATTATGAGGGGCTCAACAGGCTCTCAGCTGCCCATCTCAACGACAGAGCTCAGTCCTGTGCATCAGGCAACACAGCGGCAATCTGCAAGGCAGAATGCGATGGTCCCAAAGGAACTAGTTATTGTTGGTGACTCTATTGTCAGGAAGACGGGGAATGTACTAGGTAAGAAGGATAGGCGGAACAGGACCAGGGAATATCTGCCAGGGGCAAAAGTTGATGACGTTGTAGAGCAGATATCATCTTTTCGGGGCACAAAAGGTGATGTGCTTGTACTAGGTTTTTTTTTTATGGTGATGTTGTTGTACTAGTTATTGTTGGTGACTCTATTGTCACAGAAACGGGGAATGTACTATGTAAGAAGGATAGTAGTAGTAGTAATAGTAGTAGTGGCACATGATGCAAGAAAGCAAGTGTAGGAGCTTATGCAACATCAGCCAAAAAAAAAAAAAAAAAAAATCACGCCATTACCTCCAAATGCCTGTCCAGTTCCTCCTTAAATTTATTTAACCTATCAACTTCCACAACGACAGATGGAAGTTTGTTCCAGCAATTAACCACCTGCTGGCTAAATGCAAATTTCCGCACATCTATTCTACATCTGTCCTTTCTTAATTTGAACTTATGTCCCCGTAGGTTGGTAATCTGAACAAGTGGAAGGATCCCATCAGAATTCAGCGTGCTCAACCCATTCAAGGCCTTATAGACCTCAATCAGATCACCGCGCAGGTGCCTAGTCTCCAGCCACTGCAATTTGCAGAACTTAAGCCTCTCTTGGTAAGAGAATCCCTTCATTCCCCCCACCAATCGTGTTGCTCTTCTCTGTACACGCTCAAGCAAATCTACATCCTTCCTAAAATGAGGCCTCCAGACCTGTACACAGTACTCAAGGCGTGGCCTGACCATTGCCTTATACAGAGGGACAATCACCTCCTTTTCCCTGCTAGCAAAATTCCTATATATCATTGACAAAACCCCATGACCCGCCCTAGCAGCCTGTCTGCACTGCTCAGAAAACTTCATATCTGACTGCACAATTACTCCCAGGTCTTTTTCATTTTCTACCACCTTAAGTGTAGTACCACACAGTTGGTACGTTTCTCTGGGGTTACTTCTACCCATATGCAGTACTTTGCATTTGTCAAGGTTGAACTTCAGTTGCCACTTCTTAGCCCATCTGCCCAAATTATCTAGATCCTGTTGCAGTAGCACACTGCCATTACTGTCATTAACAACCCTGCCAACCTTTGTGTCATCTGCAAACTTCGACATTAAGCCTGATATACATTCATCAATATCATTGATAAATACACAAAACAACAGTGGACCCAACACCGAACCCTGTGGGACTCCACTAATAACATTAGTCCACGAAGAGCAGCACCCATTGATTACCACCCTCTGTCTTCTCCCACTTAACCATCCTTTTATCCATTGTAGCAACTTACCCTTAATACCATTCTGCTCCAATTTGTACAGTAGTCTTCCATGCGCAACAGTGTCAAAAGCTTTCCTGAAATCCAAGTATATGATATCAAAATTATTTTTTGCATCCAGTTCCTTTGTGACCACATCATAATAACCAATCAAATTTGTCAGACAAGACTTTCCCTTAACAAACCCATGCTGTGTTTGAATTATTGCTACAGTCTTGTTTAGATGATCCTGCAATGCATCTTTAACCAGCGACTCCATTATTTTACCCAGAACAGAAGTTAAACTAACTTGTCTGTAATTACTCGTGTCACCCTTCGATCCACCTTTGTGAATTGGGGACACATTTGCACATCTCCAGTCCGTGGGAACCTCCCCTGAGTCCAAGGATGCTCTCATAATTATGGCTATGGGTTTGCTTAGTTGCTTTGCCGCCTCCTTTAAAATAACTGGATAGATCCCATCCACCCCAGGTGCCTTTCTTATGTTTAACTTCAACAATTTCTCCTCCACTTTGCTCTCAGTTATTACAAAATCATTAAGCAAACTGCTACAATTTGATAACCTTCTTCCATTTTCAAATTGTAATAATTCCTCACATGTGAATGTAGATGCAAAATACTCATTCAGTTTGTTTGCTATCTGAGCAGGATCATCAACAGTCGAACCATCGATGTCAAGTGGACCAATCATATTCAGCCCCTTCCTTTTAGAGTTTATATAAGTAAAGAAATCCTTGCTGTTTTTCTTAGCATCCTTTGCCAAAGATTTCTCGTAATCCGCCTTCGCCTGCCGAACCTCCTTTGTGACCTGATTACAGACTAGCTTATATCTGCCACAGGCTTCTGCGTCACCTGATAATTTATATGCATCCATGCATTTTTCTTCTCTGTCACGAGTCTCATTAGTTCATTTGATAGGCAGAACAGGACCAGGGTATATCTGCTAGGGGCAAAAGTTCATGATGTTATAGAGCAGATATCATCTTTTCAGGGCACAAAAGGTGATGTTGTTGTACACGTTGTAACTAAGGGCACTAAGGTGTGCAAATTTACTCAACAAGTACAGGTCAATGTTAAAAAAAGTTGTGAGTTAGGGTTGAATGTGAAATTTTATGCAATTCTGCCCAGACACGATAGGAGGGAGTATATGATGAGAGCCTTGTCAATCAATTCAGCCTGGGAGAGATTGTACAAGGCTCAAGGGGTAGAATTTTTTTTCAGCCTGGTTTGTTAACAGGAGAGACTGCTTCTACAGAGATGGGATACATTTAAATACAAATAGAAAGGGTGCAAGAATATTTGCTGATGCTATTGAGGCAGTGCTAAGTGGGTCGGAAAACTGCTAGCATGGGGGGGATACATAGACTAAAAGGTTAACAGTGGCCGGAGGCAGAGGCAAAAGCGATTCTTGCACTGCTTCTTTAGAAGGGGCAGCAGACTGGAAAGCAAGGTAATGGAGATTTCCAGGACTGCTGGGGGTCATAGTGGAACAAGTAAATTCATGGGCTGTGTTAGAGAGGCTAGGAGCACGAATAGGTGCATGTACACTTCCATGTACACCAATGCTAGGAGTATAGTTAATAAACTTCAAGCTCATCAATGCACTTCAAGCATTGATGAGCTTGAAGTCAAGACATCAAAGGCAGATATTGTTGGGATATCAGAGACGTGGTGTCACACAGATATAGGCAGTGCAGAGTTGGAATTTGGGGAGTACAATGTGTATAGGAACGATAGACAGGATAGGAAGGGAGGAGAGGTTATGCTGTTAGTTAAGAAACAAATAAAATCTAAGGCAGTGCATCCAATCGATGCTGGTGGAGAATGCAGTGTTCAGTATGTTTGGCACTGGGAAAGGGAAAATGAGAGTAGCTGTGTGTGTTATAGAATGAGCAATTCTGTGCAGAGAAATAGAGTGGGCCAGTAAATCAGAATGTCTTATAATGGGAGATTTTAACTTTCCAGATATTGACTGGAACTTGTAGATCGGTCACTCGCACATTAGCAAGTCTTTTATGGATTTATTGGATGACAGTTTTCTACAGAAACATGTTCAAGAGGCAACCAGAGGGAGTAATACTCTTGATCTGATTATCAGTAGTGATTCTTCATGCATTAAGAATCGGCAGATAAAGGAACCACTGGGCAACAGTATTCACAATGTATTGATGTGGAAATTAGTTAAAGATGCTGCTGACGAGGCTAGTGGGAGCCAGACATGTTCAAAGCCTCTAAGTGGATTTTCTTATTTATTGATTTGAAATTATCGTTTTTCTAAAACTTTTGATTAAAATTTAGTAGTATAGCATTATTTTGTGTTTTTCTGATTAATCTGGTGTATTTATTCTTTACTCGGCCTTGTAATTGCATAAAATTATCGGTAAGGGTATCAAATCCATTTGCTGAAGCTCCGCTGAACAAGAAGTTTTTTAGCACATTTAGCCGCTTTATTGACCAATTGATACATCAAATTATTTTCTATAAGTAGCTTATAGACCTAGTCGGGATCGCTAGTTCATTCTAAATTGAGACAGCGAGATTTAGAAATTAATTACTGTTTGTAACTTGTGCCATTGTTATACAATACATGATATCCCGAACTAGACAGCATTAGTATAGTACAGTATATAATATAATATTGTCAATTAATCAGCAAAATCTACTAATTTTGTAAATTTTCGTTGTCAATTAAATTGACAACTAAATACATATAACTACTTAGATTACAAACGAAACATAATTAATTAATACATAACTTGATACAGAAGTTATGCAAAAAGAACTCGTAGATAATATTTGTTACTGAAAAATATATATAGCATTACAAAAGTGTTGGGATACAAGTTTAGGGTTATAATTTTTGCACTGAAATTGAAATTTTATAGAAATTAAATCGAAATCATGACAGACCAGAGCAGCAAAGCCAAAGGCTCAAGCTAATGGGAGTGCTGTGGCTCAGAGGAGAAATGAGGGGGGCAGTTGCCCTCTGAATCACAGTCTTTTAAAATGCACTGCTTGCATGATATTTGTGGAGCAATCGGGTACGGGACATGATATTGTCATGGGGGATGTCTTTGTGTGTGCGCGATGCAAGGAGTGTAATGAAATCAGGCGACAACTCAGCGTTGTTATGGGCCTCTATGAGAGCTTGAAGGACATGGCGAATGCCTTCAAAGGATTTAAAGTGAGGGCCCATCAAGCTCTCAGCTGCCCACATCAATGCCAGAGCCTGCACCTGGTCGTCACGCAACAAAGCGGCAATCCCAAAGGCAGAATGCGCTGGTCATACAGGAACTAGCAGTTGTTGGTGACTCTATTTTCAGGGAAACGGGGAACATGCTTTGTAAAAAGGATAGGTGGAATAGGACCAGAGTATTTCTGCCAGGGGCAAAGGTTGATGACGTTGTAGAATGGATATCATCTTTTAAGGGCACAAAAGGTGATATAGTTCTACACGTTGACACAAATAATATTAACAGTAGGAGACCGGCAGAGTTAATTAACAAGAACAAGTCACTGTTGAAAAAAAGCCATGAATTAGGTTTGAATTTAAAAGTGTCTGCAATTCTGCCCAGACACGATAGGAGGGAGTATATTACGAGAGCCTTGTCAATCAATTCGGCCCAGGAAAGATTGTGCAAGGATCAAGGGGTAGATTTTTTTTCAGCCTGGACTGTACTTGTTAACAGGAGAGATTGCTTCTACAGGGATGGGATACACTTAAATAGAAAGGGTGCAAGAATAATTGCTGATACTATCAAGGCAGTTTTATGTGGGTCAGAAAACTGCTAGCTTGAGGGGGGGGATACTAGGACCAATAGATTAACAGTTGCCACTGGCAGAGGTGAAAGAGATTCTTGCACTGCTTCTATTAGAATGAGCAGCAGCCTGGAAAACAAGGTGCAGGATATTTCAGAGACTGCTGGGAGTCATGGCGGTACAAGTAAACACATGGGTTGTGTTAGGGTGGCTAAGAAAAAGAACAGGTGCATGTATACTTGTGAGTACACCAATGCTAGGAGTTTTGTAAATAAATTTGATGAATTTGTGGTATTGCTCAAAGCATCAAAGGCAGATATTGTTGGGATATCAGAGACGTAGTGTCACACAATTTATAAGAAAGGCAGAACTGGAATTTGGGGAGTACAATGTATACAGAAAGGATAGACAAGATAGGAAAGGCGGAAGGGTTATGCTATTAGTTAAGAAACACATAAAATCCAAGGAAGTGAAGGCAGTCGACATTGCCGAACAGTGCAGTGTCGAGTCAGTTTGGTGTGACATGAGCACTGGGAGATCAATATTCAGAGTAGGAGTGCGCTACAGGCCTAATGACTCTGATGAGTATAATAAGAAACTGTACAGGGAAATAGAGTGGGCCAGTAAATCAGAGAGTCTTTTAAAGGGGGATTTTAATTTCCCAGATACTGACTGGAATTTGTGGGTTGGTCACTCACACACTAGCAAGACTTTTGTAGATTTATTGGATGATTGTTTTATACATCAGCATGTTCGGGAGGCAACTAGAGGGAATAATACTATTGATCTGATTATCAGTAGTGATTCTTCATGCATTAAGAATCTGCAGATAGAGGAACCACAAGGTGGCAGTGATCACAGTGTGCTGAAGTGGGATTTACTCAAAGAGGTAACTACCATCAGGGGTAAAGGGAACGGTTATTGTTTTTGTAAAGGCAACTACGATGGTCTCAGACAGTATTTAAATTCTATACAGTGGGACCAACTGATGATGTTACCAACAGCAAACTCAAAATGGGAAGCATTCAAAGAACTTATCTTGGAAGGTACTAGGCTTTACATACCAACTAAGAAATATTGTCCAAGGTTTAGGCCTAAATGGATGTCAGATGAACTAATGAGACATATGGCAGAGAAGAAAAATGCTTGGGATATATATAAATTAACACGTGACACAGAAGTCTATGATAGATATAAGTTGATCTGTAACCAAGTTACAAAGGAGGTTAGGCAGGAGAAGGCACAAGAAAGGCACCTGGGGTGCATGAGATCTATCCAGTTATATTAAAGGAGGCAGCAAAGGAAGTAAGCAAACCCTTAGCCATAATTATGAGAGCTTCCTTGGACTCAGGGAAGGTACCCATAGACTGGAGATGTGCAAATGTGACCCCAATTCAAAGGAGGATCAAAGGCTGACACAAGTAATTATAGACCTGTGAGTTTAACTTCTGTTCCAGGAAAATTAATGGAGGCACTGGTTAAAGAAGCACTGCAGGATCATCTAGACAAGACTTCAGTTATAGCTCAGACACAGCATGGTTTTGTTAAGTGGAAGTCTTGCCTGACAAATTTGATTGGAACTATGATGCGACACAAAAGAACTGGATGCAGGAAATAACTTTGATATCATATGCTTGGATCTTAGAAAGGCTTTTTATACTGTTGCACATGGAAGACTGCTGCACAAATTGGAGCAGAGTGGCATTGGAGGCAAATTGCTGCTATGGATAAAGGGGTGGTTGAGGGGGAGAAGACAGAGAGTGGTAATCAATGGACACTGCTCATCGTGGACTAATGTTATCAGTGGTGTCCCTCAGGGTTCAGTGTTGGGTCCATTATTGTTTTCTGTATTTGTAAATAATACTGATGATGGTATATCAAGCTTAATGTCCAAGTTTGCAGATGATAGAAAAGTTGGCAGGGTTGTTAAGGACACTATTGACGCTAGGCTGCTGCAACAGGATCTGGAAAGGTTGAACAGATGGGCTGAGAGGTGGCAAATGAAGTTTAACATTGTCAAATGTAAAGTACTACATATGGGAAACAGCAACCCCAGAGCAATGTATCAACTCTGTGGTACTACACTGACAGTGTTAGAGAATGAAAAGGACCTGGTGGTAATTGTGCAGGCAGATATGAAGTTCTATGACAGTGCAGACGGGCTGCAAGAGTAGCTCATGGTGTCTTATCAATGATATACAGGAATTTTTCTAGTAGGGATAAGGAGGTAATTATTCCCTTGTATAAGGCAATGATCAGGCCACACCTTGAGTATTGTATACAGGTCTGGAGGCCTCATTTCAAGTAGGATGCGGAGCTGCTGAAACGAGTACAGAGAAGGGCAACAAAGAAAAGCTTACATTTTGCAAATTACGGTGTCTGGAGGCTAGGCACTGGCGAGAGGATCTGATAGAGGTGTATAAAGCCATCAATGGTTTGAGCATGCTCAATGCTGATGGGATTCTGCCTCTTGCTCAGAAAAATCACCTGAGAGGGCATAAATTCAAATTGAGGAAAGACAGATTTAGGATAGATGTCCGGAAATTTGCCTTTAGCCAGTGGGTAGTTGGTTGGTTGGTGGAACAGACTTCCATCCCTTGTTGTGGAAGATGATAGCCTATATATATTTAAGGCTCAGCTGGACAGGTATTTCGGACGAACGGAGGGGTGATGTGGAAGTTTTTTTTTTTTTTTTTCTGGCTGATGCTGCATAAGTTTGCTTTCTTGCATCAAATGCCTCTACTAATGCTAATGCATATAAAGGATCAGGCGACACAGAAGCCTATGGTAGTTATAAACTAGTCTGTAATCAAATCCCAAAGGAGGTTTGGCAGGCGAAGGCAGATTATGAGAAATCTTTTGCATAGGATGCAAAGAAAAACAACAAGGAGTTCTTTACTTATGTAAACTGGCGCCTCCGTAGCCAGGTGGGAAGGAGCAGCAGTGCATAGCACACGCTTCTTGATTAGACCGGGGTTCGAGCCCGTCACCACCAAATACGGAGAATGCGGAAAGGTCAGGGAATGACCACCGCATGTCCCGGAGCAATATGGCCTTAGTTGCTAATGCTCCTAAAAACCAAATAACAAACAACTTATGTAAACTCTAGAAGGAAAGGGATGAATCAGATTGGACCACTTAACATAGATGGGGTTACCATTGATGATCATGCCCAGGTAGCTGATAAACTGAATGAGTATTTTGCATCTACATTCACACATGAAGAGTTATTCAATGATGGGAGTGCCAGAAGTTTATCCAACGCTAACAGGGAGCTAAGTGATTTTCTAATAACTGAGAGCAAATTGGAGGAGAAATTGTTGAAGGAGGCACCTTGGGTGGACGGGATCTATCCCGTTATATTAAAGGAGGCAGCAAAGGAAGTAAGCAAACCCTTAGCCATAATTATGAGAGCTTCGTTGGACTCAGGGGAGGTCCCCATGGACTGAAGGTGTGCAAATGTATCACCAATTCACAAAAGAGTTTCAAAAGGTGACACAAGTAACTACAGACTGTTAGTTTAACTTGTGTTCTAGGGAAAATAATGGAATCACTGATTAAAGAAGCATTGCAGGATCATCCAGCTAAGACTGCAGTAATAGTTAAGACACAGCATGGGTTTGTCAAATGGAGGTCTTGTCTGACCAATTTGATTGGTTATTATGATGTGGTCACAAAGGAACTGAATGCCAAAAATAATTTTGATATCATATACTTGGTTTTCAGGAAAGCTTTTGATACTGTTGCACGTGGAAAACTGCTGTACAAATTGGAGGGGTACGGCATCAAGCGTAAGTTGCTACAATGGATAAAGGGATGATTGAGTAGATGACAACAGAGAGTCAGGCGAAAGCAAAGAAAGTCAACACGAGAATGACGAGAAACATCGTATAACTTATGCAGAACATTAATTTTCCGATACGGCACTCTAGTGCTGGATCAGTAAACAGACGGTAGATGTTATCAGTCTGGAGCAAAGTCGAGAACGGTATATTGATTGACAGGTAGGCATGGCAAACGATGTCCTAATTGGTGCGTGAACACAACATGTGATAACATCAGGTTAGTATCATTTTAGTATCACTCAGAAACACTAATGGTAACTTGCCCTAATGAATGCTTTCCACAATGGTGAAAAAAGGTCAGTTACCTCCACTTGAATCCCATGGGAGTTTGAACCCCTACCGAAATGGAGGGGGTAACCTAACCTTATTTCTTTAGAATCATGTGGACTAGCGAATAATTGTTTATTAACAAAATATTATTTTTTTTAGAATGTACTTTTATTTTTAAAGACACTCATGCGGATACACATCATAAAGTGAATATCAACACCTCGACAGCTATTCACTATATATATATATATATATATAGAATCTTTCTTTCTTTTCTTATATTATTTCCTAACCTAACTTTTAAGGTTAGGTCTCTAAATATAAGGAAACCATTTCTATTATTTCCTAACCTACCATTTAAGGTCAGGTTACAAAATATAACGAAAATAAAGAAACCTTTTCCTTTTTTCTTAACCAAACCTAAATCAATAGTATAGTAAAAACACTCATGAACTCCAAAAATCTGCTTTTAATAATTAGAAAAAAATATAATAAAGAACATAAAAATGTACAGAATGAAACTTTTATTAATTTAGTTTTCATCAAAAAATCAACCAAAGTTTTATTTTCCTTAGAAATTTCTTCCATCTTTAAAAGATTCATTGCTACTATTACTTGTTTACCGCTCATTACAAAGCTATTATGCACCGTTCTTTACTCATAAATACATTATAATGCCAACCAATGACTACACATATCTTGTCCTCTGTCATGCCCACCACCAATCATTTCATCGTTTGCCACGCCTAACTGTCAACCAATATATCCTTCTCGATTTCGGCTCCAGACCGATAACACCTACAGTCTGTTTACCGAGCGAGCAGCACTAGAGTCCGGTGTCAGGAAACTAATTTTCTGCGCAAGTTATCCGACGTTTTTCGTGTTGGCTTTCTTTACCTTAGCCAAGAGTAGTAATCAATGGACACTGCTCTTCGTGGACAAATGTTATTAGTGGAGTTTCTTAGGATTCGGTGATGGGGCCCATTGTTGTTTTGCATATTTATCAATGATATTGATGAAGGTATATCAGGTTTAATGTCCAAGTTTGCGGATGATACAAAGGTTGGCAGGGTTGTTAACGACAGTAATGACAGTATGCTACTCCAACTGGATCTAGATAAGTTGGGAAAATGGGCTGAGAAGTGGCAACTGGAAGTGGCTGAGAAGTGGCAACAAGCTTAAACTAACAGTGTATAAAAGTCAGAATGGCCAGTACTGAATCCTAATATGAACCATATGGAACATTTATATGATGACCGGAAACAATGGGTAAGGATCAACAAGGGTCAGATCACAAAATTCCATATCGGTACAGGACTTTGTAGTCTGTCCCTCATTGATCACTGCTCTGAAGGAAGAATAGAAGATTATAATCAATGCAGTCTATAATTCATTAGTGGAAAGCTGTAATTAATTGGTGGAAAATCTACTAAGAAGAGCGGACTGTTTCATAGCAGCCGAATTGTGGGGGAGACCGACATGCTACTGAAGTGAGTGAAGTTCTGTAAAGTGATGTGAAACCAATGAATAGTCAAATACTTTTTGGAAAGTACTGTATACTGATAACTATATGTAATTATATGTAATGAAATGCTTCTTCTCTCAAATACCCACAGAATGGCAGCTTCAGTGATTGTTCATACCTCATCAGCAGGAGACTTCTGCCTAACAGTCAAAGAACAGTTTAACAAGATGTGAGAAAACGTTCATTACTTACAAAATGAAGTTATAAAAGCTCAAGCCTTTATAATTCTCCATCATCTCTCAAAGATTTTTTTTTTTTTTTTTTTTATCAAGCGATATTGTCTGTATTTTATAAACAGAAATATCCCATTTTGTAAAAAGAAAGAAATATTTTTTTTCTTTCAACAAACTAGTTTGCTACATAGCCATGCCTATTTATAAAATGCATAAAACTGTATGATATAAAATTGCATGACATTAAATTGTATGCTATTATCTGGATTTAAATGCTGTTTAGTGCAATTATGGACTCACCTTGAGATGCATCAAGGAAAGAATAACTTGCTGAAAACCCCTCATGTGATATACTGGAATCTGCAACAAACTTCAGTCTCATTACATTTCCAATAGTTGTCAAAACTGGTGGTATTTGATTTCCACAGTATCTAAAATAATTACCCATGATTTAACAAAATATATAATAAATTTCATATTAAATATAAATATATATTATGAAATTTGGAAAAGAAAAAAACAAAGTGTAGTGATATTTTAGTGTAAAAATTAAGAAGTATAAAACAGCATTTTTTACTGAATGATAAATAAAGGATAGTTCATTACAATTCACAGAATTAAATTATTCATATCATTTAAATACGATAAAATCTAATTCAAAATTTTATCCCAAAAATCAAACATGAAAGTTCACATAGCGAAATGTAATTGCACTACAGACAAAAGAAATACTATTAACTGGGACTGATTGAAACAAAGAAAAGTTTCATGAAAATTTATAGATTTTCATGAAGACAGAGAGTGAATATTATTTATTAACAATATACTGTTAGAAAACAGGTGTGGTGTATCGGGTTACATTATATCATCAAAGTTTCTTGCGACGACCGACTAACTATTTAAAATGAATTTTATTAAAATAAAAATGATATATACATAAGATAAAACAGAAATAAAATAGGATAAAACTGTTAAAATACAACAAGATACGAGAGTTAAAATATATATAATAAAAGCGTTAAAATACATAGATAGTAGCTTTCGAAGCAGAGTGCCTCTTCATCAGCTAGTGTGTGAATGGTGTACTTCAGTATATATTAATGGTTACAATAGCACAAGTCAGCTGGGCATGATCATGTATCACGAGTCTGGTGTCGGTAAAGCAGAATTACGTACATGTGATAATTGCCAGCACTCATTGCACTGCAATACAGTACATTCTATAATAGGGTGTAAGTGTACTCCCCTCGTCTGATTCATAGTACTATTATTGGTGGCTATATGTAGTGATTCAAGCCATGAGCGCTGGCGGTAATCACGTGAACAGTCGACAATTTCAATATCCCATTGGGGATCAAGATTGTGCTGCTCAATCCAATAATTTTCGGCGACTGCGGAGCATTCAAAATTAGCGGTTCACAGAGCCACCTCATGCTCAGAAACCCGATCTTTTAATCTTCTACCAGACTCAACTACATAACACCTCCACAATCTGGAGGTGTTATGTAGTATACGGAATACGGAACAACTCCGTAGGAATGTAGGAACTGGTGTTTTCACCTTAGAAATAATAGATTATAATTTTCGCCCCGGAAATTGCACCCATCGTATATGATGTGTGCAAAGCCACTAAGTGGATTTTCTTATTTATTAATTTGAAATTATTGTTTTTCTAAAACTTTTGATTTAAATTTAGTACTATAGCATTATTTTGTGATTCACTGATTAACCTGGTGTATTAATTCTTTACTTGGCCTTGTAATTGCATAAAAGTATCCGTAAGGGTATCAAATCCATGTGTTGAAGCTCCGCTGAACGAGAGGTTTTTTAGCCACATTTAGCCGCTTTATTGACCAATTGTTATATTAAATTATTTTCTATAAGAAGCTTATAGACATAGTCAGGATCTTTAGTTTATTCTGAATTGAGATAGCGAGATTTGGAAGTTAAATTAACTTCCAATTAACTTCCGTAGATTTAGCATTCATAACTTGCCGCCATTGTTATAAGACACAATGCTATATCCCGAACTAGACAATGTAAGCTTAGTATAGTACAGTCTATAATACAATATTGTCAATTAATCAGTAAAATCTATTAATCTTGTTAAACTCGTTGTCAATTAAATTGTACTTTTTAACTAAATACATATAACGACTTAGATTACAAACGTAACATAATTAATTAATACATAACTTGATAAGGAAGTTATATAAACGGAACTCGTAGATAATACTCGATACTGAAAAATGTATATAGCATTATAACTGTGTTGGGACACAAGTTTAGGGTTATAATTTTGTATTGAAATTGAAATTTTATTGAAATTAAATCGAAATCATGACTGAGACCAGAGCAGCAAAGCAAAAGGCTCAAGTTGGGAGTGCTGTGGCTCAGGGGCAACTGAGGGGGGCACTTGCCCTCTGAATCACAGTGCTTGCATGATGTTTGTGGAGCAGTCGGGTATGGGACATGATATTATCATGGGGGATGTCTCTGTGTGTGTGTGCGATGCAAGGAGTGTAATGAAATCAGACGACAACTCAGCATTATCATGCGCCTATATGAGAGCTTGAGGGACGGGTGGATGCCCTCGAAGGATCTATATTGAGGGCCCATCAAGTCCTCAGCTGCCCACATGAACACAAGAGCTTGCACTTGGTCATCACGCAACACAGCGGCAACCCCCAAGGCAGAATGCGCTGGTCCCACAGGAACTAATAGTTATTGGTGACTCTATTGTCAGGGACATGGGGAACATGCTTTGTAAAAAGGATAGGTGGAACACGACCAGGGTATGTCTGCCAGGGGCAAAGATTGACGACGCTGTAGAGTGGATATCATATTTTAAGGGCACAAAAGGTGATATAGTTGCACACATTGGCACTAATGATATTAAGAGTAGGAGACCTGCAAAATTACTTAACAAGTACAGGTTACTATTGAAAAAAAGCCGTGAATTAGGGTTGAATTAGGGTCTGCAATTCTGCCCAGACACGATAGGAGAGAGTATATGATGAGAGCCTTGTCGATCAATTTGCCACTGGAAAGATGGTGCAAGGCTCAAGGAGTAGAATTTTTTTCAGCCTGGTCTGTACTTGTTAACAGGAGAGACTGCTTCTACAGGGAGGGGATACACTTAAATAGAAAGGGTGCAAGAATATTTGCTAATGCTATCGAGGCAGTGTTAGGTGGCAGAGGTGAAAGTGATTCTTGCACAGCTTCTATTGCAATGAGCAGCAACCTGGAAAACAAAATGCAGGATATTTCAGAGACTGCAGTGAGTCACTGCGGTACAAGTAAAGACATGGGTTGTGTTAGGGTAGCTAAGAAAGATAACAGGTGCATGTATACTTGCGTGTACACCAATGCTAGGAGTTTTGTAAATAAATTTGATGAATTTGAGGTATTGCTCAAAACATCAAAGGGAGATATTGCTGGGATATCAGAGACGTGGTGGCACACAGATATAAGGAATGCAGAACTGGAATTTGGGGAGTACCATGTGTACAGAAAGGATAGACAGGATAGGAAGGGAGGAGGGGTTATGCTATTAGTTGGACTAGAATCATGTGGACTAGGGAATAATTGTTTATTAACAAAATATTATTTTTTTTAGAATGTACTTTTATTTTTAAAGACACTCATGCGGATACACATCATAAAGTGAATCAACACCTCGACAGCTATTCACTATATATATATATATATATATAGAATCTTTCTTTCTTTTCTTATATTATTTCCTAACCTAACTTTTAAGGTTAGGTCTCTAAATATAAGGAAACCATTTCTATTATTTCCTAACCTACCATTTAAGGTCAGGTTACAAAATATAACGAAAATAAAGAAACCTTTTCCTTTTTTCTTAACCAAACCTAAATCAATAGTATAGTAAAAACACTCATGAACTCCAAAAATCTGCTTTTAATAATTAGAAAAAAATATAATAAAGAACATAAAAATGTACAGAATGAAACTTTTATTAATTTAGTTTTCATCAAAAAATCAACCAAAGTTTTATTTTCCTTAGAAATTTCTTCCATCGGAAACCTATGTGTGCTGGTCAATTTACCAACCTCCGGTCAGCACACGCGCATAGCCATCTTCTTGCCACTGCACGCACCTTGCTAACTCATGCGTGGACACACTCTAGCTCTGTAAATGAGAGGCGCACCGAAATTGCTAAAGTCAAGGCAGATCTTACGAGGTGTGGCTATCCCATCAATACCCTTGACAGGTGTGACCTACAGACACGCGCCCACGTAGCGACCAACAGAAACATCCAAGGTGATGACTCGGCCACGAGTGCCTTTATCCCATACTACCCAAACCTATCACAACAGGTTTGTAGAATCTTAAAATCACATGGGATAAAATGCATACAACTCCCAGGCAGAAAATTATGATCCCTCATCTCTAAGGTAAAAACACCTGTCCCCACCCTACTAAAAGCGGATTGGTCTACCGCATCTCTTGCCGTGACTGCACTAGCTGCTACATCGGGGAAACTGGGAGACGGCTCGAAAAATGCCTTTCTGAACACAAAAGAGCAATCCACTTAGAGGATGTGGAATTTGGGCAACACACCATGACATTGACCCACACTGCGATGTCGTGATTGTGGATAAGTCCTGCCACTTTCGGCAATGCGCCTGGTTGGAGTCATTAAACATCAAATGCTCTAAAACTTCAGTGAACAGGAACAGTGGATGTCAAGTCCACCCTATCACCGAAACAGCAATCCTATTCATTGACAAATGCTGGCAACGTCCGCATATCACAGCCACAGGCTTCAACATTCAACAATCAATCACGCACTTCACATACAAGATTGGCATTACACGCCCTCATGCTCCATTCATAACTGTCAGTTTAACTGAGGAAGGTTGACAAAACAACTGAAAGCTTTTATTTGTGTGTATCTAATCTAATATATGTATATTTTCCTATTATTACACTTGTCACAATCTATTTTTGTATCCGTTTCGATCTGAGCAACAGTAATTGGATATTAATAATGAATCCAGAGCGCACAGGCCTCTTTAATCATAGGGCCTCAATTATAGACTAAAGAGGCAGATCCCAACAAACATCTCAGAAATCACTTTGAACCTGGAGACCGACATCAAACAAGAAAGGAAAAGGATATGAACCACACTCTACCAGCAATGGTAGAGTAAGTGGAAACAGAAATCTAAAGGGAAAGTCATACGAGGTTCCTACTCCAGGTAACCCTAGTTGCCCCCAAACCACCCACTTGGTTTTCTCCAGGACTTTATGCAACATTTTTGGCAAGAGGGTATGGTTCCGTGAATGTGCAGTTGTGCCAACTGGACCTCACCCAGGATCCTAAATGTACCTGTAGAGTTAATAAGGATTGGGCTCATATCCTTTATTCATTTATTTATTTTTTTTATTTATTTATTTTTTTATTACTCCAAAACAGCCGAAGCCTTACAGAGGAGGAATTTGACAGTAGCAATATAGTAATCCTTCTATTTACAATCTGTACACAATGTCAGGTATCAATATACAATTTCAAATATACAAGGCCAATTTACAACATATACAATGCATATCATGCGTTACAAGCGATTTGCATTTTAGCAAAGCTGTAGTAACAGAGAAATTAGTATTTCTAAGCATTTTGTTGTTTTATTTTCTTGATAGTTCACATTAAGTAGTTGCATTGATTGCTTTGTGTTATTATTCTTATTGTTATCCCTATTTTTTTTTTTTCCTAATTGTTATTTCTTATCTTAGTTCATTGAAGAAAATAATTTTTTTTTTTTTTTTTGTTAAAGCTAAGTATACCTATCTTTATAGTATTATTATTGTTGTTATTATTGATTTAGTCATTTATTTTCATTCTCTATTAGTTTGATTGAAAAACCTTTGTAGCTCTTTTTTGATATTAATGTTTTCATTTAGAATATCAATGTTGGATTCATTCAGCAATTTTGCAGTTCTGTTGAAGTAATGGAATCTGAGTTGATCAGTTCTGAATGGCTCTTGGGCCAGCATATTTTGTCTTCTCAAGACTCTTGGAGGACAGCTGAAGTTGATGAGGTAGAGCAGCTTGGACTTGCCAGCCACAAGATGCATTAGGAATTTGCAGTCCGCCGCAGCTCTTCTTTGGTAGAGTGGTACAATCCCGAAGTGAATGCACCATTCATTGTAGGATTTTGTGTTCAATTCCAACCTATATTTGTACACCAGGAATCTGACTATGGATTTCTGAATACGTTCCAGTTGTTTTATAAGAATTTTGGTGTGAGGATTCCAGATTTGTGAGGCATATTCTAGAATTGGGTTGATGATCATTATGCAAGCTGTTTTTATGAGTTGTACGTTGGTGAAATCAAAGCAGATTCTTTTAACCAGTCCAAGGGATTTGGAGGCCTTAGCTGTAGTTTTATTTACATGTGTGTTGAAGTTTTCCTTCTCAAAAAACCATACTCCCAAATCTGAAACCTCGTGTATTCTCAATAGCTCATGATTATTAGCTTTATAGGGATAATTAATCTTGTGTTTTTTGTGATAGTCTGTGACAGACATGGTGCAGCATTTGTTTAAGTTTAGTGTTAGACCATTGTTTGTGATCCATCGGGTGATGGTGTCTAGTCCATTTTCCAGTGATTCACAATCTTGTGTTGTTTTGATGGTTTTGTATATTTTCAAGTCATCTGCATATGAGAGCACTTTGATGTCAACATGTTGCATACAATCTTGTATGTCGTTAATATATACAGCAAAGAGTAGTGGCAGCCCTGCCTTATTTTGCACCAGAGGAGAACCCTGTGGGACTCCCCTTTGTATATGGAAATTGGAGGAGTATCTTCCTTCAAAATGAACTCTGCTTGTCCTGTTTTCAAGAAAGTTAGATATAAGTGATAAGGCATTACTTGATAGACCTATGTTCTTTAATTTGAGGCAAAGCAACTTGTGTGGTACTGAGTCAAAGGCTTTCTGTAGATCAAGGTATATAATGTCTATCTGATTGTTATTGTCAAGGCTAAGTTTTATGTCATGTTCAATGGAGAGTAGGTTAGTCACAGTTGATCTGCCCATTAGGAAGCCATGATGAATGTGGCTGAATTTATTTTTCATGAAGGAGCAGAGTTGAGAGTGAAGTAGGTTCTCAATGATCTTGCTTAGGGGATTAGATTTGTGTATGGGTTAAAATGAGGAAGGTGTGTCTTTAGCCCCCTTTTTAAAAAGAGGGGCGATAGTGGTTTCCTTTAATATTCCGGGGAGTGATCCCTTATTGAAAATGGCTGTGATCAGATGTATAAGTTGTTGTTGCAATACAACAAAGCAGTGTTTCCAGAGTGCCATGGGGAAAATGCCAGTGTTTGTGTCATAACTTAATTTAAATTTGTTGAGTGTATTCAATAAAGTCTCTGCATTGACTTCAAATTGTGTCAGGGTATCACTGAAATATGAGGAGGGAGAGGTGTTATCAAGCTTACTGCTGTGATCAGCTTTTTCAGTATATAGTTCACCGTAAAAATTTGCAAATTGATCTGATTGAATGGTCTCCATTTTGTTCATGTTTTTGTGTTTTTTATAACCCATTTTCCAATGCTTCCAGAATGGACCCATATCATGCCTGTTTAGCATTGCATTCTGTAGCTTAGCTAAGTGATTTTGGTAGGCCAAATTGATACTGTTTTTTATTTGCCTTCTTAGATTGGAAAACTGAATGTAAATGTCATGTCTCTGTGTGTTTTTGAAATTGATGAACATTTGTTGTTTTTTCTTGAGTAAGTGAATGATTTCTTTTGTGAACCACATAGGAAATTTATTAGTGTTTGCCTTTGCATGGCTCTTGGGTGTATAGTTTTCGATAATTAGGTCTAAGTTGTTGTACAGCATATCCAGAATTATATCTGGGTCTTGACTCCTAAATAATGGTTGCCAGTTGACATTTAAGATTTCATTTCTTATTTTGTCCCAGGGGCTCTCCTCAAGTTGAAGGAGCATTCCCTGACTTCATTGCTGATATATTTGGTCTTGATATCAAAGTCAAGCAATAAGGCTAGATGATCCGAGTGGAAATAATTGGGAGTATAGTTAATATTTATGTCAAAATTTATGAAGACCAGGTCAAGGAGTTTCTCTTTATGACTGTCCCAATTACCATCCCTACAGATGTAGAATAATGTCCAAAATTATAACTATAAATCATGAAGAATGGCAAATACTCATCTTTGATGACAAGCATTACATGGCCTTCTCAAAATTTGCTCTAAACATTTTTGAGACCAAAAGAAGTAGCCATGCTATGGCTACCCAGACTGTGACACCCTCCCCACCACTCAGACTACATGCATACCTGATCAAAACACTGGCTCAACTAGACGAACTCAAAAAAGACTGGCCTGCTAGAAAGTCTTTCCTATGTAGTCAGAATGTATGTTTGATACTAATATGTGTCAAGAGCAATACCTATGTTTATCTGTATTACTACTTATAAATATGTATTATTAAAGAGTTGGTTTATGCAAGAGTACTACAATTACATCATTTCTACTACCCAGATAGCATGAATGCATCGTTTATTTATATCTCATATTGTGATCCCCTTCACAACGAGTTGCCAAAGTATTGCACTGCTTTGAATAAGTAACACTTCAACAATGGAGAATACAAGTGTTACTTATTTTCGGCGGATACCACCACCCAGATGGCACAACTTAAAATATGGTATGGAATAAAGATCTCTGTTATCCTCATACTATCCCTATTAGACTTAGGAAAGCAAAAAAGATATAGTAGTAGTAGTAGTAGTAGTAGCAGTAGTAGTAGTAGTGGCATGTGATGCAAGAAAGCATGTGTATGAACTTATGCAGCATCAGCCAAAAAAAAAAAAAAAATCACACCATTCCCTCCAAATGCCTGTCCAGTTACTCCTTAAATTTATTCAACCTATCAACTTCCACAACGATAGATGGAAGTTTGTTCCAGCAATTAACCACCTGCTGGCTAAAGGCAAATTTCCGCACATCCATTCTACATCTGTCCTTTCTTAATTTGAATTTATGCCCCCTTATGTTCGTAATCTGAACAAGCGGAAGGATCCCATCAGAATTCAGCGTGCTCAACCCATTCAAGGCCTTATACACCTCAATCAGATAACCGCACAGGTGCCTAGTCTCCAGCCACTGCAATTTGCAGAACTTAAGCCTCCCTTGGTAAGAGGATCCTTTCATTCCCCTCACCAATCTTGCTGCCCTTCTCTGTACACACTCAAGCAAATCTACATCCTTTCTAAAATGAGGCCTCCAGACCTGTACACAGTACTCAAGGCATGGCCTGACCATAGCCTTATTCAGAGGGATAATCACCTCCTTTTCCCTGCTAGCAAAATTCCTATATATCATTGACAAAACCCCATGACCTTCCCTGGCAGCCTATCTGCATTGCTCAGAAAACTTCATATCTGCCTGCACAATTACTCCCAGGTCTTTTTCATTTTCTACCACCTTAAGTGTAGTACCACACAGTTGGTACGTTTCTCTGGGGTTACTTCTACCCATATGCAGTACTTTACATTTGTCAAGGTTAAATTTCAGTTGCCCATCTGCCCAAATTATCTAGATCCTGTTGCAGTAGCACACTGCCATTACTGTCATTAACAACCCTGCCAACCTTTGTATCATCTGCAAACTTCAACACTAAGTCTGATATACTTGCGTGTATCAGACTTGCGTATACTTGCGTATAAACCAATGCTAGGAGTTTAGTAAATAAATTTGATGAATTTGAGGTATTGCTCAAAACATCGAAGGCAGATATTGTTGGGATATCAGAGACGTGGTGTCACACAGATATAACGGATGCAGAACTGGAATTTGGGGAGTACAACATCTACAGAAAGGATAGACAGGATAGGAAGGGGGGAGGGGTTATGCTATTAGTTAAGAAACACATAAAAACCAAGGAAGTGAAGCCAGTCGACATCGCTGGACAGTGCAGTGTTGAGTCAGTTTGGTGTGACATAAGCATTGGGAGATCAAAATTGAGAGTAGGAGTGTGCTATAGGCCTAATGACTCTGATGAGTATAATAAGAAACTGTACAGGGAAATAGAGTGGGCCAGTAAATCAGAGAGTCTTATAATGGGAGATTATAATTTCCCAGATATTGACTGGAATTTGGGGGCTGGTCACTCACACACTAGCAGGGCTTTTGTGGATTTATTGGATGATTGTTTTCTACATCAGCATGTTCGGGAGGCAACTAGAGGGAGTAATACTCTTGATTTGATTATGAGTAGTGATTCTTCATGCATTAAGAATCTGCAGAGAAATGAACCACTAGGTGGCAGTGATCACAGTGTGCTGAAGTGGGATTTACTCAAAGAGGTAACTACCATTAGGGGTAAAGGGAAGGGTTATTGCTTCCGTAAAGGCAACTACGATGGACTGAGACAGTATTTAAATTCTATACAGTGGGACCAACTGATGATGTTACCAACAGCAAACTCAAAATGGGAAGCATTCAAAGAACTTATCTTGGAAGCTACTAGGCTTTACATACCAACTAAGAAATATTGTTCAAGGTTTAGGCCAAAATGGATGTCAGATGAACTAATGAGGCATATGGCAGAGAAGAAAAATGCATGGGATACTTACAAATTAACACATGACACAGAAGCCTATGATAGATACAAGTTGATATGCAACCAAGTTACAAAGGAGGTTAGGCAGGCGAAGGCAGATTACGAGAAATCCTTGGTAAGGGATGCAAAGAAAAACAGCAAAGAGTTCTTTACTTATGTAAACTCTAGAAGGAAGGGGATGAATCAGATTGGTCCACTTGATATTGATGGGTCAAGTGTTGATGATCCTGCTCAGGTAGCTAACAAACTAAATGAATATTTTGCATCGACATTCACACATGAGGAGTTATTCAGCGAGGGGAATGCCAGAGGTGTATTCAACTCTAGCAGTAAGCTACAGAATCTTGAAATAACTGGGAGTAAAGTGGAGGAGAAACTGTTGAAGATAAACACAAGAAAGGCACCCGGGGTGGATGGGATCTATCCAGTTATATTAAAGGAGGCAGTAAAGGAAGTAAGCAAACCCTTATCCATAATTATGAGAGCTTCCTTGGACTCAGGGGAGGTACCCATAGACTGGAAATGTGCAAATGTGACCCCAATTCACAAAGGAGGATCAAAGGCTGACACAAGTAATTATAGACCTGTGAGCTTAACTTCTGTTCCAGGAAAATTAATGTAGGCACTGGTTAAAGAAGCACTGCAGGATCATTTAGACAAGACTTCAGTTATAGCTTGGACACAGCATGGTTTAGTTAAGGGGAAGTCTTGCCTGACCAATTTGATTGGATACTATGATGCAGTCACAAAAGAACTGGATGCAGGGAATAGCTTTGATATTATATACTTGGATCTTAGAAAGGCTTTTGATACTGTTGCACATGGAAGACTGCTACACAAATTGGAGCAGTGTGACATTGGAGGCAAATTGCTGCTATGGATAAAGGGGTGGTTGAGGGGGAGAAGACAGAGAGTGGTAATCAATGGACACTGCTCATCGTGGACTGATGTTATTAGTGGAGTCCCGCAGGGCTCAGTGTTGGGTCCATTATTGTTTTCTGTATTTATAAATGATATTGATGATGGTATATCAAGCTTAATGTCCAAGTTTGCAGACGATACAAAGGTTGGCAGGGTTGTCAAGGACACTACTGACACTATGCTACTGCAACAGGATCTGGAAAGGTTGAGCAGATGGGCTGAGAGGTGGCAAATGAAGTTTAACATTGACAAATGTAAAGTACTACACATGGGGAAACAGCAACCCCAGAGCAACGTATCAGCTCTGTGGTACTACACTGACAGTGGTAGAGAATGAAAGGGACTTGGGGGTGGTTGTGCAGGCAGATATGAAGTTCTCTGAGCAGTGCAGACAGGCTGCAAGAGTAGCTCATGGAGTATTGTCAATGATATACAAGAATTTTTCCAGCAGGGATAAGGAAGTGATTATTCCCTTGTATAAGGCAATGGTCAGGCCACACCTAGAGTACTGTATACAGGTCTGGAGGCCTCATTTCAAGAAGGATGTAGAGCTGCTGGAACGAGTACAGAGAAGGGCAACAAGATTAGTGAATGGAACAAAGGGGTGCTCTTACGAAGAAAGGCTTAAGTTTTGCAAATTACAGTGTCTGGAGACTAGGCACCAGCGAGGTGATCTGATAGAGGTGTATAAAGCCTTGAATGGTTTGAGCATGCTCAATGCTGATGGGATTCTTCCTCTAGTTCAGAAAAATCACCTGAGAGGGCATAAATTCAAATTGAGGAAAGACAGATGTAGGATAGACGTGTGGAAATTTGCCTTTAGCCAGCGGGTGGTTGGTTGGTGGAACAGACTTCCATCCCTTGTCGTGGAAGTTGATAGCCTAAATAAGTTTAAGGTTCAGCTGGACAGGTATTTTGAACGAACAGAGGGGTGAAGTGGAAGTGGGTTTTTTTTTTTTGGCTGATGCTGCATAAGCTTGCTTTCTTGCATCAAATGCCTCTACTAATGCTAATGCTAATGCTAATATGATCAAAAGTCTTTCAAATGTCAAGAGCAAGTACTTCAGTTTCACCAAACTTTTCCATTGAATTTGTTCATCGATGGGTTACATAAGCCAGAATATCATCAATGGATCAGAATATCACTGATGGAATCCATATTTGTGATTGTTGCTCAGATAGATGGTTTCTGTAGCTTTATTAGCATTAATATTGTTCAAATTCCTTCTGACATCCTTTTGATGGAACACCACAGGAGGCACTGAATGGAGAGTACTGAAAATGGTGGGAGGTGGCTTATCTTATCTTCCTTCGTGGATTAGGCGATCCGCCTGTTCCGATCTGGAAGAGGTCTGCCCATCTTTTCTTTGTTCTTCCTCTGTCTCTTTTTCCTTTTGCTCTATATGCTAATTTAGGGAATCTATTATCTTCCATTCTTTCTACATGTTCTTTCCATCTTTGTCTATATTCTATAATTTTTCCATTAATTGAGTAAATCTTTAATTCCTTTCTAATATTTATGTTTGGTATTTTATCTAATTTTGTACATCCTTTAACATATCTTAAAAATTTCATTTCTGCAGCTTGTATTCTATTAATGTCTCTTTGTTTCAGTATCCATGTTTCAGAACCATGAAGAAGTATTGGTATTGCCATTACTTTGTAAAATTTCAATTGTATTTCCTTCCTTGTTTTCTTAGCCAGAGTTCTTTTTATTGTTCCACATATATTTTTGCCAATTTCTGGTTCATATCTTCTTCAACATCATATGTTATATCACATCCTAGATATTTAAAATGTTTTACTTGTTTATTTTATATTATTTTATTGTCTATATCTATTTTTGTTCTCACCGTATTTTTCCCTTTAAAAGCCATTGCTCTAGTTTTCATTGTTGATAATTTAACTTTATATTCTTCTGTTATTTGATTTAATTTAAATACTGCTCTTTGTAAATTATCTTCATTATCTTGAATAATTACTTGATCATCTGCAAATAACAGTGTATTAATCCTATTCTTTGTATTTAAATATATACCTGTATTAATTTCTTCTTTCCATTTACATATCATATCCTTGATATATATATGTTAAACAGCGTTGGTGGCAAGCTACATCCCCGTCTAACTGCTTGATTTATTATACTTTCTTCTGTTAATATATTACCTGTATCTATTACTATTTTTGTTCCTTGATATAAACTCTGTATTATTTTTGTAAGATGCTTTGGGTATCCTTTATTACTCAATATGTCCCATAGTTTTCGTCTATTTACCCGACCAAATTCTTTTTCATAATCTATAAATGCTAAATGCATTTCTAAATTAAACTCTTTTCGTTTTTCTATTATTTGTTTTTAATATACATATATTATCTGTACATTATCTTCCTTTTCTGAATCCTGCCTGTTTTTCTATTAATATTTCATTAGAGATAATTTTAATTTTATTATTTATTATTTTGCCAAACATTTTATATACTGTATTTAGTATGCTAATCCCTCTATAATTCTTTGTATCATTTCTATATTCCTTTTTAAAATATTAAAATCATTTTTGCTATCTTCCATTCTTCTGGTATTTTATATTGTTCCCAACATTTATTAAATAAATTTAGTATCCTGTATTTTAAAAAATCTCCTCCATACTTGATCAGTTCTGCATTTATACCATCCATTCCTACTGCTTTCCTATTTTTTGTAGCTTTCAATGCCTTTCCCAATTCTTCCTTCGTTATCGGATCTATGTCACTAACTGGGTCTAACTGTATCTCTTCAGTTTGATATGTTGGGTCTTTCGCCAATTCTTCATAATGTTTTTTCCACTGGTTTATCAAAATCATCAATACACAAGTTGATAGAAAAATCGGATGCTAGCAGGTCAGCTTTATCTTTGGCTGAAGTGACTATTACACCTGGCCACAGGAACAATAGACCAAAAAACTGATCAGACATTTTCCAGAACACTTTAAATGCAACATGTCCTCCTACCGAGGAAACAGACCACACTAAATCGCTCCTGGCATTCCTGCCGTGAAGGGTACATTGTATACATCCTTTTGTACACAACACAACCCACTAAAACTCACATTATCTCTGGCCTTTACAGAGTTTGTTTGTACTGCAAAACAGAGTACAGGCACTCCCCGACTTACATAAGGGTTCAACTTACGCAGAGCTTTGTGTAAGTGAAATTTTACATTAAGTCGGAATTTCTCTAAAGGCTTATGCAGCACTTGCAACTATGCTTGCTGAATTTGATTGAAGCAAAAAAGAAATGTTCAATGAACATGTAAATAGAATTATTTATTAAATTTTATTTTATCTCATGCATAAGAAAAATTACAAAAGTGTGCAATTAAAAAAAGTTCAAAATTATAAAATTACAAAAAAAGGGAGGGGACAGACATAACGTCAGCAAGTTTTACCTTTTGAGCTTATGCAGAATCAATGTCTCCAGATGATAAGTATGCCGCTGCAGAGGTTGAGGGCTGTGGAAATTCATAAGGGGCTTTTTTGAACACATCACAAAATTTCTCTGTTGCTGCAGATTGGCACTGGTAACTTCACTGCATACTTTAATGTTCTGGAAACTAGTGCGATGCTTGAACCTATTAAACCACCTGTTGCTTGCCATGAACTTGATTTGGGGTTCACCATCCTTATCCTTAATATCGTCATAAATACTTCTTACTTTTGCTTGAATGGCCATTAGACTCAGCAGCACTTGCTTCTGAATCTGATTTTCCATCCATCTTATTAATAGCTTTTCCATTTTTGAAATAGCACCTGAATGCTGTTTTGTGATCACTGTTGATCTTAAATGAATTGCTCCTTTAATATGTTATTTCATATATGCACTGTCCATTGAAATGGCATTCACTGCTGAAGCAGCAAAACCTAATTCCCATGCAATAGATGACAAACTTTGTCCTGCTTCTTACTTCTTAATCATTTTCATCTTCATTTCTAAATCAGTTTTGTTTGGTTTCCTAACACTGCCACCACTTGCACTTTCCATTGGTTGCTTTCTCTTCATCATTGTAATAAGTAAATAGGAATGAAGAGAAGATTCTGAAAATTTATTTATGTTTCTTATATGACTGAAGATTTCAGCGAAGGGTAACACATTTCACCATAATAACGTAAAATCCACACAATTTCTGTTATCAGGATTATTGCAAATGCAATAATATTGAGTTTACTATCCATTTATAATTAGATGCACTAATAGAAAAGCCCAATAAACCAGAAAGTGTAAATTGTTTTATTGCCGTGACCCCCAGAAATGTTCTTTAGAAAAATATCAACAAAGGCGTTCAAAATTGATTTGTATAACGGAACATATGATAATGATGAAAGGGTAGCACTCCATTATAAAAATAACCTTTTAGAGAGATAAATAGCTTAGTTATATAGCGAAAATTTCTGAGGTTTTGGAATGAATTACCAAAATAACAATATGTATTGGGTTCACACTGCAATGTTTTCACGATATCTCCATTTTATCCTACAGGATGTAAAATGCATTTCCACGATTCTTTTAAGTTTACACTGGCCAGCAAAAACTTTACGTTAAGTCGAATTTATGGAAGTCGACTATTATGCCAAGTTGGGGAATGCCTGTATACAAATGTGAAATTGGGGGAGAATCCCCCCATGCCACTTCACAATCAGCACTATACACTGTCCTTTCTGTGTACATTGTACTCCCCATATTCAAATTCTGCATCCCATATCTGAGTGACACCACATCTTGGAAATGCCAACAATGTCGGGTTCTGGTCAAGTCATCAAATGTCTAACTCGTATTTAATCCTAACTCGTGCTTTTTTTAACATTGCCCTGTACTTGTTAATAAATCTACACAGCTACTTTTAACATCATTATTATAACACAGTAATACACTAACATATTAATATATTTTCATAATACATTACTATATTAAGACTTACCTGCCAATTCTGGCACCAGAGGAGTCATATGCTTCCAAGTAATCGAAATTACAGTTGGTATGTTGTTCCAGTACAAATGCAATGAATGTGACTCGAACCACATAACCCTCAGGTGCTTTAATCAACCATGTGCATGTTACCGAATGAGGATAATATAATGGATGACTGGGAGATGAAAAAGATCCATGAGAATCGCTTAATACTCCACCACAACCTGAAAAGTAATTTTAAATATTAAATAAAACTCACTCTTTCTCTGATAATAGAATTAATTAGTTATTAATAAAATAACTGAATGGCCACTTTATTACATACACATACACTATTTATGAAATGTAGCGAGTAAAACTGGGTGATAATTAACAGCATCACATGTTCATATCATAAAATATAAAGCAGGTGGGCAGATGAACAGGGATGCAGTATGTGGGCAGTTCAGTAAGAGAATGAGCAAGATGAAATATTTAAGTGACTTTAAATGTGGCATGATATTTGGCACCAGATGCATTGGTATGAGTAGCTTGGCAACTGCATCCCTGTTGCTATTTTCAGATACGACTGTGTCTTGAGTATATCGAGAATGGTCCAAATAACATACAGCCAATGGTGATCCTATGGTTGAAAATAGTTTGTTGGTTCAAGATGCCAATGGCAAATGATAAGATTTGTGCAAATAATAGAAAGGCTACAGTCAATCAAATAACAACCTGCTGATCCAACAGTAGCAACCAAAGAGGTATATTCAGAGAGCAAAATGTCTTGTCGTGGATGGAGCATTGTACCTGATGACCAGACCAAGTTTCACTCCTGTCGGCAAAAAAAAAAAAAAAAAGAGGAAGAGAAGACACAACAGTGGGCTGAGGAATATCAACACCAGATAGTCGAAAAGTGGAAAAATATTGCCTGTCACATGTGAACAAAGGACAGTGCTTAAGTTATTGGTACTGGGCTTAACAATACAAGGGCTAATGAGGCCAAATTGTTCATAGTTTATTTACTTGAAATATACAGCTGTATATGTTAAATTAAATTCTCCTGTATAGACCAATACATTTTAAATAGATTATAAGTTCTTCTATGGTTGCATCATTTCCCAGGATATGAATTAAATCATGTGAGACATTCAGCCTACAGACCGACCGAAAAGTGTTTACCTGGATGGTTGAATATAAAGGACAATCAAACAGAAAATGCCAAACTGTAAGTTGACAGTGACAGGATGAACATTGGGGTGGGTCTTCTCCAGTAGCAGGAAGAGATGGGTATGATGAGTGTGTCCAATTCTGAGTCTTGCCAGTACCATTTCCTCTTGTCTGTTTCATCGGAAGCCTGAGAGCCACAGCTTTGGTTCTTGTTTTATCTGGTAAATTTTGCTGTTAGTATTCCTGTTCCAGGTCTGTGATCAGTTGTCATAACTTGATTTGTGAATAACAGGCTTATAATCAGTCTAAGGAACCTGAAGATGTTGTGAGAGAGCAGGTTGAGGATGTTTGGCTGCAAGGTCACCACTTTCGTGTCCCGGAATAGCAGAATGGCCAGAGATCCAGCAAAACTCATTGACTGATTGGACACACTGCAGGAAAATAGCTGAGAATGAATGCATTTTAAATGTAGGATGAGAAGATGAAAAATTCTTCCTTATGGCAGAAACAGCACTGAGAGATTTGGTGTAAATTATGGCAGGTGAGATGGAAAACTCAATAATTTTACTAACTGCTAATTTGATGGCATATAATTCAGCTGTGAAGACACTGCAGGCTATTGGCAGTGAGGCTGTAACTGTAAAAGAAGGAAAAACTGCAGCAGCATCAACCGTACTGGCTGTTTTGGATCCATAAGTATAGATTTTACAGGCAATGGAGTTCAGAGTAGTGTGAGCTAAATGCAACTGCCTGATATTAAAGGGAGGTATAGTATTCTTCCCCCACTCCAGAAAATGTGTATCACGAGAGGCAGAAATGTACATCCAAGGTGGGATGTACATTTCTGTACATTTCAATGCAGTTGTGTCCTGAAAAATATCACTTAAATTGATATTCCAACTCTGAGAAAGCTCTTTAATCCTGAGTGAAGCAGGTTGGTCCATTTTCATCTGGCTTGCTCACATAGAACAAATCCCACCAAGTATTATAAAGATACTTCCAACCGGGGTGCAATGGAAGTTGTTGTTGTTGTTGTTATTTGGTTTTTAGGAGCATTAGCAACTAAGGCCATATTGCTCCAGGGATATGCGGTGGTCATTTCCTGACTTTTCCGCATCCTCCGTATTTGGTGAGCACGGGCTTGAACCCCGGTCTAATCAAGAAGCGTGTGCTACTCACTGCTGCCCCTGCCCACCTGGCTACGGAGGCGCCATGCAATGGAAGACTCTGGAGCTTAGCAGCATAGTGAAGCAGCAATGATTTCCTACGAAGATGTAATGGAGGATCATGCACTTTGATATAAAGACTTTGGATTGGAGAAGCCTGAGAGCACTATGCTGGATGACATTTAAATGTTATAAAGTAGTGCTCCTGGCAGAGTCATATACCAGACAACCATAATCTAGCCATGAATGGATTAAAGTTCTATATAGATTCAGTAGAGTATACTGATCAGCTCTCCATGACATAGATGAGACTGATTGCAATATATTCAAATGCTTTAGACACGTATTTCTTAAATGAGAGATGTGAGCTTGGAAGTTCAGCTTGCTGTCTAATATCAGTCCGAGAAATTTAACGGTATTAGCATTAGTAGAGGCATATGATGCAAGAAAGCAAGCTTATGCAGCATCAGCCTTACTAACAAGAGGGATCGGAATATTGTTTATTTGTAGCTTCACAATTGGGATGGAGAGCTCATTTCTTGCAAAAGTGAGTGACGGTGCATTTCTTTTCTGATAGTTGGTATTCCAAGGAAGTGAAGAATCCTGGACTTCTTGGAATCCATTCCAAGAAGTCCAGGATTCTATTTTGGTAATGGCAAGTTGGAGCTGCCGTTCGATGGTATTCATATTTTGAGACTGACTGAAGGTAAGGTTATCTGTGTACATGTAAGTTTCATCAGTTTTTGGAATATCTCATGTCATGCTGCTAATTCAAATTGAAAACAGTGTTGGACTAAGTATTGATCTCTCTGGGACTCCTTCTTCTTCTTGAGTATGAGATGAAGAGAGTACACTTTTATATCGGACCTGAAAAGAATGCAATTGCAGAAAATTTTGAATTAATTTGGGCAAATGGCCCCTAAGCCATAGATGGTAAAGGTCCGTAAAAATCCCATGATGCCATGTAGTGTCAAATGCCTTTTCAAGATCTAGGGTGACGATGACTAGATTTTGTTTCATGACAAAGGCACCGCGGAATATGAGATTTGGCTTTGATGAGCATGTCTAGGGTTGATGTATTCTTCCAAAATCCATACTGATGATTTGGAAGGAGATTCTGTGAGTTCGGGATGTAAGTGAGCCTAGTATAAACCATCCTTTCGAATATTTTACCAACGCAACTCTTAAGAGATGTCGGCCTGTAATTTTCTACAAAGGAATGATCGTTTCCTGGTTTTAGTAAAGCAATAATGAAAGAATAAAGGATAGGCATTTTCGGAAAATATATCCAATTATAAAAGATTAACAGGGTACTCAAATCGTCTTCAAGTAAATGCTTCAGCATGACGTAATGAAATCCATCTGGGCCTGTGGCACTATTTGAAGATCGGTTTAAAGATTCTTGAAGTTCTATTAATGTAAAGGGTTGGTTGTACGGGAATGAATAATGCATGAAAAAGTTGATTTTATATCGTTCTGCAGCTGCTTTGAGGTTCTAAAAGGTGGATGCAGAGGAGGCAGAAGCAAAGATTGTAGCAACTTCTTCAGCTGTAGATAGATCTTTTCCTTTCCAATGAAGTATTAGAGAGGGCAGACAAGTTAATTTTCCATTTAATGCCTGTATTCTTTTCCAGATAAGGTGTGTGTCAGTGTCGTTTGTGATGGTTGAGGCAAAAGCAATCCACAAGTTATATTTTGCTTTAGCATTATTCCACCAACCACCACCACCACCCGTTGGCTAAAGGCAAACTTCTGCACACATCTATCCTACATCTGTCTTTCCTCAATTTGAATTTATGCCCTCTCAGGTGATTATTCTGAGCAAGAGGTAGAATACCATCAGCATTGAGCATGCTCAAACCATTCAATGTTTCATACACCTCAATCAGTTCACCTCGCAGGTGCCTAGTCTCCAGACATTGTAATTTGCAAAATTTAAGCTTTCTTCATAAGAGCAACCCTTTGTTCTATTCACTAATTTTGTTGCCCTTCTCTATACTCATTCCAACAATTCTACATCCTTCTTAAAATGAGGCCTCCAGACCTGTATACAGTACTCAAGATGTGTCCTGACCATTGCCTTATATAAGGGGATAATCACCTCCTTATCCCTACTAGAAAAATTCCTGTATATCATTTACAAGACACCATGAGCTACTCTTGCAGCCCACCTGCACTGCTCAGAGAACTTCTTATCTGCCTGCACAACCACCCCCAGGTCCTTTTCATTCTCTACCACTGTCAGTGTAGTACCACAGAGTTGATACGTTGCTCTGGGGTTGCTCTTTGCCATATTTAATACATTACATTTGTCAATGTTAAACTTCATTTGCCACCTCTCAGCCCATCTGCTCAACTTTTCTAGATCCTGTTGCAGAAGTGTACTGTCATTAGGGTTCTTAACAAACTCTGCCAACCTTTGTTTCATCTGCAAACTTGGACATTAAGCTTGAGATATCATCATCAATATTATTTATAAATACAGAAAATAACAATGGACCCAATACTTAACCGTGAGGGACTCCACTAATAACATTAGTCCACGATGAGCAGTGTCCATTGATTACCACTCTCTGTCTTCTCCCACTCAACCATCCCTTTATCCATAGCAGCAATTTGCCTCCGATGCCAAACTGCTCCAATTTGTACAGTGGTCTTACATGTGCAACAGTATCAAAAGCCTTTCTAAGATCCAAATATATGATATCAAAGTTATTCCCTGCATCCAGTTCCTTTGTGACCATATTATAGTATCGAATCAAATTGGTCAGGCAAGACTTTCCCTTAACAAAACCATGCTGTGTCCAAGCTATAACTGAAGTCTTGCTAGATGATCCTGCAGTGCTTCTTTAACCAGTGCTTCCATTAATTTTCCTGGAATAGAAGTTAAACTAACAGGTGTATAATTACTTGTGTTGCCCTTTGATCTTATTTTGTGAATTGGGGTCACATTTGCATATCTCCAGTCCATGGGTACCTCCCCTGAGTCCAAAGAAACTCTCATAATTATGGCTAAAGGTTTGCTTACTTCCACTGCTGCCTCCTTTAATTTAACAGGATAGATCTCATCCACCCCGGGTGCCTTTTTATGTTTATCTTCAACAATTTCTCCTCCACTTTCCTCTCAGTTATTACAAAATCATCCAGCTCACTGCCAGAGTTTAACTCACCTCTGGTATTCCCCTCCCTGAATAACTCCTCATGGGTGAATATAGATGCAAAATACTCGTTTAGTTAGTTAGCCACCTGAGTAGGATCATCAACAGTTGAACCATCAATATTGAGTGGACCAATCTGATTCATCCCTTTCCTTCTAGAGTTTACATAGGTAAAGAACACTTTGCTGTTTTTCTTTGCATCCTTTGCCAAAAATTTCTCATAATCTGCCTTTGCCTGCTTAATCTCCTTTGTGACTTGGTTACAGACCAGCTTATATCATAGGCATCCATGTCACCCATTAATTTATATGTATCCCATGCAGTTTTCTTCTCTGCCACATGTCTCATTAGTTCATCTGACATCCATTTAGGCCTAAACCTTGAAGAATATTTCTTAGTTGGTATGTAAAGCCTAGTAGCTTCCAAGATAAGTTCTTTGAATGCTTCCCATTTTGAATTTGCTGTTGGCAATATCATCAGTTGGTCCCACCATATAATTTAAATACTGTCTCAGACCACCGTAGTCATCTTTATAAAGCAAAAATCCTTCCCTTTACCCTTGATGGTAGTTACCTCTTTGAGTAAATCCCACTTCAGCACACTGTGATCACTGCCACCTAGTGGTTCCTTTATCTGCAGATTCTTAATGCATGAAGAATCACTACTGATAATCAGATCAAGAGTATTACTCCCTCTAGTCTCCCAAACATGCTGATGTAGAAAACAATCATCCAATAAATACACAAAAGCCTTGCTAGTGTGTGAGTGACCAACTCAAAAATTCCAGTCAATATCTGTGAAATTAAAATCCCCCATTATAAGACTCTCTGATTTACCGGCCCACTCTATTTCACTGTACAGTTTCTTATTATACTCATCAGAGTTATTAGGCCTATAACACACTACCACTCTCAATTCTGATCTCCCAATGCTTATGTCACACCAAACTGACTCGACACTGCACTTTCCAGAGATGTTGACTTGCTTCACTTGCTTGGATTTTATGTGTTCCCTAACTAATAGTATAACTCCTCCTCCCTTCCTATCTTGTCTATCCTTTCTGTACACATTGTACTCCCCAAATTCCAGTTCTGCATTCCTTATATCTGTGCGACACCACATCTCTGATATCCCAACAATATCTGCCTTTGATGTTCTGAGCAATACCTCAAATTCATCAAATTTATTTATCAAAGGTGCCTCCATAGCCAGGTGGGAAGGAGCAGAAGTGCGTAGCACACGCTTCTTGATTAGACTGGAGTTCGAGCCTGTCACCGCCAAATACAGATAATGCGGAAAGGTCATGGAATGACAACTGCATATTCCTGGAGCAATATGGCCTTAGTTGCTAATGCTCCTAAAAACCAAATAACAACAATTATTTATCAAACTCCTAGCACTGGTGTACACACAAGTATACATGCACCTGTTCCTATTCTTAGTTATCCTAACACAACCCATGTGTCTAATTGTACCGCAATGACTCCCAGCAGTCTCTGAAATACCTTGCATCTTGCTTTCCAGGCTGCTTCTCATTCTAATAGAAGTAGTGCAAGAATCACTTTCCCCTCTGCCAGTGGCTACTGTTAATCTATTAGTCCTTGTATCCCCCCAAGCTAGCAGTTTTCCGACCCACACCTAACACTGCCTCGATAGCATCAGCAAATATTCTTGCACCCTTTCTATTTAAGTGTATCCCATCCCTGTAGAAGCAGTCTCTCCTGTTAACAAGTACAGACCAGGCTGAAAAAAATTCTATCCCTTGAGCCTTGCACAATCTTACCAGGGCCGAACTGATCAACAAGGCTCTCATCATATACCCGCTCTTATTGTGTCTGGGCAGAATTGCAGACACTTTCCAATTCAACCTTATTTACAGCTTTTTTTCAACAGTGACCTGTACTTGTTAAGTAATTCTGCCGGTCTCCTACTCTTAATATCATTAGTGCCAACGTGTACAACAATATCACCCTTCATGCCCTTTAAAGATGATATTTGCTCTACAACGTCATCAACCTTTACCCCTGGAAGACATACCCTGGTCCTGTTCCACCTATCCTTTTTACATACCATGTTCCCCATTTTCCTGACAATAGAGTCACCAACAACTACTAGTTCCTGTGGGACCAGCGCATTCTGTCTTGGGGGTTGCCACTGTGTTGCGTGATGATCAAGTGCAAGCACTGGCGTTGATTTGGGCAGCTGAAAGCTTGATGGGCCCCTCAATTTAGATCCTTCGAGGGCATCCACCCTGTCCTTCAAGTTCTCATATTGGCCAATAACAACTCTGAGTTTTTGCCTCATTTCCTCACACTCCTTACATTGCATGCACACACAGACATTCCCCTTGGCAATACCATGTCCCGTATCTGATTGCTCCACAAACATCAAGCAAGCAGTGCATTTTAAATCTAATTTGCCTTTATTAAAAAATATTCCAAGCTCAGGTTTTTTTCTGTTTGGCAATGAAGCAATCTATATTCTGCCAGTGATTTCGGTGATTATGATATGAATCTGATTAGTGATGTAATTATTTACATCATCAATAGGTTCTTGTTGAACATGAGGTCTGTCTAGAAGTATATGAGCAGAATAGTCATACCAATTAACCTTTTTCAAGTTCGAAGTGGATCATTGATCAGGATTTGGAGTTACCCCTGTTTTGTAAGTAGCAAATAATTGGAAAGTGATCACTGTTAAAGGGATTGGTTAATAAAGGGATTAGTTAATGCCACTATTGGAAAGATGGATGGTGAGAAAATTGACAAGTCAATTGCAGAGGTAAATCGGTGGGTAGGTGGATGTAAGTAGGAGATACACACACAGTTTAATAAATTCAGATCATTATCATTCATAAATTGCTCAATCAATTTGCCTGTTCTGTCCATTATAACTGATCCCCATGATGGATTGTGTCCAATTGCACAATGCACACCATCCATCGTGGAATTGGGAGTTGTGTAACGATGTTGTCAAGTTCTGAATGGGGAAGTGGTAGAGATGATGGAATATAATGGAAACAATGGTAACTGAAATACTAACTGTAATCCGAGCTGCCACAGCTTCTAGGGTGGTTTTTAACTGGATCGGTCTGGAAGGTACATTAGAATTTACAAGAATGGTGACTCCTCTACAGGCAGAGACTCTGGGCTCCTATCTCATCTATATAGCATATGATTTGAGAATTTTGGCGAAACTTGGGGTGACAAGAATGGTTTTGAATTGAGAGATTAAATCCCTTAAATCATCAGAACGGCTGCTTAGTCCTCTACAGCCCCAGAGGACTAAGCTGCTTAGTCCTCTGGAGCTTTATGATGTTAGGCATTGTTTGGTTTGGCTGAGGATGATTCATCTGACTGTTTTTTGAATGCACAGCATTTTTTGCGGCCTTTTTTTGGGAATAAGAGGCATCCAGTATCCATAATGTCATTGGCATAGAGTTCTAGGATAGGTTCTTCATAATCTCGGTGTACATCCACATCCATTGTGTTGGTGGGTGGTTCAGTTTTCTTACAGTCTTTAGTAGGTTTCAATTCTTCTGTGTCATTTGAGACCGTCGGAAAATCAGTTGGGATACTAATTGAGGTGCTGGTGGCATTGCTGGTTTTCATTTTAGAATTATCTTTTCCAGTGGTCGATAAAGTTGCTTTAATAGCTAGTGAGACATTGAGTGGTATTGACACACATCTGTTTGAATTGCTGTTGTATGAAAACTTCGGGTGCGAGAGGCATAAGATGGACTAGACAGGGTCAACATTATTTGTCTGCTTACCCCAGGATATGTAACTTTATGTTCTACTTTGAATTTTTGGATTTTCCTAGCTGACTTCCACATTTCACATAATTTAGAAAAAGCAGGGTGACTGCCTTTGCAGTTGGGGCAAATGGGAACTATGGCTGAGCAATCTGCTTGTGTATGATCTATTAATCCACAAATAAGCCAGATGCTATTACCTCTGCATGCCTGCCTGCTGTGAGTGGCCCTATTTCTGGCATTTAAAACAGCAAAGAGGATTTGGGATGTATGGGCAAATTCATCAGTTTAAATATCCAGCTTTTACTGAGGATAGCAAATCAGGAGTGCTAAAAGTTAAAATGATGGAATGAGATTTCCATCTTTTTTTATCATTATTCTTTTAGCACTGATTACCTTTTGATTGCTAAGTTCTTGATTTAATTCCTACTTGGACACTGTAATTAAGTCCCATTCTGTGATGATGGCTTTCAATGAATTTAGGGTATTGTGGGGAGTAACAGATACTGGCAACCCATCAAATGCCGTCGTCTTTAATAGCCACTCAATGTTTTCAGGTGGCATTTTCAATCAGAAGATCTCCAGATTGTAGTACCTTCACCACTTTTGGTGATCATGCAATACATTCCAGACGTCTTTGAATTATTAATGACGATAACTTGCCCACAGGCTGCATGGACAGAGAGTGTATCACCAAAAAATTAGGAATGTCTGTATACCATGCTTTTGTTCAAAGCCTTTTAGGTTGACTAGTGTTGATATCATGAGAGGATTCTTCTATAGAAAAAAAGAAACGGAAAGGTGGTTTTACTTTTTGGGTCTCTGCCTACTTCTTGAAGAGTGAAAGTGCTATTCTGATATACAAATAAAATCAAGAAAAAGGTTTTTTAAAACAAAAAAATAGAATACATTCAATCAAATGCACTTTGTATAAAACGGTTTTTGAAACAAAAAAATAGAATACATTCACTCAAATGCTCTTTGTACAAAAAGCTTTTCAAAACGAACTAGAAAGCACTTGGCCATGGAACACTTGGCATCTAGGGCCACAGTGCTTAAGTACTTGATACCAGTAGAGAAACATTTGGATGCCACATGTCATCTCGAAATTGTTTCCAGCAAGGCAAATTTCTTCATGGCTGCAGTCCACCTATCTGCATTTGGGCACTTCCAAGAAAATAATGCAGTTTGGCCCAAGGTCAAAATTGCAGTGAACCAATTCAAGGAATCTTCAGAAAAAAGAATCATTAGGTGGCAGTAATCAGAGTGTGCTGATGTGGGATTTACTCAAGATGTAACTGCCATCAGGGGTAAAGGGTAAAGGGAAGGGTTTTTGCTTTTGTAAAGGTGATTACAGTGGTCTCAGACAGTTTTTAAATTCTATACTGTGTGACCAACTGATGATGTTACCAACAGCAAATTCTAAATGGGAAGCATTCAAAGGATTAACCTTGGAAGTGACACAGAAGCCTATGGTAGATATAAGCTGGTCTGTAATCAAATCACAAAGGAGGTTAGGCAAGCAAAGCCAGATTACGAGAAATCTTTGGCAAAAGATGCAAAGAAAACCAGCAATTAGTTCTTTACTTATGTAAACTCTAGAAGGAAAGGGATGAATCAGATTGGTCCCCTTGATATCAATGGTTTCACTATTGATGATCCTGCTCATGTAGCTGACAAACTTAATGAGTATTTTGTATCTACATTAACAGATGAGGAGTTATTCAGAGTGGGGAATGCCAGAAGTCTATAAAACTCTGGTAGGGGGCTAAATGATTTTGTAATATATGAGAGCAAAGTGGAGGGGAAATTTTTGAAGTTAAACATAACATCCTGGGGTGGATGGGATTTTTCCAGTTATACTAAAGGAGGTGGCAAAGAAAGTAAGCTAATCCTTAGCCATAATTATGGGTGTACCCTTGGACTTAGGGGAGTTTTCCATGCTCTGAAGAAGTGAAAGTGTATCTCCAATTGACAAATAGGAATCAAAGGGTGACATGACTAATTAAAGACCTCTTAGCTGGGGAAAATAATGTAGTCACTGGTTAAGGAAGCATTGCAAGATCATTTAGACAAGATTGCAATTACAGTTCAGGCACAGCATGGGTTTGTTAAGGGGAAGTTTCATCTGACCAATTTGACTGAATACTATGATGCGGTCACAAAAGAACTGGATGCAAAAAAGAATTTGATGTCATATTTTAGAAAAGATTTGGATTTCGGAAATTCGATTTTAAGAAAGAATTTTGATACTGTTTCACATGAAAGAATACAGTAAAAATTGGAGCAGTATGGCATTAAGGGAAAATTACTGCTATGGATAAATGGATGGGTGCGAGACAGAAAGAGTGTGGTAATCAATGGACATTGCTCTTCATGGACTAATTTTTTAGTGAGAGGCCCACAGGGTGTAGTAGTAGTAGTAGTGCCATGTGGCATGCAAGAAAGCAAGTGTATGAGCTTATGCAGCATCAGCCAAAAAAAAAAAAAAAAATCGCACCATTCCCTCCAAATTCCTGTCCAGTTCCTCCTTAAATTTATTTAACCTAACAACTTTAACCTAACAAAGGGGAAGTTTCATCTGACCAATTTGACTGAATACTATGATGCGGTCACAAAAGAACTGGATGCAAAAAAGAATTTGATGTCATATTTTACAAAAGATTTGGATTTCGGAAATTCGATTTTAAGAAAGAATTTTGATACTGTTTCACATGAAAGAATACAGTAAAAATTGGAGCAGTATGGCATTAAGGGAAAATTACTGCTATGGATAAATGGATGGGTGCGAGACAGAAAGAGTGTGGTAATCAATGGACATTGCTCTTCATGGACTAATTTTTTAGTGAGAGGCCCACAGGGTGTAGTAGGCGCCTCCGTAGCCAGGTGGGAAGGAGCAGCAGTGCATAGCACACGCTTCTTGATTAGACCGGGGTTCGAGCCCGTCACCACCAAATACGGAGGATGCGGAAAGGTCAAGAAATGACCACCGCATATCCCCAGAGCAATATGGCCTTAGCTGCTAATGCTCCTAAAAACCAAATAACAACAACAACAGGGTGTAGTAGTAGTAGTAGTGGCATGTGGCATGCAAGAAAGCAAGTGTATGAGCTTATGCAGCATCAGCCAAAAAAAAAAAAAAAAAAAAAAATCGCACCATTCCCTCCAAATTCCTGTCCAGTTCCTCCTTAAATTTATTTAACCTAACAACTTCCACAACGACAGATGGAAGATTGTTCCAGCAATTAACCACCTGCTGACTAAAGGCAAATTTCCACACATCAATTCTACATCTGTCTTTTCTTAATTTGAATTTATGCCCCCTTAGATTCGTAATCTGAACAAGTGGAAGGATCCCATCAGAATTCAGCATGCTCAACCCATTCAAGGCCTTATATACCTCAATCAGATCGCCGTGCAGGTGCCTAGTCTCCAGCCACTGAAATTTGCAGAACTTAGGCCTCTCTTGGTAAGAGGATCCCTTCATTCCCCTCACCAATCTTGTTGCCCTTCTCTGTACACGCTCAAGCAAATCTACATCCTTTCTAAAATGAGGCCTCCAGACCTGTACACAGTACTCAAGGCACGGCCTGACTATTATCCTTGGTCATTGTCCTTCTTATACAGCCTGCTAGCAAAATTCCTATATATCATTGACAAAACCCCAGGACCTGCCCTGGCAGCCTGTCTGCATTGTTCAGAAAACTTCAAATCTGACTGCACAATTACTCCCAGGTCTTTTTCATTTTCTACCTTAAGTGTCGAACCACACAGTTGATACGTTTCTCTGCAGTTACTTCTGCCCATATGCCACACAGTTGGTATGTTTCTCTGGGGTTACTTCTACCCATATGCAGTACTTTGCATTTGTCAAGGTTAAATTTCTTAACCCATCTGCCCAAATTATCTAGATCCTGTTGCAGTAGCACACTGCCATTACTGTCATTAACAACCCTGTCAACCTATGTATCATCTGCAAACTTCGACACTAAGCCTGATATACCTTCATCAATATCATTGATAAATATACAAAACAACAGTGGACCCAAACCTGAACACTGTGGGATTCCACTAATAACATTAGTTCACAAAGAGCAGCACCCATTAATTACCACCCTCACTCTTCTCCCACTCAACCATCCTTTTATCCATTGTAGCAAGTTACCCTTAATACCATTCTGCTCCAATTTGTACAATAGTCTTCCATGCACAATAGTGTCAAAAGCTTTCCTGAAATCCAAATATATGATTATTCAGCGAGGGGAATGCCAGAGGTGTATTCAACTCTAGCAGTAAGCTAGAGAATCTTGTAATAACTGAGAGCAAAGTGGAGGAGAAATTGTTGAAGATAAACACAAGAAAGGCACCTGGGGTGGATGGGATCTATCCAGTTATATTAAAGGAGGCAGCAAAGGAGGTAAGCAAACCCTTAGCCATAATTATGAGAGCTTCCTTGGACTCAGGGGAGGTACCCATTGACTGGAGATGTGCAAATGTGACCCCAATTCACAAAGGGGGATCAAAGGCTGACACAAGTAATTATAGACCTGTGAGTTTAACTTCTGTTCCCGGAAAATTAATGGAGGCACTGGTGAAAGAAGCACTGCAGGATCATCTAGACAAGACTTCAGTTATAGCTAGGACACAGCATGGTTTTGTTAAGGGGAAGTCTTGCCTGACCAATTTGATTGGATACTATGATGCAGTCACAAAAGAACTGGATGCAGGGAATAACTTTGATATTATATACTTGGATCTTAGAAAGGCTTTTGATACTGTTGCACATGGAAGACTGCTGCACAAATTGGAGCAGTGTGGCATTGGAGGCAAGTTGCTGCTATGGATAAAGGGGTGGTTGAGGGGGAGAAGACAGAGAGTGGTAATCAATGGACACTGCTCATCGTGGACTAATGTTATTAGTGGAGTCCCTCAGGGTTCAGTATTGGGGCCTTTATTGTTTTCTGTATTTATAAATGATATTGATGATGGTATATCAGGCTTAATGTCCAAGTTTGCAGACGATACGAAGGTTGGCAGGGTTGTCAAGGACACTACTGACACTATGCTGCTGCAACAGGATTTGGAAAGGTTGAGCAGATGGGCTTCGAGGTGGCAAATGAAGTTTAACATTGACAAATGTAAAGTACTACATATGGGAAACAGCAACCCCAGAGCAACGTATCAACTCTGTGGTACTACACTGACAGTGGTAGAGAATGAAAGGGACCTGGGGGTGGTGGTGCAGGCAGATATGAAGTTCTCTGAGCAGTGCAGACGAGCTGCAAGAGTAGCTCATGGTGTATTGTCAATGATATATAGGAATTTTTCTAGCAGGGATAAGGAGGTGATTATTCCCTTGTATAAGGCAATGGTCAGGCCACACCTAGAGTACTGTATACAGGCCTGGAGGCCTCATTTCAGGAAGGATGTAGAGCTGCTGGAACGAGTACAGAGAAGGGCAACTAGATTGGTGAATGGGACAAAGGGGTTCTCTTACGAAGAAAGGCTTAAGTTTTGCAAATTACAGTGTCTGGAAACTAGGCACCAGCGGGGTGATCTGATAGAGGTGTACAAAGCCTTGAATGGTTTGAGCATGCCCAATGCTGATGGGATTCTTCCTCTAGCTCAGAAAAATCACCTGAGAGGGCATAAATTCAAATTGAGGAAAGACAGATGTAGGATAGATGTGCGGAAATTTGCCTTTAGCCAGCGGGGGGTTGGTGGGTGGAACAGACTTCCATCCCTTGTCGTGGAAGTTGATAGCCTAAATAAGTTTAAGGCTCAGCTGGACAGGTATTTCGAACGAACAGAGGGGTGAAGTGGAAGTGGTTATTTTTATTTATTTATGTTACTTTTTTTTTTTTTTTTTTTTTTTTTTTTTTTTTGGCTGATGCTGCATAAGCTTGCTTTCTTGCATCAAATGCCTCTACTAATGCTAATGCTAAAATGCTAATATCAAAATTATTTTTTGCATCCAGTTCCTTTGTAACCACATCATAATATCCTATAAAATTTATCAGACAAGACTTTCCCTTAACAAACCCATGCTGTGTCTGAATTATTGCTGCAGTCTTGCCTAGATGATCCTGCAATGCATCTTTAACCAGTGATTCCATTATTTTAAACGGAACAGAAGTTAAACTAACTGGTCTGTAATTACTCGTGTCACCCTTCGATCCCCCTTTGTGAATTGGGATACATTTGCACATCTCCAGTCCGTAGGAACCTCCCCTGAGTCCAAGGATGCTCTCATAATTATGGCTAAGGGTTTGCTTAGTTGCTTTCCCGCCTCCGTTAATATAACTGGATAGATCCCATCCACCCCAGGTGCCTTTCTTATGTTTAATTTCAACAATTGCTCCTCTACTTTGCTCTCAGTTATTAAAAAATCATTAAGCACCCTGCTACAATTTGATAACCTTCTGCCATTTTCAAACCTTAATAACTCCTTATGTGTGAATGCAGATGCAAAATACTCATTCAGTTTGTTAGCTATCTGAGCATGATCATCAACAGTCTAACCATCGATATCCAGTGGACCAATCAGATTGATCCCCTTCCATTAGAGTTTATATAAGTATAGAAATCCTTGCTGTTTTTCTTAGCATCTTTTTCCAAAGATTTCTCGTAATCTGCCTTCGCCTGCCTAACCTTCTTTGATAACAAACTAGCTTATATCTGCCATAGGCTTCTGAGTTGCTTGATAATTTATATGCATCCCATGCATTTTTCTTCTCTGTCTCATTAGTCTCATTAGTTCATTTGACAACCATTTAGGCCTCAACCTTGAACAATATTTCTTAATAGGTATGAAACTTTTAGTAGCATCCACGATTAATTCCTTATATGCTTCCCACTTAAAATTTACTGTCAGTAACATCGTCAGTTGATCCCACTGTACAGAATTTAAAAACTCTCTGAGACCACTGTACTCACCTTTATGAAAGCAAAAACCCTTTCCTTTACTCCTAATCGTAATTATATCTTTAAGTAAATCCCACATCAGTACACTGTGATCACTGCCACCTAGTGGTTCCTTTATCTGCAAATTCTTAATACATGAATGATCACTGCTGATAACCAGATCAAGTTGCCAACCACTGCTGGCAACCAAATGATAACCTGATAACATTTGGTTGCCTCTCGAACATGCTGCTCTAGAAAAAAATCATTCAATAAATCCACAAAAGTCTTACTAGTGTGTGAGTGACAAACCCACAAGTTCCAGTCAATATCTGGGAAGTTAAAATCCCCCATTATAAGATATTCTGATTTACTGAGTACTGTATACAAGTCTGGTGGCCTCATTTTAAGAATGATGTAGAGCTGTTGGAACAAGTACAGAGAAGGGCAACAAGATTAATGAACAGCACAAAGGGTTGCTCTTATGAAGAAAGGCTTAAATTTTGCAAATTACAGTGTCTGCAGACTAGGCACCTGCGAGGTGATCTGATTGAGGTGTATAAAGCTTTGAATGGTTTGAGCATGCTCAATGCAGATGGGATTCTTCCTCTTGCTCAGAATAATCACCTGAGAGGGTATAAATTCAAATTGAGGAAAGCCGGTTGTAGGATAGATAAGCGGAAGTTTGCCTTTAGCCAGCGGGTGTTTGATTGCTGGAACAAACATTCATCTGTCGCTGTAGAAGTTGATAGCTTAAATAGATTCAAGGCAGAACTTGACAAACATTTGGAGCAAGGGGATGGGTGAAATAAGGGGTTTTTTTTGGCTGATGCTATATAAGCTTGCTTTCTTGCATCATGTGCCCTTGTTAATGCTTATGTCCAAGTTTGCAGAGGATACAAAGGTTGGCAGGGTTGTTAATCACAGTAAAGACAGTATGCTACTGCAACAGGATCTAGAAAAGTTAGGCAGATGAGCTGAGTAGTGGCAACTGAAGTTTAACATTGACAAATGCAAAGTACTCCATATGGGTAGCAGTAACCCAAGAGAAACATACCAACTATGTGGTACTACACTCAGGGAGGTGGAGAATGAAAAAGACCTAGGGGTAATTGTGCAGTCAGATATGAAGTTCTCTGAGCAGTGCAGATGGTCTGCTAGAGTAAGTCATGGAGTTTTGTCAATTATATACAAATGTATAGGAATTTTGCTAGCAGAGACAAGGAGGTGATTATCCCTTTGTGTAAGGCAATGGTCAGGCCACACCTTGAGTACTGTATACAGGTCTTTAGACGTCATTTTAGGAAGGGTGTAGAGTTGCTAGAACGAGTACAGAGAAGGACAACAAGATTGGTGAGAGGAACAATGAGGTGCGCTTATGAAGACAGGCTTAAGTTCTGTAAGTTGCAGCGTCTGGAGACTAGGCACATGCGAGATGATCTGATCATGGTGTATAAGGCCAAGATAAGGGATACTTCCACTTGCTCAGATTAAAAACATGAGGGGCATAGAATCAAATTGAGGAAAGACAGTTGTAGAACAGATGCACGGAAGTTTGCCTTTAGCCAGTGGGTTGTTGATTGCTCCAACAGACTTCCATCTGTTGTTGTGGAAGTTGACAGTTTAAATAAATTTAAGGCTGAACTAGACAAACATTTGGAGTGATCGAATGGGTGAAATGGGAAGTTTTTTTTATTTTTTTTTTTTTTTGGCTAATGCTGTATAAATTTGCTTTCTTGTTTCATATGCCTCAACTACTGCTACTGCTACTGCTACATACAATTGAATTGATTAACAATTCATTGTTAATCAATTAAAATTAATCAATGAAAATTAATAAGTTTAATAAATTTAATTGACAATACTAAACTAACTAATAGATATCTAAATGCAGTGATACATATTAAGCTATCTAGTCTTCCATTATAACCTACACTGTGAAGTTCAATATATACATCATGCTATACTATAATGACTACCATTATCATGTTAAATTAGTTATATCCTTGCTAAAAAAGTAAAAATTCCTTAGATAAACACAAAAAAAATATATTTGTCAATAAAGTGATTAGATTCATAGTTCTACTTATTTATCACTATTTCTATCTATATTTCTACTATTTCTTTCTCTTCCATTACCTCTGCCATGCTCATTGGCATGTTGTTCTGTAGTTGAACAGGATGTAATTTCATGGTTCTTTGCAACAGCACATGTTAGGGAACCACAATAAGCCATTTGTGAATGTTCATACTTTTGTCTTGATATCCCACTCCCAGGTACCATACCCACACCACCAGCCTCAATCCTGTCTCTTGGTCCATGAGAATAGAGGGATGGCAACTCACACTGGCCAAATTATACTGAGCAAGCCATTCCAGGATCTGCTTTATTGAAGTGCTGCATTGAAGCTGTGCTCCTTCACTAGGATCCCTCTTTTCAAGTTTTAACGAATCATAGCACATACCAAACATGCTAGTTTCCTCTAGTGCTTGCCTGAAATCTAGGCTGTCACAATTGGCTCCTAGTGATGCTTATCCTTACTTGGAGGACCCACAGCAGCAATGGGAGGTCTTCTCACCACATATACGTGGTCATATTAAGAGGCTGCCTCCACAATGCAAACAATACTGGAGAGCTTGGTTTCACTGACTAAATGTGAATGGCTGAAAAAACAAAAAAGTTCATGTGGCACCTACCAAAATCCAGGTCAGCATTTGTATTTCAATTTGAGCATCAGTGCCATGAAAATTCTAAGAAATATAATAAAAAAAAATTCGTTATTATTATTATTATTGGTTAATCTCATTTATCTTCAGTTTTAATTAATTATAAAAGTTAAAAATTATTTTTTTAATTAAAAAATTATTTTAAAATAAAATACAAAATAAAAAAATTTATTTTTATAATTAAAACAAAAAAGTGTTTCACAGATCACATGTGCATATTTTTTTCATTTTGGGTATGAGTGACAGAGAGGTAATGAAATAATTGTAGTTCATTTCCTAGCGCAAGGAAAAAATGTAAATGCAAAAGTCATTTATAACTGAAGCAGCATTTAGCATTTTATGCAATTAACACATAAAAATCCATTCTCTGTACAAAAAATTAATCACTAGTTCAACGTAATAAATAAATAAGAAATAAATACTTGCCAACATCAATTGAACTGTAATTAGCTAAAAAGCCATGATTCTGAACAGAGCCATCTGTCACAAACTTCATATAAAGTTGATTATAAGTAGTTGTAATTGGCTCAGGTAATGTATCACCACACAAATGTGCCATCACGGCAGCATCTTCTGATCCATCTCTAATCTAAAAATCAGATTTGAAAAAAATTACTATATATAAAAAACATAATATAAAACATAATATAACACAATATAAAACATAATATAAAAAACATAATAAAAAACATAATATAAAAAACATAATAAAAAACATAATATAATAATATATATATTATAGAAGTGAAAAGGTTTAAAGTTTTACAATAAACTATTATATTATGTTATTACACATGATTTATGGATGCCAGCGCCAAAGCAATCAAAATCAAAAGTAATATAAGGCCATAATGAAAATGCTGACTATATGAGGCACTACCCAAATGTACAGACTTGTGGTGCTAGGTAACACTGCATGCATCCTTTGTGAATCACTGTGCCATGTGGCATCAGGCTGGATAGAGTCATTGAATATTTATGCGAAGTTTTTTGGCGGTGTGTTTCACGTAGTTTGTGATTGTCGCAAGCTAATGTGAGAGAGCAACGTGCTTGCATCAAATTTTGTTTCCTTCTTAAGGATACAGCAGCAGAAACCCCATAGGAAGTTGAAACAAGCTTTTCGTGACACTGCTTTAGGCCAGATGTTGACCAACTACTGGTTTAACCGTTTTAAAAATGGTTGAATGTCAGCTGATGACAACAATCGCTCTGTGCATCCATCATTGAGCACCATCCCAGAAAATGTCACAAAAGTCAACACAAAGTTTAACTGTAACATCCAGAAGCAGTTAAGGGAAGCCATTAGGAGGAAACATCTGGAGGAGAGGTGCACAAAGAACTGGGTCCTTCATCATGACAACGTGCTGGCCAGCACATTTCTCGCTGTGGCGCAGTTTTTGGCATCAAACAACATGACAATAATCATTCCCCGTTATTCGTCAGATTTAGCATTGTGTGACTTCTTCCTCTTCCCAAGAATGAAAATCAAGCTGAAGGGTTGAAGATTTGACAGCACAGAAGATATCCAAACCAAATAATCGCAGGCAGTGCTAAACACTATGATGAAGAAGGACTTTCAGGACGTATTTGAAACATGGGAGAAGCGCTGGGATAGGTATTTATGCTCTCAAGGGGACTAATTTGAAGTTGATGATGGCAAACAATACCTAGGGTAAGTCTACTTTATTGTATTAATACATTTTGGGAAATTTTGGGTAGCACCTCGTATACGTAGGTTGGAGAGATTATCTGAATGAAAATGACATTCAAGGGAATCTATGAAACAATATGTGGGTCCTCTTTCTGTAAGATTCCTCTTCCCTATGCAGGTCTTAATGAAAGCTTGAAGGACAAGGTGGATGTGCTCGAAGGATTAAAAGTGAGGGGCCCATCAAGATTTCAGCTGCCCACACCAATGCCAGAGCTTGCACTTGGTCATCGCGCAACACAGTGGCAGCCCCCAAGGCAGAATGCGCTGGTCCCAAAGGAACTAGTAGTTGTTGGTGACTCTATTGTCAGGGAAACGGGAAACATGCTTCGTAAAAAGGATAGGTGGAACAGGATCAGGGTATGTCTCCCAGGGGCAAAGGTTGATGACATTGTAGAGCGGATATCATCATTTAAGGGCACAAAAAGGTGATATAGTTGTACACGTTGGCACTAATGATATTAAGAGTAGGAGACCAGCGGAATTACTTAACAAGTACAGGTCACTGTTGAAAAAAAGCCATGAATTAGGGTTGAATTTGAAAGTGTCTGCAATTCTGCCCAGACACGATAGGAGGGAGTATATGATGAGAGCCCTGTCGATCGATTCGGCCCTGGAAAGATTGTGCAAGGCTCAAGGGGTAGAACTTTTTTCAGCCTGGTCTGTACTTGTTAACAGGAGAGACTGCTTCTGCAGGGATGGGATACACTTAAATAGAAAGGGAGCAAGAATGTTTGCTGATGCTATCGAGGCAGTGTTAGGTGGGTCGGAAAACTGCTAGATTGAGGGGATACAAGGACTAATAGATTAACAGTAACCACTGGCAGAGGTGAAAGTGATTCTTCCACTGCTTCTATAGGAATGAGCAGCAGCCTGGAAAATAAGCTGCAGGATATTTCAGAGACTGCTGGGAATCACTGGGGTACAAGTACACACATGGGTTGCGTTAGCGTAGCTAAGAAAGATAACCGGTGGATGTATACTTGTGTGTGTACACCAATGCTAGGAGTTTTGTAAATAAATTTGATGAATTTGAGGTATTGCTCAAAACATCAAAGGCAGATATTGTTGGGATTTCAGAGACATGGTGTCACACAGATATAAGGAATGCAGAACTGGAATTTGGGGAGTACAATGTCTACAGAAAGGATAGACAGGATAGGAAGGGAGGAGGAGTTATGCTATTAGTTAAGAAATACATAAAATCTAAGGAAGTGAAGCCAGTCGACATCGCTGGACAGTGCAGTGTCGATTCAGTTTGGTGTGACATAAGCATTGGGAGATCAAAATTGAGAGTAGGAGTGTGCTATAGGCCTAATGACTCTGATGAGTATAATAAGAAACTGTACAGGGAAATAGAGTGGGAGAGTAAATCAGAGAGTCTTATAATGGGGGATTTTAATTTCCCAGATATTGACTGGAATTTGGGGGCTGGTCACTCACACACTAGCAAGGCTTTTGTGGATTTATTGGATGACTGTTTTCTACACCAGCATGTTCGGGAGGCAACTAGAGGAAGTAATACTCTTGATTTGATTATCAGTAGTGATTCTTCATTCATTAAGAATCTGCAGATAAATGAACCACTACGTGGCAGTGATCACAGTGTGCTGAAGAGGAATTTACTCAAATAGGTAACTACCATTAGGGGTAAAGGGAAGGGTTATTGCTTACGTAAAGGCGACTATGATGGACTGAGACAGTATTTAAATTCTATACAGTGGGACCAATTGATGATGTTACCAACAGCAAATTCAAAATGGGAAGCATTCAAAAAACGTATCTTGGAAGCTATTAGGCTTTACATACCAACTAAGAAATATTGTTCAAAGGTTAGGCCTAAATAGATGTCAGATGAAATAATGAGCCATATGGCAGAGAAGAAAAATGGATTGGATATATACAAATTAACACGTGACACAGAAGCCTATGATAGATACAAGTTGATCTGTAACCAAGTTACAAAGGAGGTTAGGCAGGTGAAGGCAGATTACGAGATATCGTTGGCAAGGGATGCAAAGAAAAACAGTAAAGAGTTGTTTTCTTATATAAACTCTAGAAGGAAGGCGGTTGAATCAGATTGGTCCACTTGATATCTATGGTTCAACTGTTGATGATCCTGCTCAGGTAGCTAGACTAAATGAATATTTTGCATCGACATTCACACGAGGAGTTATTCAGTGAGGGGAATGCCAGAGGTACATTCAACTCTAGCAGTAAGCTAGATAATCTTGTAATAACTCAGAATAAAGTGGAGGAGAAATTGTTGAAGATAAACACAAGAAAGGCACCTTGGGTGGATGGGAAATATCCAGTTATATTAAAGGAGGCAGGAAAGGTAGTGAGAAAACCCTTAGCCATAATTATGAGAGTTTCCTTGGACTCAGGGGAGGTACACATGGACTGGAGATGAGCAAATGTGACCCCAATTCCCAAAGGAGAGTCAAAGGCTGACACAAGTAATTATAGACCTGTGAGTTTAACTTCTGTTCCAGGAAAATTAATGGAGGCACTGGTTAGACTGCTGCACAAATTGGAGCAGTGTGGCACTGGAGGCAAATTGCTGCTATGGATAAAGGGGTAATAAAGGGGTGGTTGAGGGGGAGAAGACCGAGAGTGGTAATCAATGGACACTGCTCATCGTGAACTAATGTTATTAGTGGAGTCCCTCAGGGTTCAATATTGGGTCCATTATGGTTTTCTGTATTTATAAATGATATTGATGATGGTATATCAAGCTTAATGTCCAAGTTTGCAGACGATACGAAGGTTGACATTGTTGTCAAGGGCACTACTGACACTATGCTGCTGCAACAGGATCTGGAAAGGTTGAGCAGATGGGCTGAGAGGTGGCAAATGAAGTTTAACATTGACAAATGTAAAGTACAACATATGGGAAACAGCAACCCCAGAGCAACATATCAACTCTGTGGTACTACACTGACAGTGGTAGAGAATGAAAAGGACCTGGAGGTGGTTGTGCAGGCAGATATGAAGTTCTCTGAGCAGTGCTGATGGGCTGCAAGAGTAGCTCATGGTGTATTGTCAATGATATATAGGAATTTTTCTAGCAGGGATAAGGAGGTGATTATTCCCTTGTATAAGGAAATGGTCAGACCACACCTACAGTACTGTATACAGGCCTGGAGGCCTCATTTCAAGAAGGATGTAGAGCTGCTGGAACGAGTACAGAGAAGGGCAACAAGAGTAGTGAATGGAACAAAGGGGTGCTCTTACGAAGAAAAGCTTAAATTTTGCAAATTACAGTGTCTGGAGACTAGGCACCAGCGAGGTGATCTGATAGAGGTGTATAAAGCCTTGAATGGTTTGAACATGCTCAATGCTGATGGGATTCTCCCTCTTGCTCAGAATAATCACCTGAGAGGGCATAAATTCAAATTGAGGAAAGACAAATGTAGGATGGACGTGCGGAAATTTCCCTTTAGCCAGCGGGTGGTTGGTTGGTGGAACAGACCTCCATTCCTTGTCGTGGAAGTTGATAGCCTAAATAGGTTTAAGGCTCAGCTGGACAGGTATTACGAATGAACAGAGGGGTGAAGTGGAAGTGGTTATTTTTTTTATTTATTTATTTATTTATTTTCTTTTATTTATTATTTTTTTTTTTTGGCTGATGCTGCATAAGCTTGCTTTCTTGCATCGAATGCCTCTACTAATGCTAATGCTAAATATACTAAATACTAAAAAAAAAAAAAGTAAACTTTTCAAATTTTGACATTAATGAAGACGAAAAAAGGAGATATAAGTGACAAGTGTTATCATATGCAACATATGAGTGAAAAAGAACATGCCATCAGAGAGACAGTAGTAACCTCACATGGAAAAGAGACCATTGTTTTGCATTTAGCAAATTATAAAAAATGTGAATAATGTAAAACAGTTTAAATTGAAATACAGTAGCCAATTGTATTGTCGTTGTGCTTAACTTAAAGTCACAGATGATAAAATCCAAAGAAAGTTTAAGAGATGACAATAGCATGAGAAGTAATAATGTCAATTTTATGGAACTTCATAAAGGAGAAAATGAGTTGTTGTATGGATATATAAGATATCATTAGCATTAGCATTAGTAGAGGCACATGATGCAAGAAAGCAACTTTATGCAGCGTCACACAAAAAAAAAAAAAAAAAACCCTCTCCCATTTCACCCCTCCGTTCGTTCCAAATACCTGTCCAGCCCAGCCTTAAATTTATAAACTTCCACAACAAAGGATGGAAGTCTGTTCCATCAACCAACTACCCACTGGCTAAAGGCAAACTTCCGTACATCTATCCTACATCTGTCTTTCCTCAATTTGAATTTATGCCCACTCAGGTGATTATTCTGAGCAGGAGGAACAATCCCATCAGCATTGAGCATGCTCAAACCATTCAAGGCTTTATACACCTCTATCAGATCACCTCGCTGGTGACTAGCCTCCAGACACTGTAATTTGCAAAACTTAAGCCTTTCTAGGTAAGAGCACCCCTTTGTTCCATTCACTAATCTTGTTGCCCTTCTCTGTACTCGTTCCAGCAGCTCTACATCCTTCTTGAAATGAGGCCTCCAGACCTGTATACAGTACTCAAGGTGTGGCCTGACCATTGCCTTATACAAGGGGATAATCACCTCCTTATCCCTGATAGAAAAATTCCTGTATATCATTGACAAGACACCATGAACTACTCTTGCAGCCTGCCTGCACAGCTCAAAAAACTTCATATCTGCCTGTACAATTACCCCCAGGTCCTTTTCGTTAACTTTTTTTTGTATTTAGTACATTTTATTAAGGCAGATTTGATACATTACTCTGCGGTTACTGCTTCCCATATGTAGTACTTTACATTTGTCAATGTTAAACTTCATTTGCCACACCTCAGCCCATCTGCTCGACTTTTCTAGATCCTGTTGCACCAGCGTACTATCATTAGTGTCCTTAACAACCCTGCCAACCTTCGTATCTTCTGCAAACTTGTACATTAACTTCATATACCATCATCAACAGCATTTATAAATAGAGAAAACAATTAACAGAACAATGAACCCTGAGGGACTCCACTAATAACAGTAGTACAGCAGTGACCATTGATTACCACTCTCTGTCTTCTCCCCCTCAACCACCCCTTTATCCATTTCCGCAATTTGCCTCCAATTTGTTCAGTAGTCTTCCATGTGCAACAGTATCAAAAGCCTTTCTAAGATCCAAATATATGATATCAAAGTTATTCCCTGCATTAAGTTGTTTTGTGACCACATCATTGTATCAAATCAAATTGGTCAGGCAAGACTTTCCCTAAACAAAACCATGCTGTGTCCAAACTATAACTGAAATCTTGTCTAGATGATACTGCAGTGCTTTTTTTACCCTGCCTCCATTAAATTTCCTGGAACAGAAGTTAAACTGACAGGTCCATAATTATTTGTGTCGCCTCCTTTGTGAATTGGGGTCACATTTGCACATCTCCAGTCCATGGGTACCTCCCCTGAGTCCAAAGAAGCTCTCATAATTATGGCTAAGGGTTTGCTTACTTCCTATGCTGCCTCGATAGATCCCATCCACTCCAGGTGCCTTTTTTATGTTTGTCCTCAACAATTTCTCCTCCACTTTACTCTCAGTTATAAAAAAATCATCTGGCTCACTGCCAGAATTCAATTCACCTCTGGCATTCCCTTCTCTAAATAACTGCTCATGTGTGAATGTAGAAGCAAAATACTCATTTAGTTTGTTAGCTAACTTAACAGGATCATCAACAGTTGAACCATCAATATCCAGTGGACCAATCTGTTTCATTCCTTTCCTTCCAGAGTTTACATAGTACAGTAAAGAGCTCTTTGCTGTTTTTCTTTGCATCCTTTGCCAAAGATTTCTCATAATCTGCTTTACCTGCCTTATCCCCTTTGTGACTTGGTTACAGACCAGCTTATATCTATCATAAGCTTTCATGTCACCCATTAATTTATATGTATCCCAATCATTTTTCTTCTCTGCCATTTGTCTCATTAGTTCATCTGACATTCATTTAGGCCTAAACCTTGAACAATATTTCTTAGTTGGTATGTAAAGCCTAGTAGCTTCCAAGATAAGTTTCTTTGAATGCTTCTCATTTTGAATTTGCTGTTGGTAACATCATCAGTTAGTCCCACCCTATAGAATTCAAATACTGTTTCAGACCACCGCAGTCCCACTTCAGCACCCTGTGCTCACTGCCACCTTGTGGTTCCTTTATCTGCAGATTCTTAATGCATGAAGGATCACTACTGACAATCAGATCAAGAGTATTACTCCCTCTAGTTGCCTCCCACACATGCTGATGTAGAAAACAATCATCCAATAAATCCACAAAAGCCTTGCTAGTGGGTGAGTGACCAATCCACTAATTGCAGTCATTATCCAGGAAATTAAAAGCCCCCATTATAAAACATTCTAATTTACTGGCCCACTCTATTTTCCTGTGCAGTTTCTTATTAAACTCATCAGAGTCATTAGGCCTATAACACACACCTACTCTCAATTTTGATCTCACAATGCTTATGTCACACCAAACTGACTCGACACTGCACTGTCCAGCAATGTTGACTGGTTTCACTTCCTTGGATTTTATGTGTTTCTTAACTAATAGCATAACTCCTCCTCCCTTCCTATACTGTCTATCCTTTCTGTACACATGGTACTCCCCAAATTCCAGTTCTGCATTCCTTATATCTGTGTAACACCATGTCTCTGATATCCCAACAATATCTGCCTTTGATGTTTTGAGCAATACCTCAAATTCATCAAATTTATTTACCAAACTCCTAGCATTGGTGTATACACAAGTATACATGCGCCCGTTCTTTTTCTTAGCTACCCTAACACAACCCATGTGTTTACTTGTACCCCAATGATTCCCAGCAGTCTCTGAAATACCCTGCATCTTGTTTTCCAGGCTGCTGCTCATTCCAATAAAAGCAATGCAAGAATCATTTTCACCTCTGCCAGTGGCTACTATTAATCTATTAGTCCTTGTATCCCCCAAAGCTAGGAGTTTTCCGACCCACCTAACACTGCCTCGATAGCATCAGCAAATATTCTTGCATCCTTTCTATTTAAGTGTATACCATCCTGTAGAGAAACAGTCTCTCCTGTTAACAAGAATAGACCAGGCTGAAAAAAATTCTACCCCTTGAGCCTTGCACATATAATAATACTCTCTTATTTGTAATACAATGTATGCTGGGGGGGGGGACAGTGCTTAGCACATACTGTGAAGGATAAAAGACAGATAACAATCCTTAATCAAAATTTTTCAAACCAAGTTTTTCACTATGTGGTGACCACATATCCAGATGGCTGTTATGTTATTGTTGTTATTTGGATTTTTGGAGCAGTAGCAACTAAGGCCATATTGCTCCGGGGATATGCGGTGGTCATTCCCTGACCTTTCCACATCCTCCATATTTGGTGGTGATGGGCTCGAACCCCGGTCTAATCAAGAAGGGTGTGCTATGCACTACTGCTCCTTCCCACCTGGCTACGGAGGCGCCCATCCAGATGGCACTGAATACAAGGTCACCAATGTTTTCAACAAGAGAATGCCTAATGTGACAAGGCCTGCATTGTGTAGGAATGGTTCAATAATTGTTGGAGCATTTCGTGTGTTCCCAGGCTGTCAAATTTCCCCCAACATTTGTTTTCCCCCAATATTGAACTTTTGTGAGACACAGTGTAAAGCAGCATTCTCCAGTGCATGCCGGTGCCTTGCTCCTATGCCAAACTCTAGGATGTTTTTGCAGCTGGTCCAGAATATCCACAATCTCATGGAAATTGTGGCAGGTCATGCCACACTGGATGCAAGTGGCTATTGTGACAAAAAGCAGCGCAACATGCTATTAGATAGGTGGTCATAATTTTTGGCTCGTGAGTGTGTGTATTCACACACGCACGCACGCACGCACATATATATATATATATACAGTAAAACTTCCCTTTAACGGACGGGAATGTGAATGTGTCCGTTAGAGAGAAGTGTCTGCTAACAAGAAGTCTGAGGGAGAAAAAAAAAAGAAAGAAAGAAAAATCGTTAAACGTTTAATGTAAAATTAAATTAAATTATATACAGATTTTGCACAATATTTTTGTAAATAATATACATACAATTGTGCTATGCATATTATGACTTTATCTTAAGAAAAATACATATGGTAATCACTTATTTTCTACTGCACCTTCTTCCGGCTGATAATTTTGTTTTCAACATTTGTTTGAAGTGAAGAAACCATCGAAAGTCCTTCAGTATCTTCTTCAGCAGTGAAAAACATTTTTAAATGATTGATTTTTATGAGCGCTTCTTCTATTTTCATCAGTGGTTCGTTGTTAATATGTTCTTCGACAGAATGACCTCCTTCCATTTCTTCATTCTCATGAGGAACTTCTTGAAAAATATCGATCATAATGTCATTGATATCTAGAGCACCATCTTCTGTAGTGAGGTTCGAGTCCATATCTTTGTAGCCAGGGTCACTTGTAGCAGAAGTATCGTACATTATCAATAGATATTGAAGTTCTTGTTCGTCTTGGTGCTCCACATTGCTGTTCACAACTTCAATTTTTGCATTTGAGAAGCCAGACTTTACAAAACAGTTCACGACAGTTTGTTTTCTAATTGCATTTACTGAAGAGGAAATCCATTGCATCGCATCTAGGATGCTGAGTTTCTTTGCAAGGTCACTCGCACGTGTTACATCGTTCATGTTTGCAATGAGATTTCTTAAAACACGTTTTCTGTAGTGAAGTTTGAAATTTTTTATTATCCCTTGATCCAAGGGCTGACACTCTGCAGATGTGTTTGGTGGCAGAAAAACGATTTGAATGATACAATTCAATGTGCGGGTGAGATGCAGCATTATCCATGAAAAGAATAATTTTTCTGTTTTGACGAATCATGTTTTGGTTAAAGTGACTTATCCATTAGCTCATGATATCGTGTGTCATCCACGCTTTTTTATTAGACTTCCAGTCAACATTCGAAAGATTCAACTTTATGCCCTTGAAACAATGAGGACTTTGTGGTTTTCCTATAACAAGAGGTTGTTCAAAGCCTCCCAGCATATTTGTACACAATAGTACAGTCAAGCGTTTCTTAGAAATTTTTCCGCCCTGGCACTTTTCGTTTTTTAGACTCATTGTTTTTTCAGGAAGAGCTTTAAAAAACAACCCTGTTTCGTCACAGTTGTAAATATCCTTAGCTTCAAAATCACGACATAAATCTTCCAATTTGACAGTCCACTCTGTTACAACCCCAGTATCAACAGATCCACCTTCACCACTTACGGTTTTCCAAGAAATTTTATGCCGAGTTTTGAACTTGTCTAGCCATCCCACAGAAGCTTTGAACTCATTTACTCCCATAGATTTCGCAACCTCCAAAGCCTTTTCCATAATAATAGGCTCATTAATGGGAATTATTTTAGCACGTGCGCGACAAAACCACTCATACGTAACATTGTCAATTTGAAGTCCAACAGTTTTCGGGAATAATTTTTGAACCTGATCATTTCTGTGTTGCCAAAATTGTTTGAGCAGTTCATTTTTTTTCCTTTAGGATGTCACTTACCTGCATCTTCCTGATTTTGAATTTTGCAGCGAGATTGCGAACACTATTTTTTTGCCAATCATACGCATTAATGAGTTCGACTTTATCTTTTAAAGTTAAATGTTTACAAGAAGACATTGTGCACTTCACACGACACTGAGCAAAACTGAAAACTCAAACTCAAAAGACGAAAGGCCGATAAAATTCCCCCCCCCCCCTGCTCACATCGAATACATCAGAAGTTTTATATATGCCTTAAAATTCTTGAAAAAGGGTTTAGAACCGCGACTTAAACCTTGATAAAATTCAGAGAATCGGAAATAGAAAATAAACACACGATTGAGGCAATACGTGGAAGAAATGTTCCTAGAAAAAGAGCCGTGAGCTCGCCCACTGTCCATTATGGGGAGATCAAATTAAGTGTTAATCTAAACGAAACAGTGCAGATTGCCTGTCCGCGTCTGTTACAGAGAATGTCGGTGTAGAGAGATGTCCGTTAAAGAGAGGTGTCCGTTAGGAGAAGTTTCAATGTGTATATATATATATATATATATAAATGACAATATGAAAAAGAAAGTGCAAATCTATGGTATACTCAAAAAATAAAAATATATATATATATATACTGTTGTATAATACACGATCTTGGTGTCATTTTGAAGCGTCAACCAGAAATTGTGAGAGCAGGTACCACCACGTATGTCTCTATTTGCGTTGTAAATGTTAAGCAAGTAAATAGTGATTAGATTTAGAATATAAAAAGGTGCCTCCGTAGCCAGGTGGGCAGGAGCAGTAGTGCATAGCACACGCTTCTTGATTAGACCGGGGTTCCAGCCCGTACCCACCAAATACGGAGGATGCGGCAGGTCAGGGAATGACCACCGTATATTTCCAGCCTGGATAAAGGGTGAGGAAGGGCATCCAGCCAGGTTGGTGTCAGGAAGGGCATCCAGCCGTAAAAATTGCATGCCAAAACAATAAAAATGCTGACCCCATATAATAATGGGAAAAAGCAAGGACAAAAAAAATATTTTTCAATTTAAAAAATAAATAAATTTTCTGTTTATACTCTGGGATGACCACATAGTCAGAGGATATCACAAGACAGAGAATATAAGAAATAGCACTGTATTTAGCAGTCATGGGCTTGAACCCTGACTGCTCAAAGCATGTGTACTCTTGGGTCTGACCACTAAGCTATGGGTTAAGGACAAAAACAATTATGAAAAATGAAATGTTGTTAATGACAAGCATATGGTTTATGGTTGACTTAACAGAGGATAAAACAGAATAAATAAAAATAAACAAAATTATAAAAAGAACTTACTGTTTTCAGAAGCAATTATGTTTTAACTGTACATGATAAACTGGAGGCACTAAAAGTGAATATTATGCTCTGTGTTGCAACTTTATTATTATCCTTTCAAACTAAAATTCACATAGCATGTCCTTTTTATTTTTCTTCTTCTTGCAGTTCTTGCACAAGCTACTCTTCTGTTATATTCAACAAATACGACTTGGGGATATGCCTTTGGCAAGATTTTAATAAGCATTCCCCCAATTGTAAGCTTGAACAATAATTCTAAGTGTTTGGATTGTGTAATGTTGAAAACCAAATAATAATAATAGAAAAGAAGAAGAAGAAGAAGAAAAATAGAATGATAATATTAATAACAATAATAAGTAAACAATAAAAATCTGCATATGAAAGAATCCCTATTTGGCAATGATCACAGTGTAGTGTAGGATTTACGTATGATATCATTAATATCAAGGATAAAATGAAGGAATTTTTATATTCAAATTCTGAATAGGAAGTATTCAGGAAAGTAATTGTAGAAGCTACTTAGCTTTTCATACCAAGAGATATTGTTCAAGGTTTAGACTTAAATGGATAACAGAGCAGCTGATAAGACTAATGACAGGGAAGAAAAATGCATGGGATGATAATAAATTAACCAGGGACACAAAAGATTACAGTAAGTACAGACTAGTCTGCAATCAAGTCACAAAGAGGATTAGGCACTAATGCAGATTACAAAAAGTTATTGGCTATAATGCAAAGAAAAGTAGTAAAGAGTTTTGTGTAAGTTAACACTATAAACAAAGGAATGAACAATGTTCGCCCACTAGATATTAATGTATAACTAATGATAATCCATTTCTGGTTCACAAAATAACAATTTTGTGAACCAGAAATGGATGCTTCACAAAAAAAAAATTTTGTGAACCATCCCAAGGAAAGGTAGAGAAGAAATTGGAGGAATGGAGGAAAGCGTTGGAAGAGAGAGAGGTATGAGGATAAGTAGAACAAACACAGAATATATGGTATTGAATGGAGAAGATGAGAGTTCTATAAAACTTCAGGAGGAAAAGTTACCATCAGTTTCGAAATTTAAGTATCAGGGATCGAACGTTGAGGGGGATGGAGGATTGAGTGCAAAATACAGCATAGAGGGCAATGTAGATGGTTGAACTGGAGAAAGATGAGTGGGGTGCTGTGCGATAAGAAAGTAAATTGTAGAATGAAGGGAAGAGTGTATAAAACTGTGGTTAGACCCGCATTGATGTACGGCGCTGAGACATGGGCGATTGGGGCCCAGGAGAAGAAGATGGAAGGGGCAGAGATGAGGATGCTACGATGGATGTGTGGTGTGACGAGGAGGGACAGGATAAGAAATGATTACATCAGAGGTACGGTTAAGGTGGGCCTCTGAGTAAAAAAAATGCAGGAATCTAGGTTGAGGTGGCTTGGACATGTAAAACGAGGAAGTGAGGAGTATGTGGGGAAGAGGTGTGAAAAGTTGGAAATGATAGGGAAGAAGGGGGGAGACCTAAGCTGAGATGGAAGGACAAGGTGGCAGAGGATGGAGGAGAGAGGAAGCCCAGGATAGTGAGGAATGAAGGAAAAGAATTAAGAACAGAAATGCTGACCCCATATAAAAGTGGGAAGAAGGCAGGGATAAAGAAGAAGAAGACAAAATAATAATTTTGCAACTACTGTATATTCATATATGAAGTGTTTAAGAATGGGCATACCAGAAATTATTCCTAGGTGATAAATGATTTTGTAATAACTGAGAGGCCATTAGAAGAGAAACTGATGAGATTGCTAAATGTAAAGGCACGTGGGGGGGGGGGGCTGTTGGAATCTATCCATTTATATTAAAAAAGCATCAAAAGAAGGAGTAAACCTTTAGCAACTGAGAGCACCCTTGGATACAGGGAGGGGATAACTATGGACTGGAGATGTGCATTGTCTCCACTATTCATGAATGAACTAATGTCAGATGAACTAATGAGGCATGTGGCAGAGAAGAAAAATGCATGGCATACATACATATAAATTAATGGGTGACATGGAAGCCTATGATAGATATAACCTGGTCTGTAACCAAGTCACAAAGGAGGTTAGGCAGGCAAAGGCAGATTACGAGAAATCTTTGGCAAAGGATGCAAAGAAAAAAAGCTCTTTACTTATGTAAATTCTAGAAGGAAGAGGATGAATAAGATTAGCCCACTTGATATTGATGGTTCAACTGTTGATGATCCTGCTCAGGTAGCTAACAAAATAAATGAGTATTTTGAATCTACATTCACACATGAGGAGTTATTTGGGGAGGGGAATGCCAGAGGTGAATTAAACTCTGGCAGTGAGCTAGATGATTTTGTAATAACTGAGAGCAATGTGGAGGAGAAATTGTTGAAGGTAAACATAAGAAAAGCATCTGGGGTAGATGGGATCTATCCAGTTATATTAAAGTAGGCAGCAAAGGAAGTAAACAAACCCTTAGCCATAATTATGAGAGCTTCCTTGGACTCAGGAGAGGTACCCATGGACTGGAGATGTGTGAATGTGACCTCAATTCACAAAGGAGGATCAAAGGGCAACACAAGTAATTACAGACCTGTTAGTTTAACTTCTGTTCCAGGGAAATTAATGGAGGCACTGGTTAAAGAAGCACTGCAGGATCATCTAGACAAGACTTCATTTATAGATCGGACACAGCATGTCTTTGTTAAAGAGAAGTCTCGTCTGACAAATGTGATTGGATACTATGCTGTGGTCACAAAGGAACTGGATGCAGAGAATAACTTTGATATTATATATTTGGATCTTAGAAAGGCTTTCGATACTGTTGCACATAGAAGACTGCTGCACAAATCGGAGCAGTGTGGCAGTGGAGACAAATTGCTGTTATGGATAAAGGGATGGCCGAGTGGGAGAAGACAGAGAGTGGTAATCAATGGACACTACTCTTCGTGGACTAATGTTATTAGTGAAGCCCCTCAGGGTTCAATGTTGGGTCCATTGTTATTCTCTGTATTTATTAATGATATTGATGATGGTATATCAGCTTAATGTCCAAGTTTGCAGCCAAGTTGGCAGGGGTGTTAATGGCACTAATGACAGTATGCTGCTGCAACAGGATCTAGAAAGGTTGAGCAGGTGGGTTGAGAGGTGGCAACTGAAGTTTAACAATGACAAATATAAAGCTGCATATGGGGAAACAGTAACCCCACAGTAAAGTATCAACTGTGTACTATTACACTGACAGTGTTAGAGAATGAAAAGGACCTGGGGGTAATTGTGCAGACAGATATGATGTTTTCTGAGCAGTGGACGGTGTGCAAGAGTAGCTCGTGGTGCATTTTTAATGATATACAGGAATTTTTTTAGCAGTGATAAGGAGGTGATTATCCCCTTGTATAAGGCAATGGTCAGGCCACCTTGAGTACTGTATAAATAATGTAATATGTTTTAGTAAACTGTATACGTGTCTGGAGGCCTCATTTTAAGAAGCATGTAGAGCTGCTGGAGCAAGTACAGAGAAGGGCAACAAGATTAGTGGAACAAAGGGTTGCTCTTATAAAGAAAGGCTTAAGTTTTGCAAATTACAATATCTAGAAACTAGTCACCTGTGAGGTGATCTGATTGAGGTGTATAAAGCCTTGAATGGTTTAAGCATGCTCAGTGCTGATGGGATTCTTCCTCTTGCTCAGAATAATCATCTGAGAGGGCATAAATTCAAATTGGATAGATGTTATAGGATATGCAGAAATTTGCCTTTAGCCAGTGTGTGATTGATTGCTGGAACAAAGTTCCATCTGTCATTGTAGAAGTTGATAGCTTAAATAGATTCAAGGCAGAACTAGACAAACATTTGAAGCAAGTGGATGGGTGAAATTAGAAGATTTGGGGTGTTTTTCGACTGATGCTATATTAGCTTGCTTTCTTGCATAATGTGCCTCTACTTATGCTAATGCTACCTGTCAGCATCAACTACCCACGGAGACAACTTGTTTCAATAATTACACTCACAATTGGATTGTCATGATTGCGATACCAGGGTATCTGTTGACTAGACGGAAACCTTTGGCAATACAGCGTAACCCCACCCCACCAATTTGAATTTGTTCCCCTAGTTCTGGAATGATTTATAAAAGAGAACTTTTCACCCTTTTTAATTTTACTTTTCTTTCTCAGTTCCTTAAATACTTCAATCAAATCTCTATGTTGTCTAGTTTCCAAACTATCTGGCTCATGTATTGGAAGCCATTTCTTATATGGGCATCCTTTTGCTATCTCACGAGGTATGTTGTCTCTATTTAAACCTTTAGAAGCTTGATGCCTTCATTCAAGTGTCCTCTCCTTGCATTATTCAGTGGCATTATGATCTTTGATTCTTTCTACAAGCAAATATTCTAACTCCTGCCCATCCCTACAACTTGTCTATACTGTTTGGAGAACTTCATGTCTGATGATATCATTGTCTTCCAAATCAATTTTTTTCTTACTCTGTTGTTTTTAGTTTAATGCCACCAAGTGTGTAAATTACTTTGGGGTTGCTATAGTAGAAGTGTGTTATAGGTCTAATGACTGTGATAAGTACAATAAACAATGCACTGCATATAAATTATCAAAACGCCTATGGGATACATAAACAAGTCTGCCATCAAGTCTAAAGGTTAGGCAAGCTAAGGCAGCTTAGGCTTCTGTATTACTTGATAATTTATATGCAGTTCACTGTATTTTAGTAATAGTGGAGAGGAAAGGGGAAAAGAAATTGTTGATGTTAAAAATAAAAAAACATCTTGGGTGGATGGGATCAATCTAATTATATTAATGGAGGCAGCAAAAGAAGTAAGCAAACCCTTACTGATAATTATGAGAGCATTTTTGAATTCAGGGGAGGGCACTGTGGACTGGAGATGTGTGTGAATTGTATCCCTAATTCACAAAAGGGGAATCAAGGGATGACATGAATAATTGCAAACTGGTTAGTTCACCTTGTTTTCCAGGAAAAATAATGGAGTCACTGGTAAAAGAAGTAATGCAGGGCCATCTAGATAGGAGTGCAGTTACAGTGGCAGACAAAAAAACTGCATCACCTTAAAAAAAGTAACATTTTAGTGAAATGTATAAGATATTGTTTGATTACAGTCATTTTGTTTCCTTTGCAAGTAAAAGGTATTGTGTCAGATAATGCTTCTATAGCATCAGACAGTAATTGCAAGGTATTGCATCAGCAATTTCTATAAATACGTCATTGGAAGGGTATACATGCTCATTAGTATCATGTTTTGCAGAGGTATAAGCATCGCTCCATATGTTCAGTTCACACCAAGAAAAAAAAGTGTAACTGTTGCTCTGTCCCAGGAAGAGCTTTCTACGTGTGCTATCACTGATAAAATAGGTTGCCATCAGTTAACATTATCACAGATGCTGAAATTAAAGTGGGAAACCGGTGATGTGAAGAGAAGATCTGGATCAGGCTGTAAGAAAGTGATTACACCTTCCTAAGATCGATATTTGAAATGGCTATGCCTTCATAATCACCATGCTAGTCATCCTGATCTAAAACTGGACTTTGAGATGGCCTTTGGTGTTGAAACAAAGGCACGAACTATCTGAAGACAGCTTTCAGAATGTGGTCTGCATGCCTATTGGCCCAAGAAGAAGCCTTTGTTGACCCAACAAATGTGCAGGAAGCGACTTGCTTTGGCTAAAACGCATGTTTTGTACACAAAACAGCAATGGGAGACTGCCAACTTTTCTGAAGAATTGAAATTCAACCTGCGTGGCTCGGATGGGAATTGATATGTCACAAGGCGAAAATCAGAGGCATACCATCCTGACTGCATAAAACCGACTGTAAAGTTCCCTGCTGTTCAGATGGTCTTGGAATGCATAATAAGCAATGGAGTGGGGTGAATTAAGTTTATTAAAGGGAAGGTGAATGCAGAAACCGACACTGCTACCTTGGAGGCGTGCCTGAAACCCGTTATTAGGGATCACCACACAGATGTCCAAAACTGCATTTTTCAACGGGACTTAACAACTTTCCACACAGCAAAATTGTTAAGTTGTTTTATGCTGTGAGTTTGTCTATATGTCTCACAGTTTAAAATATACTTAAACCAATGTTTTCCCACATTTTTTTCCCTTAAGGTGCAGTCATACCTCAGAAATCCTGGCATTACAGTGTTGGACTGGCCCAGCAACAGTGTAGATTTAAAACCTATTGAAAACTGCTGGTACATAATGTCATCTAAAATTGCTCAGAAGAAGCAATCAAGTAAGATTCAGTTGCAGGAAAGCATTGCAATGGTGTAGTATCACGAAATTGGCAAACCATACAAATTTGTATATCAAGAATACGGTTGCCTAATTGTTGCGAGATCATTGCAAGGCTGTAAAGGCAGCTCGAGGAGGAACAACAAAATACTGAGGACTTATTTTACTGATTTACAAAAAATAATACTATTAAGTTAACTTGTCGTTTCAGTTCATACACGTAAATGCAATAAAATGTATGTATGGTTTCATGATTTCCATTAATTATGCATTTTACCCTTTGGGAAGATATTTATGGCAATTAGGTATATCAGGTGAAGTCTTTTTATTGGATGTCATTCACAGAGATATATATCCCACCTAACAAATACACTTCGAACATTTCTGCAACACACACAATACAATGCAAAACAGATTATTTGCAAAATTCACAAGTGATGCAGTTTTTTGTCTGCCACTGTATATTTCCGTTACACCGTGGGTTTGATAAGGAGAGATCTTGACTGACCAATTTCATTGGATACTACGCTGCAGTCACAAAGGAAGCGGATCCAAAAAATAATTTTGCTATCATATACAGATTCTGCAGACTAATAGTGAAGAAGGTGGTAGATGACTCTCATCAACTGGTGCAATACCTCTCATCAATTTGTGCACCACTTTCTTATTGGAGACTTGAAGTGGAGAAACCCATGTTTAGTCTCCAGAGCTGTTCTGGTCAAACCTTCCCGATCTCTTTCATCATGGAGTATGACTGATGGATTTTGAGGTTATGATGGACATCATGGTAAGATCCAAACTTCCTTACATTTCGAGGGTACAGCTCTAAACCGGTGTTCACGGGCTGGCCATTAGTTAGTACAGCGAACCGAACCTATTGGTAACTGTGTGGGAGGCTTCCAGATCACATAGAGTATATTACTTCTACTCTGCCAGACAGTGATTGGAGGGAGTCCGAGTAGTGTGTATGCGGGGGGCATTGTCGAGGCTATGTTATGTCAAGGATATGGGCATTGTCGAGGCTATGTTATGTCAAGGATATGGGCATATATTCTTACCATATGTATGCCATATCCAAAAATTTCATTACTTCATAAAACATGTTCCCCCCCATCCCACTTTTTCTTACTATCGAATAAACCATGAATTGTCAAACTAATAGAGTAAGCTTATCTCTGAAAAGAACTAACCCTACCAAACACTTCCTAGTTCATTTCACAAATATATGTGGTCTCAGTTCTAATCTCAATGATGTCCATTTCCAGTTGCAGTCTGCCAAACCCCATGTACTTTTTCTGACAGAATCTCAGTTATCGGTTGATTCAACCACTGCTCAACTCAGGTGCCCAAATTATTCGCTGTATGATTCCTTTTGCCTCAAAGGTGGTACTTGGGCATATGTCTGCTCTGATATTCCCTGTCAGAGACTTGGTAATATGGAATCCCCTCTTTTTGATCTTCTCTGGCTTAAAATCTCTCTCCCTCATTGTGCGAAATTCATCTGTTGTCTCTACCGTTCTCCCAACTCCGCTAATCACTTTGGAGCTCTTCGACTACCTCTTTAGCAACTTGACTTTCTCCAGTCCAACTTTCCTAACAGTGAGGTAATTTTCCTTGATGATTTTAATGTTCACAACTCCAGATGGTTTCCATTTTCTAGTCATATCTACTCAGCTGGTCGATATGCTGAGGCTTTTGCAATTACTAATGACTTCGCATAGATTGTTCATTTGCCTGCAAGAATACTGTACAATCTTAACCATACAGCTCACACAATTCATTTTCTCACAAACAACCCTTCTAACTACACAATCGAAGTGATTGGTCCTTTAGGCACCACAGATCACAGCTTGGTAATTGTCTCTTCTCCAATGGAGCCTTTATCTCATGGTTATTCCAAACCTCATGTTGTTTGGCATTACAAGAATGAAAAATGGGATGACCAGCAAGATTTCTTCTCTTCTTTTCCTTGGTCGGTTTACTGATTAAAAACTTCTGATGTCAACATTTGGAATATATGGAAATGAATTCCAAAATTGGAAATATATGGAATCCTTTATTCCACACTCCAATTTAAAATCTTGTCCTTTAACTAAACCTTGGTTTTCCAAGAAATGTGCTAAGGCTGTTCAACAGAAGAATGTTGCATATCATAACTGGCCTGTTTCTAATTCTTCAGTTTCATTTTCTACCTACATAAAAGCTCACAACAATTCTAAAGCAGTTATTAATCAGTCCAAACTAGATATTGAACAGGCTAAGAGTAGGAAACTTGCTTCTTGCCCTTATGGTAGCCTAGCATTCCGGTCGCTTGCCATCTATTGGCCACAACTTTTGCCCATCTCTACTCTCACCTCTGTCAAAACCAGATGGTTCTGTTGTCACTTCAGCCATGGAAAAAGTTTACCTGCTAGCATCCCATTTTTCTTCCAACTCATGTATTAATGATCTTGGTAAAACACCTTGCCCCAATCCCAACATGCTCCATTCAATGCCTCCCGTGGTCTTCCATCAAAAGGATGTCAGAAGATTTTGACAAATCTTATTGCTAAGAAAGATCCAGGTCCTGATGGTATTTCTTTTTCCACTTGTTCTCAAAACCTGAGCTCCTGAACTTACTCCTTTTCTTTGCTGCCTTTTTTCACTTTCTTATTCCAAAGGTGTTTTTCCTTCTGCTTGGAAATTTGCTCATATCCGGTCTGTTGCAAAAAGGGTGAAAAATCCCTCCCATCCAATTATCATCCCATTGCAATTACATCTACTCTTTCTAAAGTAATGGAGAAATCAATTAACCACCAACTCTTAAACTACCTAGAAACCTTCCGTCTAATCAACAATCGGCAGTATGGATTCCATCAGTGTCGATCCACTGGTGATATTCTGGCTTATGTTACCCATTTACGGACAAATTCAATTGAAAATTTCTGTGACACACAAGCAGTTGCTCTTGACATTTCAAAGCCTTTTGATCATGTTTGGCATAAAGGTCTTCTAAACAAGCTTCCATCTTATGGTTTGCCAACTTTTTTTTGTAACTAGTTATCGAGTTTTCTCTCTGATCACTCACTGAGGGTGATGGTAGATGGCTCTCTGTCTTCTAACTTCTCCACTAATGCTGGTGTCCCCAAAGGTTCAGTTCTTTACCCCACTTTTTACTCTTGTATATTAGTAACCTTCTTCCATTGACTGCTAATCCTATCCATAATTTTGCCGATGACAACAGATTGCATTCCACTTTCCAGTTTGAGAAACTATGCCCTGTTCAATCAACTTCAACTTCTCGAATATCTGCTACCAATTCTTTAAATGCCCATCTCCAGTTATTTCTGCAGTGGAGCAAAGACTTAGTTGATTTCAATCCATCTAAAACTCAGACTTGTCTTATATCTTGCAAAATGGATTCTTCTGCTCCTATATGCTTATCTTTGGTGACACTGATTTCTAGGCAAGATGTTATATCTCTTTTGGGGATTACCCTCACTTCTAATCTCTCACGGCACAAACACATTACAAATATTGCTCTCTCTGTATCGAAAAAACTTGGTTTTTCTCTTTTACTATCGGCGTTACTTTTCTTCCAAACAGCTGTTTGATTGATTTGGTAGTTGTTGGCGCATCGGCTTCTGTGGCCATATTGCACCTCCCAAGGTTTTTGCAGTACTTTGATCCAAGCCCGAGGCGGGAATCGAACCCGCGACCTTTGGGTTGCCGGGCAGGTACTTTACCCACTCGGCTAGCCCGGTCGGCTTCCAAACAGCTGTTCACACTCTACAAATAGCAAATCCGCCCTACCATGGAATATTGTTCCCACATCTGGGGCAGTGCTCCCAAAACCTCTCTCTCTCAGGCTTCTAGATTCCAATCAGAAGAAAGGAGTTAGGTTAATTAATGACTAAAACTCTAACAGAGTCTCTCCACTTGCTGTCTCATAGACGTCCTGCTGTATTCCTTTTATTCAGATACATCCATGGGCACTGTTCTTTTGAATTGTCTTCTATAATTCATGCTCTCCCTTTCAAAACAGTCGGAACACGTGCTGCAACCAGCCAACATCCATTTACTATCCAACTTCAAACTCACAGAACCGGCATCTCCGTAGCCAGGTGGGAAGGAGCAGCAGTGTGTAGCACACGCTTCTTGATTAGACCGGGGTTCGAGCCCGTCACCACCAAATACGGAGAATGCGGAAAGGTCAGGGAATGACCACCGCATATTCCAGGAGCAATGTGACCTTAGTTGTTAATGCTCCTAAAAACCAAATAACAAACAAACAAACAAACTCACAGAACCAACTTTTCATCTTCTTCATTTATTCAATCAACTGCCGTTTTCTGGAACAACCTTCTTTCATATGTATTTCCTGAAAATTACAGTCTACAGAAGTTAAAGCCTAATGTCAATAAATATCTTCTTTCGTCTTCTCAACCTCAACCCAAGCATGGTACTAAGTAGTATAGGTTCTAATACCTCTAGTTTGTTTTGGGTTTTCATAAAATTTTTAAAAAAATTAATATAATATCGGTGTGTAGATACACCATAGACAACTCTTAAAAAACTACAAAGTAGTTGTTGTAGGCATCATTTGCTCTTTCTCATATTGTGCTCTGCCTTCACAACGAGTTGCCATGATATTGCACAACCTCGAATAAGTAACTCTTCACTAATAGAGAAAACTATTGTTACTTATTCTCAGTGAGTACCACCACCCACACATGTTTCAAGGCTATTGGCCTATCATCAGTGGGTGGGCAGGTACCCTGGTATTACAGACATGACGACCCAGTTGTGAAGATAATCACACAATATGAGAGATGCCAAAAGGTGTATATGACAATATTTAAAATAACTAAATGCACAAGGCATAATACATTAAGAGTTTAATATCTATATACAGTAATACCGCGACTTACGCGAACTCGGAGTTACGCGGTTCTTGATGTTTTCGTTTGGCAACACTGCTGCCCACTATCTTCAAGGTCGTTTTTCATATGTTATTGATATACGGTGCGACGGCGGAGAGTGAAAGTGAAAGATGAACAAAATTCAACTTTGCTACGCATGAGCTGCACACATATACAAGAATTTGTATTCCAACTGTCATATTTATATGTGTGCATTCGAATTCGTGCTCAACTTTAGTCGGAAATTACATTGTTTTCACGAGAGAAATGGATCGTGTCAGTCGAGCCATATACAGTCAGTCCTCGTATAACACGTGTTTACACAGCACGAATTCGATCATACACTATTTACAAATACGGTAACGATATATTATAATACAGTGGATTCCGGTTATTTGGGCCACCGGTTAATCGCAGCAGCCATTTATTTGGGGCAAAGCTTAAAAAACAGAAACCAATCGAGAAAATAGCCAGGGTTTACTTCGCTTAATTGGAACAGCATGCCGTTTAATCGGGGCAGGAGACCGCAGCACAGGAGATTACCCTACGATTGTCTCCGACGGTACCACGTGGTTCGGTCGAAATTCTGGAGGTCACAACCATAAAACAATAAAAACAATTAGCAGTCACCTGTTTATTGGGCTTTTCTGTTAGTGAAATCTATCATAAATGTACAGTTTGTTTGTTTGTTATTTGGTTTTTAGGAGCATTAGCAACTAAGGCCATATTGCTCCGGGATATGCGGTGGTCATTCCTGACCTTTCCGCATCCTCCGTATTTGGTGGTGACGGACTCGAACCCCGGTCTAATCAAGAAGCGTGTGCTGCGCACTGCTGCTCCTTCCCACCTGGCTATGGAGGCGCCTTAAAACGTACAGTAAACTCGATCTTACTGAATTTGCGATAATACCGACAGCTGGAATTCTGTGGGTTATTATGGTGAAATGTGTTTACACTTCCATGAAATCTTAAATCATATAAAAAAATTAATTTTCAGATCTTCTCTTCATTCCTATTTCTAAAGCTTTGTAACTCGTTACTCGGTTCTCACTTGCGCTTATTGTGTTACTTGCAATTTGTGTGTGCTGTGTTGTTTGTTATTGATTTCTTATCTTTTTACTGTTTTAAATTTTAATCCCACGCCCACAAATGTCAGTGAACAGAAATGTCAACTAGTTCGTATGTACATACAGTACATATCAATTATTCCAATTTTCACGTATCATTTAATTTTTTAATTGGTAAGGTAATAAAGGGTAAATTTGTGCTTAACATATCTTTGCTTTTATAGCCTGTGGATAATATTCCTCCTATTTTCGCTAATTAGAATCGCTGTTTAATAGAATTAAAATTCAATTCACAAACGTGATCACAATGACAGGCGCTTACTGCACATCGTATAGTGAACGGTACTTTACTATGTTGAGTTCGTGGTAACGTGATTTGATTGTACAGTGAACCAATTGTAAAAAAAGGGAGGGGGTTACATTGTATTTTTAACTATTTTAACTATTTACGTGAAATTTCGGATAATTGGGGCAGCCACTTAATCGGGCCAAAATGCACTAGTCCCGATGTGTCCCAAATAACCAGAATGGATTGTATAACACGAACCGAATTGGCTTATACATGATTCGCCTTTGTGTGTACAAGAAATGGCAGTCGAACGCAGAATCACCCCAACCGAACGCAACACGATAGGAATGAAGAGAAGATTCTGAAAATGTATTTGTTTTAGGGGAAACACATTTCACCATAATAACGTAAAAACCAACACAATTCCAGCTATCGGTATGCAATTAGATCGAGTTTACTACCAGTTTATAACAGATTCTACTAGCAGAAACGCAACTGGATTTTTATTGTTTTATGGTAGTAACCCCTAGAAATGTGAGGTGTTAATAGTGTATCTCAGCCTTTATGGTCGTGTTTATTCAGTTGCTACATGCGTGCAGCTTTGTTTATGCGTATCAAGCGTACCTCCTCGTTTTGTAATTCTGCTTTATTCCCTAAAAATGAGTAAAATACTTAAAAGGTATGAAAAGGAAGCGTCTTGGTGAAGACAGTGCAGATTCAGAGAGAAAAAGAAAAGCAATTATCGATAAACAGAGGCGGACTGGGTCAAAATTTCTTACCAGGGAAAATTTATAGTGGCCTCATACTATGGTCTATGGCCAAAATCACACAGGCCCGCCGGGGTTTCCCTGGTAAGGCTTATAGCCAGTCCGCCTCTGTCGATAGAGCAAAAATATGAAATTGTGAAATGCTTTGAGCGAAATGAAAGACCATGTGATATTGCACATGCTACAGGCCTAAATGAGGCAACGGCGAAAAGCACATGACAATTGCAAACTTGACAGAAGGTCTCAGCTCAATTGAAAAGGGCTTAAAAATTTTAGAAAACATAGACTACAACGAAGAACGTGTTATAGCTACAAAGCAAGGAATAAAAAAATTATTAGCTTGCTACGAAGAAATTCTGTGTGAAAAAAAAGAAGTCTCTGTGTTGTTAGACAAATTTGTTAGATTTCATGAAGCCATCGACATCGAAATAACTTTTTTACGTAAGTCATTTATTCTTTTAATACATATTTTGTATTAATATGTATAAAGAACTGCAATTTTATTAATATTTTTCTTCTACACTAGTGTTTTTGTTAAACCTTCGTCCCAATGAAACAAAATTAATATGTATTTATATGCAAAGTTGTACCCCGACTTACGCGAATTCGACTTAAGTGATTTTCGTCGGACCCACCAATCGCGTAACTTCGGGGTATTACTGTAATATCGGTGTGTAGATACACCATAGACAACCCTTAAAAAACTACAAAGTAGTTGTTGTAGGCATCATTTGCTCTTTCTCATATTGTGCTCTGCCTTCACGACGAGTTGCCATGATATTGCACTACCTCGAATAAGTAACGCTTCACTAATAGAGAAGATGTTGTTATTTGGTTTTTAGGAGCATTAGCAACTAAGGCCATATTGCTCCGGGGATATGCGGTGGTCATTTCCTGACCTTTCCGCAAACTCCGTATTTGGTGGTGACAGGCTCGAACCCCGGTCTAATCAAGAAGCGTGTGCTACGCACTGCTGCTCCTTCCCACCTGGCTACGGAGGCGCCAATAGAGAAGACTATTGTTATTTATTCTCAGTGAGTACCACCACCCAGACAGTTTCAAGGCTATTGGCCTATCATCAGTGGGTGGGCAGGTGGTACTCACTAAGAATAAGTAACAATAGTCTTCTCTATTAGTGAAGCGTTACTCATTCGAGGTAGTGCAATATCATGGCAACTCATCGTGAAGGCAGAGCACAATATGAGAAAGAGCAAATGATGCCTACAACAACTACTTTGTAGTTTTTTAAGAGTTGTCTATGGTGTATCTACACATCGATATTATATAGATATTAAACTCTTAATGTATTATGCCTTGTGCATTTAGTTATTTTAAATATTGTCAAATACACCTTTTGGCATCTCTCATATTGTGTGATTATCTTCACAACTGGGTCGTCATGTCTGCAATACCAGGGTACCTACCCACCCACTTATGATAGGCCAATAGCCTTGAAACATCACTTGGAACCCTACCCACCCACTGAAGAAGGGCCAAATAGCCCTGAAACGGCACCAGGGGGAGCCTGATGATGGACGCCACGGTAGCCAGGTGGGAAGGAGCAGCAGTGCGTAGCACACGCTTCTTGATTAGACCGGGGTTCGAGCCCGTCACCACCAAATACAGAGGATGCGGAAAGGTCAGGGAATGACCACTGCATATCCCGGAGCAATATGGCCTTAGTTGCTAATGCTCCTAAAAACCAAATAACAAATAACAAAGCCTGATGATGTCCGGAGTATCCAAGAATAGGTAACAACAGCCTTCTCCACTCTGGAAGCATTGCCTATTCGAGGAGTTTATGAGCTTTTGAGTGGTGTGAGTTGAAGGAGGTACTGTCCCTTTCATTCTTCTACACCATTTCTTTTCCTCTTCCACTCCTACTATTACTTTCCCTCTATCTTTTTGCTTTTCTAAGTCTAATAGGGACAACTAGATAGTTGAGTTATTATCCCACACAAATACAAAATAGCCTTGAAACATATCTGGGTGGTAGTACTCACTGAGAATAAGTAACAATAGTCTTCTCTATTAGTAAAGCGTTACTTGAGGTATTGCTGAAAACATCAAAGGCAGATATTTTTGGGATATCAGAGACTTGGTGTCACACAGAAATAAGGAATACAGAACTGGAATTTGGAGAGTACAACGTCAACAGAAAGGATAGACAGGATAGGAAGGGAGGAGGGGTTATGCTATTAGTTAAGAAATACATAAAATCCGAGGAAGTGAAGCCAGTGGACATCGCTGGATAGCGCAGTGTCGAGTCAGTTTGGTGTGACATAAGCATTGGGAGATCAAAATTGAGAGTAGGAGTGTGCTATAGGCCTAATGACTCTGATGAGTATAATAAGAAACTGTACAGGGAAATAGAGTGGGCCAGTAAATCAGAGAGCCTTATAATGGGAGATTTTAATTTCCCAGATATTGACTGGAATTTGGAGGCTGGTCACTCACACATTAGCAAGGCTTTTGTGGATTTATTGGATGATTGTTTTCTTCATCAGCATGTTCGGGAGGCAACTAGAGGGAGGAATACTCTTGATTTGATTATCAGCAGTGATTCTTCATGCATTAAGAATCTGCAGATAAATGAACCACTAGGTGACAGTGATCACAGTGTGCTGAAGTGGGATTTACTCAAAGAGGTAACTACCATTAGGGGTAAAGGGAAGGGTTATTGCTTTCGTAAAGGCGACTACGATGGACTGAGACAGTATTTAAATTCTATACAGTGGGACCAACTGATGATGTTACCAACAGCAAATGCAAAATGGGAAGCATTCAAAGAACTTATCTTGGAAGCTACTAGGCTTTACATACCAACTAAGAAATATTGTTCAAGGTTTACACCTAAATGGATGTCAGATGAACTGATGAGGCATATGGCAGAGAAGAAACATGCATGGGATACATACAAATTAACACATGACACAGAAGCTTATGATAGATACAAGTTGATCTGTGACCAAGTGACAAAGGAGGTTAGGCAGGCGAAGGCAGATTACGAGAAATCTTTGGCAAGGGATGCAAAGAAAAACAGCAAAGAGTTCTTTACTTATGTAAACTCTAGAAGGAAGGGGATGAATCAGATTGGTCCACTTGATATCGATGGGTCAACTGTTGATGATCCTGCTCAGGTAGCTAACAAACTAAATGAATATTTTGCATCGACATTCACACATGAGGAGTTATTTAGCGAGGGGAAAGCCAGAGGTGTATTCAACTCTAGCAGTAAGCTAGAGAATCTTGTAATAACTGAGAGTAAAGTGGAGGAGAAATTGTTGAAGATAAACACAAGAAAGGCACCCGGGGTGAATGGGATCTATGCAGTTATATTAAAGGAGGCAGCAGAGGAAGTAAGCAAACCCTTATCCATAATTATGAGAGCTTCCTTGGACTCAGGGGAGGTACCCACAGACTGGAGATGTGCAAATGTGACCCCAATTCACAAAGGAGGATCAAAGGCTGACACAAGCAATTACCTGTGAGCTTAACTTCTGTTCCAGGAAAATTAATGGAGGCACTAGTTAAAGAAGCACTGCAGGATCATTTAGACAAGACTTCAGTTATAGCTCAGACACAGCATGGTTTTGTTAAGGGGAAGTCTTGCCTGACCAATTTGATTGGGTACTATGATGCAGTCACAAAGGAACTGGATGCAGGGAATAACTTTGATATTATATACTTGGATCTTAGGAAGGCTTTTGATACTGTTGCACATGGAAGACTGCTGCACAAATTGGAGCAGTGTGACATTGGAGGCAAATTGCTGCTGTGGATAAAGGGGTGGCTGAGGGGGAGAAGACAGAGAGTGGTAATCAATGGACACTGCTCGTCGTGGACTAATGTTATTAGTGGAGTCCCTCAGGGCTCAGTGTTGGGTCCATTATTGTTTTCTGTATTCATAAATGATATTGATGATGGTATATCAAGCTTAATGTCGAAGTTTGCAGACGATACAAATGTAGGCAGGGTTGTCAAGGACACTACTGACACTATGCTGCTGCTGCAACAGGATCTGGAAAGGTTGAGCAGATGGGCTGAGAGGTGGCAAATGAAGTTTAACATTGACAAATGTAAAGTACTACACATGGAAAACAGCAACCCCAGAGCAACGTATTAACTCTGTGGTACTACACTGACAGTGGTGGAGAATGAAAGGGACCTGGGGATGGTTGTGCAAGCAGATATGAAGTTCTCTGAGCAGTGCAGATGGGCTGCAAGAGTAGCTCATGGTGTATTGTCAATGATATATAGGAATTTTTCTAGCAGGGATAAGGAGGTGATTATTCCCTTGTATAAGGCAATGGTCAGGCCACACCTAGAGTACTGTATACAGGTCTGGAGGCCTCATTTCAAGAAGGATGTAGAGCTGCTGGAACGAGTACAGAGAAGGGCAACAAGATTAGTGAATGGAACAAAGGGGTGCTCTTACGAAGAAAGGCTTAAGTTTTGCAAATTACAGTGTCTGGAGACTAGGCACCAGCGAGGTGATATGATAGAGGTGTATAAAGCACTGAATGGTTTGAGCATGCTGAATGCTGATGGGATTCTTCCTCTCACTCAGAATAATCACCTGAGAGGGCATAAATTCAAATTGAGGAAAGACAGATGTAGGATAGATGTGCGGAAATTTGCCTTTAGCCAGCGAGTGGTTGGTTGGTGGAACAGACTTCCATCGCTTGTCGTGGAAGTTGATAGCCTAAATAAGTTTAAGGCTCAGCTGGACAGGTATTTTGAATGAACAGAGGGGTGAAGTGGAAGTGGGGTTTTTTTTTTGTTTTGGCTGATGTTGCATAAGCTTGCTTTCTTGCATCAAATGCCGCTACTAATGCTAATGCTAATGCTAATACTTATTCGAGGTAGTACAATATCATGGCAACTCGTCGTGAAGCCAGAGCACAATATGAGAAAGAGCAAATGATGCCTACAACAACTACTTTGTAGATTTTTAAGAGTTGTCTATGGTGTATCTACACATCGATATTATATAGATATTAAACTCTTAATGTATTCTGCCTTGTGCATTTAGTTATTTTAAAAAAATTAATAAATAAAATAGAGCCATGTGATGTAAGAAAGCAAGTGTATGAGCTTAAAGTAGCATCAATAAGCAAAAAAAGGAAAATTTAAACACATCATCAATTACATAACTGTCTTTTCTCAATTTCAATTTATGCCCATCAGGTTCATAAACTGAGCAAGCAGGAGAATCCCGACAGAATTCAACAGTTTCAATCCATCGAAGTCCTTATACACCTCAATCAGATCACCTTGCAGATGATTATCCTCCGGCCACTGGAATTTGTAGAACTTAAGCATTTCTTGGTATGAAGACCCCTTTGCTCCCCTCACCAATCATGTTGCCCTTCTCTGTAATCATTCAAACAATTGTACATCATTCCACAAATGAGGCCTACAGACCTGTACACAAGACTCAAAGCAGGCCCTTACCACTGCCTTATACAAAGGGATTATCACCTCATTTTCAATATTATCTTCTCTCACTCAAACATCCTTTTCTCCATTTTAGCAACTTGCCGTTAATGCCATACTGCTCAAATTTGTACAGTAGACTTCCTTTTGCCTCAGAATCAAAGCTTTTCTAAAATCCAATTATATGATATCAAAATTATTCTTTGTATCTGTTTCATTTGTGATCACATCATAGTATCCAATAAAATTTCTGAGACAAGACTTCCCCTTAACAAATCCAGGCTGTGTCTGAATTATAACTGCAGTCTTGACTAGAAAATCCTGCACTGCTTCCGTAACCAGTGACTCCATTATTTAACCTGGACTAGGAGTTAGACTGAAAGGTCTGTCATTACGTGTATCACTCTTTCATCGAATTTTGTGAATTGGGGACAAATTTGCTCAACACATGTCCATGGGGACCTCCCTGGAGTCCAAGGAAGGTTTCATAATTATGGCTAAAAGTTTGCTTACTTCCTTTGCTGCCTCATTTAATATAACTGGATATATCTCATCCACCCGACGTGCCTTTCTTATGTTTAACTTCAAAAATATCCCCTCCACTTTGCTCTCAGTTATTACAAAATCGCTCAGCTCCCTGTTAGAGTTTGATAAACATCTGGCATTCCCCTAGTTGGTCAACTCCTCACTTGTGAATGTAGATGCAAAATACTCAATCAGTTTATCAGACACCAGAGCATGATCATCAATAGTCAACCCATCTATGTTAAGTGGTCCAATCTGATTCATACCATTCCTTCTAAAGTTTACATAAGTAAATAACTCTTTGTTGTTTTTCTTTGCATCCTTTGCGAAAGATTTCAACTAAACTTCCTTCACCTGCTAACCTCCTTTTTGATTTGATTATAGACTAGTTTATATCTGCCATAGGCCTCTGGGTCACCAGATACTTTATATGCATCCCATACTTTCTTCTCTGCCACGAGCCTCATTAATTCACTGACATCCAATTAGGCCTAAACTTTGAACAGTATTTCTTAGTTGCAATAAAAAGCCTAATAACATTAGCATTAGTAGAGGCATATGATGCAAGAAAGCCAGCTTATGCAGCATCAGCCAAAAAAAAAAACTGCCACAACACCCCTCCATTCGTTCAAAATACCTGTCCAGATGAGCCTTAAATTTATTTAGGCTATCAACTTCCACAACAAGGGATGGAAGTCTGTTCCACCAACCAACTACCCACTGGCTAAATGCAAATTTCCGCACATCTATCCTACATCTGTCTTTCCTCAATTTGAATTTATGCCCTCTCGGGGGATTATTCTGAGCAAGAGGAAGAATCCCATCAGCATTGAGCATGCTCAAACCATTCAAGACTTTATACACCTCTATCAGATCACCTCACCTCACCTGGGCCTAGTCTCCAGACGCTGTAATTAACAAAACTTAAGCCTTTCTTCGTAACAGCAACCCTTTGTTCCATTCACTAATTTTGTTCCCTTCTCTGTATTCATTCCAGCAGCTCTACATCCTTCTTGAAATGAGGCCTCCAGACCTGTATACAGTACTCAAGGTGGCCTGACCATTGCCTTATACAAGGCAATAGTCACCTCCTTATCCCTGCTAGAAAAATTCCTGTATATCATTGACAAGACACCATGAGCTACTCTTGCAGCCCATCTGCACTGCTCAGAGAACTTCATATCTGCCTGCACAATTACCCCCAGGTCCTTTTCATTCTCTACCACTATCAATGTAGTACCACAGAGTCGGTAAGTTGCTCTGGGGTTGCTGTTTCCCATATGTAGTACTTTACATTTGTCAAGGTTAAATTTCATTTGCCACATCTCAGCCCATCTGCTCAATCTTTCCAGATCCTGTTGCAGCAGCGTAGAATCAGTAGTGTCCTTAACAACCCTGCCAACCTTTGTATCGTCTGCAAACTTGGACATTAAGCTTGATATGACATCATCAATATTATTTATAAATACAGAAAACAATAATGGACCCAACACTGAACCCTGAGGGGCTCCACTAATAACATTAGTGCACGATGAGCAGTGTCCATTGATTACCACTCTCTGTCTTCTCCCCCTCAACCACCCCTTTATCCATAGCAGCAATTTGCCTCCAGTGCCACGCTGCTCCATTTTGTGCAGCAGCCTTCCATGTCCAACAGTATCAAAAGCCTTTCTGAGAAGCAAGTATATAATATCAAAGTTATTCCCTGCATCCAGCTCTTTTGTGACTGCATCATAGTATCCAATCAAATTGGTCATGCAAGACTTCTCCTTAACAAAACCATGCTGTGTCCAAGCTATAACTGAAGTCTTGTGTAGATGATCTTGCAGTGCTTCTTTAACCAGTGTCTCCATTAATTTTCCTGGAACAGAAGATAAACTTACAGGTCTATAATTACTTGTGTCAGCCTTTGATCCTCCTTTGTGAATTGGGGTCACATTTGCACACCTCCAGTCTATGGGTACCTCACCTGAGCCAAGGAAGCTCTCATAATTATGGCTAACGGTTTGCTTACTTCCTTTGCTGCCTCCTTTAATATAACTGGATAGATCCCATCCTTGATCTCCACAATTTCTCCTCCACTTTACTCTCAGTTATTACAAGATTATCTAGCTTACTGGCAGAGTTCAGTACACCTCTGGCATTCCCCTCACTGAATAACTCCTCATGTGTGAATGTTGATACAAAATATTCATTTAGTTTGTTAGCTACCTGAGCAGGATCGTCAACAGTTGAATAATCAATATCAAGTAGACCAATGTGATTCATCCCCTTCCTTTTAGAGTTTACATAAGTAAAGAACTCTTTTCTGATTTTCTTTGCATCCTTTGCCAAAGATTTCTCATAATCATAATCTGCCTTTGCGTGCCTAACCTCCTTTGTGACTTGGTTACAGACCAGCTTATATCTATCATAGGCTTCTGTGTCACGTGTTAATTTATATGTATCCCATGCATTTTTTGTCTCTGCTATGTGTCTCATTAGTACATCTGACATCCATTTAGGCCTAAACTTTGAACAATATTTCTTAGTTGGTATGTAAAGCCTAATAGCTTCCAAGATAAGTTCTATGAATGCTTCCCATTTTGAATTTGCTGTTAGTAACATCATCAGTTGGTCCCACTGTATAGACTTTAAATACTGTCTCAGACCATCGTAGTCACCTTCATGAAAGCAATAACCCTTCCCTTTACAACTGATGGTAGTTACCTCTTTGAGTAAATCCCACTTCAGCACACTGTGATCACTGCCACCTAGTGGTCCTTTATCTGCAGATTCTTAATGTATGCAGAATCACTACTGATAATCAAACCAAGAGTATTACTCCCTCTAGTTGCCTCCCGAACATGCTTATGTAGAAAACAATCATCCAATAAATCCCCAAGAGCCTTGCTAGTGTGTGAGTGACCAACCCACAAATTCCAGTCAATATCTGGGAAATTAAAATCCCCCATTATAAGACTCTCTGATTTACTGGCCCACTATTTCCCTGTACAGTTTCTTATTATACTCATCAGAGTCATTAGGCCTATAGCACACTCCTACTCTCAATTTTGAACTCCCAATGCTTATATCACACCAAACTGACTTGACACTGCACTGTCCAGCGATGTCGACTGGCTTCACTTCCTTGGATTTTATGGGTTTCTTAACTAATAGCCCATAACCCATCCTCCCTTCCTATCCTGTCTATCCTTTCTGTAGATGTTGTACTCCCCAAATTCGAGTTCTGCATTCCTTATATCTGTGTGACACCACGTCTCTATATCCCAACACTATCCGCCTTTGATGTTTTGAGTAATACCTCAAATTCATCAAATTTATTTACCAAACTCCTACCATTGGTGTACACACAAGTATACATGCACCTGTTCCTATTCTTAGCTACCCTAACTCAACCCATGTTTTTTACTTTTACCACAATGACTCCCAGCAGTCTCTGAAATATCCTGCATCTTGTTTTCCAGGCTTCTGCTCATTCCAATAGAAGCAATGCAAGAATCACTTTCACCTCTGCCAGTGGCTACCGTTAATCTATTAGTCCTTGTATCCCCCCCCCCAAGCTAGCAGTTTTCCGACCCACCTAACACTGCCTCGATAGCATCAGCAAATATTCTTGCACCCTTTCAATTTAAGCGTATCCCATCTCTCCTGTTAACAAGTACACAGCAGGCCGAAAAAAATTCTACCCCTTGAGCCCTGCACAGTCTTTCCAGGGGCGAATTGATCGACAAGGCTCTCATCATATACTCTCTCCTATCGTGTCTGGGCAGAATTGCATACACTTTTAAATTCAACCCTAATTCACTGCTTTTTTTCAACAGTGACCTGTACTTTTTAAGTAATTCTGCCGGTCTCCTACTCTTAATATCATTAGTGCCAACTTGTACAACTATATCACCTTTTGCCCTTAAAAGATGATATTCGCTCTACAAATTCATCAACCTTTGCCCCTGGCAGACATACCCTGGTCCTGTTCCACCTATCCTTTTTATAAAGCATGTTCCCCGTTTCCCTGACAAAAGAGTCACCAACAACTACTAGTTTCTGTGGGACCAGCACTTTCTGCCTTGGGGATTGCCGCTGTGTTGCATGATGTTCAAGTTCAAGCTCTGGCATTGATGTGGGCAACTGAGAACTTGATGGGCCCCTCAATTTAGATCCTTCGAGGGTATCCACGCTGTCTTTCAAGCTCTCATATAGGCCCATAACAACGCTGAGTTGTCACCTCATTTCCTCACACTCCTTACATCACAAACACACAAAGACATCCTCCTTGGCAATGGTCATGTCCCATACCTGATTGCTCCACAAGCATCAAGCAGGCAGTGCATTTTAAAAGAAAATAGTCATCCTTCTAGAAAACAGTCATCCAATAAATTCACAAAAGTCTTGCTAGTGTGCGAGTGACCAAGCCACAAGTTCCAGTCAATATCTGGAAAGTTAAAATACCCCATTATAAGACATTCTGATTTACTGGCCCACTCTATTTCTCTGCACAATTGCTCATTATACCCATCAGATTCATTAGTCCTATAACACACACCCACTCTCATTTTAACTTTCCCAGTGTCACACCAAACTGACTCAACATTCCATTGTTCACTAACATCAATTCAATGTACTTCCTTAGATTTTATGTGTTTCTTAACTAACAGCATAATGCCTCCTCCATTCCTGTCTTTCCTTTCTAACAGATCGTACTGACCAAATTCCAATTCTGCTCTGCTTATATCTGTGTGACACTAAAGTCTCTGATATCCCAACAATATCTGCCTTTGATGTCTTGACTAGCACTTCTAGCTGATCAAATTTATTAACTATACTCCTAGCATTGGTGTACATGTAAGTATACATGCACCTGTTCCTACTCTTAGTTAGCCCAACACAGCCGATGTGTTTACTTGTTCCAGTATGACTCCCAGCAGACCTGAAAATCTCCATTACCTTGCTTTCCAGGATGCTGCTCATTCTAATAGAAGCAGTGCAAGAATCACTTTTCCCTCTTCCTTCTGCCACTGTTAAACTTTAAGTCTGTGTATCCCCCCCAAGCTAGCAGTTTTCCGACCCACCTAACACTGCCTCGATAGCATCAGCAAATATTCTTGCACCCTTTCTATTTAAGTGTACCCCATCGCTGTAGAAGCAGTCTGGCCTGTCAACCACTCCCTGATTAATATTTCCAAACCCATTAAATAAATAGCAGCTTATAATCTATCATTCATCATATGCTATTTATATTAATAATTTTAAATATATAAAAAAATTAAACATTATGATTGGAAAACTAAAGTATCTGTAGAATTTCATTGACACCAGAGAAAATACATACCTCTAAATAATCATAAGGACAATCACCTGGTCCTTCAACATCAAAATGCAAAAACTGAAGGTATACTAATTTACCCATGGGTAAAGTGATATCGTATATACATGTTCTGCTAGCAGGATAGGAATCAGGATAATAAGGAGAATGTAATACTCCTTCCATTGCTAAATATACACCACCACACACTGGAAAACAACATGTACATAACTTTAAAAAATTCTGTAAATAAAATTTTGTATTATACCTAGAAATTCATTTTATTTGAAATTCAAACCTATGCATATTGTACAGAATGATAAATATTACTTAAATCTTAAAAGTAATTATAATGTTTTTGTAACAGTAATTGTATTGCTTTTGCAATGTAATTATAATATTTTTATCAGCATTATCAATAGCAGTGCCATATGATGCAAGAAAGCAAGCTTATATAGCATCAGCCTAAAAAATCACTACCTTCCCATTTCACCCATCCATTCACTCCAAATATTTGTCTAGTTCTGCCTTCAACTTATTTACACTGCTGACCTCCACTACAATAAATGGAAGTTTCTTCCTACTATCAACCACCTGCTTACTAAAGCCAGCGGCGCCTCCGTAGCCAGGTGGGAAGGAGCAGCAGTGCGTAGCACACGCTTCTTGATTGGACCGGGGTTCGAGCCCGTCACCACCAAATACGGAGCATGCGGAAAGGTCAGGGAATGACCACCACACCGGAGCAATATGGCCTTAGTTGCTAATGCTCTTAAAAACCAAATAACAACAATAACAACTAAAGCCAGCAGGTGGATAATCGTTGGAACAAACTATTTAGTTCTGCACATAAATCCTACAATTGCCTTTCTTCAATTTGAAATTATGCCATTTACTCAGGTGAGGAATCTGAGCAACAGGAAGAATGGATTGAGATTCCTCAATCCATTCAATACCTTATACACCTCAGTTAGATCACCTTGGAGGTGCCTAGTCTCCAGAAGCTGCAATTTTCAGAACTTAAGCATATCTTGGTAACAGCAACCTTTTGTTCCCCAGACCAATCTCGTTGCCTTTCTCTGTACTTGTTCCAGCAGCTCTGCCTCCAGGCCTGTATAATGTACTCAAGGTGTGGAAAATGCCTGACCATTGCCTTATACAAGGGGACAATCACCTCCTTATCACTGTATATCATTGAAAAAACACAATGAGGTACTCTTGCAGCATTTTTGGACTGCTCAGCAAACTTCATATCTGACTGAACAATTACCCCCCAGGTCCTTTTCATTCTTCACTACCCTGAGGGTAGTACCACCCAATTGATACATTACTATGGGGTGACTGCGAACCTATATGCAGTACTTTATATTTGTCAATTTCTCAAACTTCAGTTGCCACCTCTCTGCCCATCTCCGAAACTTTTCTAGATCCTGTTGCAGTGGCATAATATCATTACTGTCATTAACAACCCCGCCAACCTTCGTGTCATCTGCAAACTTAGACATTAAGCCTGATATACCTTCATCGATATCATTGATAAATACCAAAAACAAAACCCTGGGGGTTATTATTATTTATTTTTTTTTTGGTAGTTGCTGGCACATCGGCTTCTGTGGCCATAATGCATCTCGCAAGGTTTTTGCAGTACAGTCAGTCCTCGTATAACACGTGTTTACATTACACGAATTCGATCATACACGATTTATAAATAGGGGAACGTTGTCTCATATAACACGAACCGAATTCGCTTATGCACGATTCGCCTTTGTGTTTACAAGAAATGGCAGTCGAACGCAGAATCACCTCAACCGAACGGAACACGATAGGAATGAAGAGAAGATTCTGAAAATGTATTTATGTTTTTTATATCAGTGAAGGGGAAACACATTTCACCATAATAACGTAAAAACCCACACAATTCCAGCTATTGGTATTATCGCAAATGCAATTAGATCGAGTTTACTACCAGTTTATAACAGATTCCACTAGCAGAAACTCAACTGGAAATTGTTTTTATTGTTTATGGTAGTAACCCCCAGAAATGTGCTTTAGTAAAATGTGAGGTGTTAATAGTGTATCTCTGCCCTTACGGTGTTGTTTATTCAGTTGCTACACGCGCGCAGCTTTGTTTATGTGTATCAAGCGTGTCTCCTTGTTTTGTAATTGTGCTTTATTCCCTAAAAATGAGTAAAATACTTAAAAGGCGTGAAAAGGAAGCATCCTGGTGTGAAAAGGAAGACACTGCAGATTCAGAGAGAAAAAGAAAAGCAATATCGATAAACAGGCGGACTGGGTCAAAAATTCTTACCCGGGAAAATTTGTAGTGGCCTCATAGTATGGTTTATGACCAAAATCACACCGACCTCCGGCCCACCGGGGTTTCCCCAGTAAGTAAGGCTTATGGCCAGTCCGCCTCTGTCGTTGGAGAAAAAATATGAAATTGTGAAACGCTTTGAGCGAAATGAAAGATATTGCACGTGCTACAGACCTAAATGAGGCAACTCCGAGAATTAGAAAGAATGCAGAGAAAATAAAAACAACTTTGATAGCAGGAACAACTCAAAGTGTAATTAAAATCCATTAGATTAAGACACAAAGAATTGGAAGAGATGGAACAGCTGTCATCTGTTTGGATAGAAAATCAAACAAAAAACAAGTTTCCCAACGATAGAAGCAAAAGCATTAGAAACATTTTATTACATAATAGTCGTAATAAAATACTTACGTATTTTATTACGATAATTAATTGTGTTTGGTAATGTTTAGGTTAAAAATGTGTGTTCAATCTTGGGTGGTCGGCACCTAACCCTATTTTTCCCATAGGGCCTGTTGTTTATATTGCACGATTTTGCATTGCACGAGGGTTTATAGGAACACAACTATCGTGCTATACGAGGACTGACTGTACTTTGATCCAAGCCCGAGGTGGGATTCGAACCCGCGACCTTTGGTTTGCCAGGCAGGCACTTTACCCACCCGGCTAGCCAGGTCGGCCTGTGGGTTATCAATGGACTAATGTTATCAGTGGAGTCCACTTATAACATTAGTCCATTGATAATCACTCTCTATCTTCTCCCACTCAACCATCCTTTTATCCATTTTAGCAACTTGCCCTTATTGCCATACTACTCCAATTTGTACAGTAGTCATCCATGTGACACAGTATCAAAAGCTTTCTTAAATCCAAGTATGTGATATCAAAATTATTCTTTTCATCCAATTCCTTTGTGATCACATCATCTAATCATAGTATCCAATCAAATTTGTCAGACAAGATTTCTCCTTAACAAACCTATACTGTATTTGAACTATAACTGCAGTCTCGTCTAGATGATCCTGCATCGCTTCATTAACCAGTGACTCCATTATATTCCCTGGAACAGAAGTTAGCCTAACAAGTCTTTAATTACTCATGTCCCCTTGATCCCCCTTTGTGAATTGGGAACACATTTGCATATCTCAAATCCATGGGGACCTCCCCTACCCTTGCTGCCTCCATCAATACAACTGGATAGAGTCCATCTGTCACATCTGCCTTTTTTTACGTTTAACTTCAACAATTTCTCCTCCACTTTGCTCTCAGTTATTACAAAATCACTTAACTCCCTGTTATAGTTTGATAAACTTCTGGCATTCTTCTCCTTGAATAACTCCTCATGTGTGAATGTAGATGTAAAATACTCATTCAATTTATCAGTTACCTGAGCATGAACATCAATAGTCAAACTATATATGTTAAGTGGACCGATCTGATTCATCCCATTCCTTCTAGAGTTTACATAAATAAAGAACTGTCTCCTGTTTTTCTTTGCATCCTTTGCCAAAGATTTCTCATTATCTGCCTTTGCCTACCTAACTGCCTTGGTGACTTGATTACAGTCTAGCTTATATCTGACATAGTCTTCTGTGCCATCTGAGAATTTATAAGCCTCCCATTCATATTTCTTCTCTGTCACAAGCCTCATTAATTTAAGTGATGTCAATTTAGGCCTTGAACAGTATTTCTTAGTTGGTATGAAAACCCCCCAAGATTAAATCCCTGAAGGCTTCCCATTTAGAATTCACTGTTGGTAATATCATCAGTTGATTCCACTGTATAGATACATATTTAAGTAAATAGTTACATCTTTAAGTAAATTTCACATCAGTGCACTGTGATCACTGCCACCTTTATTCCTTTATCTGCAGATTCTTACCGCATGAAGAATCACTACTGATAATCAGATCAAGAGTATTACACCCTCTGGTTGCCTCTCAAACATGTTGCTGTAGAAAACAGTCATCCAATAAATCCACAAAAGTCTTTTTAGTGTGTGAGTGACCAACCCACAAGTTCCAATCAATATCTGGAAAGTTAATATCCCCCATTATAAGATATTCTGATTTCTCTGCACAACTGCTCATTATATTCATCAGATTCATTAGACATAAAACACAAACCTACCCTCATTTTCCCTTTCCTAGTACTTATTCACACCACACTGACTCAACATTGCACTGTCCACCAATGTCAACTCTGTGACTGGGTTAAATGTTAGGGTAACTAAGAGTATGAACAGGTGCATTTACACCAATGCTAGAAATACAGTAAATAAATTTGATGAATTTGAAGTGCTGATCAAGGCAACAAAGGCAGATATTGTTGGGATATCAGAGACATGGTGTCACACAGATATAAGCAGTGCAGAATTGGAATTCAGAGAGTACAGTGTATACAGAAAGGATAGAAAGGGTAGGAAGGGAGGAGGGATTATGCTGTTAGTTATGAAATACATAAAATCTACAGAACTGCATCCAGTTGACATGGATGGACATTGCAAAGTTGAGTCTGTTGGTGTGACGTCATTCTTCTCTTTGTTGGTGATTCCTTTCTACTTCTGACTCTCTCTCTCTCTCTCTCGGGGTACTTGGAAATTTTTTTTGGCAGGTGTAGCATAAGCCTCAGGCTTCCTTGCACCATAGGCTAATAATAATAATAAATACGGGAAAAGATAAAATGAGAGTAAGAGTGTATTATAGGCCAAATGATTCTGATGAGTACAATGTACAGTTGTGCAGATAATAAATAGAGTGGGTCAGTAAATCAGAATGTCTTCTAATGTGGGATTTTAACTTTCCAGATACAGCAGACTCTCGATTAACCGGGACACTTCAAGACTCCAAATAAAAAAAAAATATAAAAAAACAAAAACCAACCAGAAAACAAAAAATTCAAGTAATAACTGGAATAGGTATGAACAGATATTTTGCAAGTCGTAAATAAACGACAAGCAGAATTATATTTTTTTATAGTATTTTTTTTTTTTTGTTTAGAAATCACGAAAATGATGGGTAAACGCAAAAGAGTTGCGTTTTCAGTTAAACAAAAACTTCAAATTATTCAAAAGTTTGAAAACGGTGCATCTGTTAAATCTCTAAGGAATCATTATATAAGGATGTATCAAAATGGCCAAACATTAACAAATATCGCGCAGAATTCATAATATAGTAGCAATATGTTACTAGACATTCCCGAATTATGTAAAACTCTACAAAGTAAGAAGTCCTGGAACGTATCTCTTACGTATGTCAGGGACTTTTGGATTAACCGGGAAATCAATTATCCGGGATTTGTTTTTTACCTTCTATTCTGGAAAATTGAGAGTCTATTGTATTGACAGGAATTTGTGGGCTTGTCACTCGCAAGCTAGTAAGATTTTGTAGATTTACTGAAGGATTGTTTTCGACAGCAAATGTTCGAGGGGCAACCAGAGGGAGTAATACTCTTGATCTGATTATCAGCAGTGATTATTCATGCATTAAGAATTTGCAGATAAAAGAACCACTAGGTGACAGTGATCACAGTGTACTGATGTGGGATTTAGTTAAATATGTAACTACCATCAAGGGTAAAGGAAACGGTTTTTGTTTTCATAAAGGTGACTATAGTGGTGTAAGACAATTTTTAAAATTCTATCTAGTGGGATCAACTGATGGTGTTATTAACAATGAATTCTAAATGGGAAGCCTTCAGGGACTTAACCTTGAAGGCTACTAGGCTTTTCATACCAACTAAGAAATACTGTTCAAGGTTCGGGCCTAAATTGACATCAGTTGAATTAATGAGGCTCGTGGTAGAGAAGAAAAATGCATGGAATGCATAAAAATTATCTGGTGACACAGAATACAAAAGTAGATATAAGCTAGTCTCTAATTAAGTCATAAAGGAAGTTTGGCAGGCAAAGGCAGATTATGACAAATCTTTGAGAAAGGATGCAAAGAACAACAACAACAAAGCATTCTTTACTTATATAAACTCTAGAAAGAAAAGGGATGAATCAGATTGGTCCACTTAACATAGATGGTGCGCCTATTAATGATCCTGCTCAAGTAGCTGATAAACTGAGTGAGTAGTTTGTATCTAAATTCACACATGAGGAATTATTCAAAGAAAGGAATGTTAGAAGTTAATCAAACTCTAACAGTGAGCTGAGTGATTTTGTAATAATTTAGAGCAAAGTGGAGGAGAAATTGTTTAAGTTAAACATAAGAAAGGCACCTGGGGTGGATGGAATCTATCCAGTTATATTGAAGGAGGATGCAAGGAAAGTAAACCTATTTATAATTATGGGAGCATCGTTTGAGTCAGGGGAGGACACCAATTCACTAAGGGGTTGCAAAGGGTGACATAAATAATTACAGACCTATTAGTTTAACATCTGCTACATGGAAAATAATGTTTCACTGGTTAAAGAGGTGATACAGGATCACCTAGACAAGACTGCAGTAATAGTTCAGACACAGCATCTGTTTATTAAGGAGAAGTCTTGTCTGACCAATTTGATTGGATACTATGATGTGTTAACAAAGTAATGATGGAAAAAATTATTTTGATATCATATACTTGGATTTCAGGAAAGATTTTGATACTTTGGTGCACATGGAACACTGCTGTATAAATTGGAGTGGTGTGGCATTAAGGGCAAGTTGCTGCAATGGATAAAGGGATGGTTGAGTGGGAGATGGCAGAGAGTGGTAATAAATGAATACTGCTCTACACGGACTAATGTTACTATCGGAGTCCCACAGGACTCGGACCATTGTTGTTTTGTGTATTTATCAATGATATCAATGAAGGTATATCAGGCTTAATGTTCATCTTTGCAGACGATACAAAGTTTGGCAGGCCTGTAAATAACGGTATAGACAGTATGCTACTGCAACAGGATCTAGAAAAGTTAGACAGAGGAGCTGTGAAGTGACAAGTGAAGTTTAACATTGACAAATGCAAAATACTGCATATGAGTAGCAGTAACCCAAGAGAAATGTACCAACTGTGTGGTACTACACTCTGGGAGGTGGAGAATGAAAAAGATCTGGTGGTAATTGTACAGTAAGATATGACATTATCTGAGCATTGTTTATAAGTTGCCAGAGCAGGTCATGGAGTTTTGTCAATACAGTAAACACCCGCTATTCGCGGGGGTTACGTCCCTGAGAAATGTCGCGAATACCGAAAACGCGAATACTGAGTTATGGCTCCCATAGTAATAAAGGGGTTCCGTTCCAAAGTATGAAATATAAAAGAAAAACTAGTCTAAAATTTTGTCTATGTATGCAAGCATATGGCATCGAAATGAAAATAAGAAACAATTTAATATTAAATGTAATATTTATTAGAAATTTCAAACAAACCTTTCAAACCAGCGCCTTTGCTTGCTAGCAAAAAAAAAACATCCCGCCAGTGCTATCAGCAGTTTCGCTAAAGTGTTGATAAAGGAGTTTTGCCTTTTCGCGAATGATGAGTGAACTTAACGGAATTTTATTTTGAGTTCGGTCTTCTATCCACAGATTTTAAGCTTTTTCCATTTTTTCTAATTTAACATCACGAGTTACAGAGCAAATTTTTGAAGCAAACAGCGCGTTTTCATGGACACTACGGCGGACTTTTTCTTCCGATTTTTTGATTGATCGTACCGTTGACTCATTGATTTTATAATGTTTTGCCACTGAGGAGACACTTTCACCATTAGAAATTTTGTCTAATAACTCAATTTTATTTGCTAATGTCATCACCTTCTTTGATATTTTCACATTTCCCTTGTTATTCGTTGCCATATTTTTGTAGGGGTTAGAAAGAACTTGTCCAAATAAAGTCACTTTCTTCCGTTAACACACTCGAAAAAGTCTGTTTTACACTGCAAAACGGCAGATTTATCACTTTTGTAAGCATATCAATTTATAAATTTATTCAATTTATAAACATATACATTAAAAGCAAACGACGAAACCTTCCATGACAAGCGCATAACACATACTGAACAAGCATTAGCGAGAAACATCCACGCTCGCAATTTTGTCACCCCTCTCCCCCCACCCACTGAGCGCTGTTTTGACCGGGAAAGATAATTTTAGCCACGCCCATGTTTTTTATGGCAGAAAATATTCACGGCGCTTTAAAATTCACATTTTTTTAGGTTTCATTTTATATTAAATCAGCGATCGCGAATACACGAAACCGCGAATACAGATACCGCGAATAGCGGGGGTTTACTGTAATATATAGGAATTTTGCTAGCACAGACAAGGAGGTGATTATCCCTTTGTATAAGGCAATGGTCAGGCCACATCTTGAGTACTGCTTACAGGTCTGGAGGCCTCATTTTAGGAAGGATGTAGAGTTGCTAGACTGAGTACAGAAAAGGGCAACAAGATTGGTGAGAGGAACAAAGAGGTGCGCTTACAAAGAAATGCTTAAGTTCTGCAAGTTGCAGCATCTGGAGTCTAGGCACCTAGACTCAAGATGCTGCAAGGTGGTTCTGGAAGGTGGTGTGATTGAGGTGTATAAGGCTTTAAATGGTTTGAGCAGGCTCAATGCTGATGGGATACATCCACTCACTCAGATTAAGAACCTGATGCAGCAGAGATTCAAATTGAGAAAGGACAGTTGTAGAATACATGTCTGGAAGTTTGCCTTTAGACAGCCAGTAGTTGATTGCTAGAACAGACTTCCATCTGTTGTTGTTGAAGTTGATAGCTTAAATAAATTTATGGCTGAACTAGAGAAACATTTGGAGGGTTCAGATGGGCGAAATGGGAATGTTTTTTTTTTTTTTTTTTTTTTTTGGCTCATCCTGTTAATCTTGCTTTGTTGCATCATATGCCTCAACTATCTATATGCAAATCAGCTTTTTTATTATTATTATTCTTTATAAAATAAAGCAACCCATAAAAATAGATAAATTTGTTAAAAGGAAAAGTAGCACTGAAATTTGTGAATCTGAAAGTGAGCTTACTTCAAAAGCAAAAAATGTCAATGAAATTAAACACGACCTAATCGCCAATATTGCAACAGTTTGCAATATACATTTTTAATTTTGTACACGAAGTCTGGTAGAAAATTTTTACAGGTTTCTTCAAAAAGGCCTCTAAGGTCGGGAGAGTAATACATATCCAGAATTTAAAACAAATACACCAACCGTTTAACTATAATGGTTTAATACTGAAAATTATAAAATGTACCAAACGATACTACACTGTAAAATAATATATGCAAAAAACTGATTTACAGTTTTTTGCATATTGCACTGATTAGCATTAGCATTAGTAGAGGCATATGATGCAAGAAAGCAAGCTTATTCAGCATCAGCCAAAAAAAAAAAAAAAAAAAAAAAAAAAAACAACCACTGCTCCCATTTCACCCCCCCGTTCGTTCGAAATACCTGTCCAGCTGAGCCTTAAATTTATTTAGGCTATCAACTTCAACAACAAGCGATGGGAGTCTATTCCACAAACCAACTGCCCGTTGGCTAAAGGCAAATTTCCGCACATCTATCCGACATCCGTCCTTCCTCAATTTGAATTTATGCCCTCTCAGGTTTATGCCCTCTCATTCTATGCCCTCTCATTCTGAGCAAGAGGAAGAATCCCATCGGCATTGAGCATGCTCAAGCCATTCAAAGCCTTATACACCTCTATCAGATCACCTCGCCGATGCCTAGTCTCCAGGCTCTGTAATTTGCAAAACTTAAGCCTTTCTTCGTAAGAGCAACCCTTTGTTCCATTCACTAATCTTGTTGCCCTTCTCTGTACTCGTTCCAGCAGCTCTACATCCTTCTTGAAATGAGGCCTCCAGACCTGTATACAGTACTCAAGGTGTGGCCTGACCAATGCCTTATACAAGGGAATAATCACATCCTTATCCCTGCTAGAAAAATTCCTGTATATCATTGACAAGACACCATGAGCTACTCTTGCAGCTCGTCTGCACTGCTCAGAGAACTTCATATCTGCCTGCACAATTACCCCCAGGTCCTTTTCATTCTCTACCACTGTCAGCGTAGTACCACAGAGTTGATACGTTGATCTGGGGTTACTGTTTCCCATATGTAGTACTTTACATTTGTCAATGTTAAACTTCATTTGCCACCTCTCAGCCCATCTGCTCAACCTTTCCAGATCCTGTTGCAGCAGCATAGTATCAGTAGTGTCCTTAACAACCCTGCCAACCTTGGTATCGTCTGCAAACTTGGACATTAAGCCTGATACACCATCATCAATATCATTTATAAATACAGAAAACAACAATGGACCCAACACTGAACCCTGAGGAACTCCACTAATAACATTAGTCCACGTTGAGCAGTGTCCATTGATTACCACTCTCTGTCTTCTGCCACTCAACCATCCCTTTATCCATAGCAGCAATTTGCCTCCAATGCCACACTTCTCCAATTTGTGCAGCAGTCTTCCGTGTGCAACAGTATCAAAAGCCTTTCTAAGATCCAAATATATAATATCAAAGTTATTCCCTGCATCCAGTTCTTTTGTGACTACATCATAGTATCCAATCAAATTGGTCAGACAAGACCTGCCCTTAACAAAACCATGCTGTGTCTGAGCTATAACTGAATTCTTGTCCAGATGATCCTGCAGTGCTTCTTTAACCAGTGCCTCCATTAATTTTCCTGGAACCGAAGTTAAACTAACAGGTCTATAATTACTTGAGTCAGCCTTTGATCCTCCTTTGTGAATTGGGGTTACATTTGCACATCTCCAGTCCATGGGTACCTCCCCTGAGTCCAAAGAAGCTCTCATAATTATGGCTAGGGGTTTGCTTACTTCCTTTTCTGCCTCCTTTAATATAACTGGATAGATCCCATCCACCCCTGGTGCCTTTTTTATGTTTATCCTCAGCAATTTCTCCTCCACTTTCTCTCAGTTATTAGAAAATAATCTAGCTCACTGCCAATGTTTACTTCACCTACGACATTCCCCTTCCTGAATAACTCCTCATGTGTGAATCTAGATGCAAAATACTCATTTAGATTGTTAGCCACCTGAGCAGGATCCTCAACTGTTGAACCATCAACATCCAGTGGACCAATCTGATTCATCCCTTTCCTTCTTGAGTTTAAATAGGTAAAGAACTCTTTTCTGTTTTTCTTTGCATCCTTTGCCAAGGATTTCTCATAATCTGCCTTTGCCTGCCTAATCTCCTTTGTGACCTGGTTACAGACCAACTTATATCTATCATAGGCTTCCATGTCACCCATTAATTTGTATGTATCCCATGCATTTTTCTTCTCTGCCATATGTCTCATTAGTTCATCTGACAACCATTTAGGCCTGAACCTTGAACAATATTTCTTGGTTGGTATGTAAAGCCTGGTAGCTTCCAAGATTAGTTCCTTGAATGCTTCCCATTTTGAATTTGCTGTTGGTAACATCATCAGTTGGTCCCACTGTATAGAATTTAAATACTGTCTCAGCCCATCATAGACGCCTTTACGAAAGCAAAAACCCTTCCCTTTGCCTCTGATGGTAGTTACCTCCTTGAGTAAATCCCACTTGAGCACACTGTGATCACTGCCACCCAGTGGTTCCTTTATCTGCAGATTCCTAATGCATGAAGAATCACTACTGATAATCAGATCAAGAGTATTACTCCCTCTAGTTGCCTCCCGAACATGCTGGTGTAGAAAACAATCATCCAATAAATCCACAAAAGCCCTGCTAGTGTGTGAGTGACCAACCCACAAATTCCAGTCAATATCTGGGAAATTAAAATCCCCCATTATAAGACTCTCTGATTTACTGGCCCATTCTATTTCCCTGTACAGTTTCTTATTATACTCATCAGAGTCATTAGGCCTATAGCACACTCCTACTCTCAATTTTGATTTACCTATGCTTATGTCACACCAAACTGACTCGGCACTGCCCTGTCCATCAATGTCGACTGGCTTCACTTCCTTGGATTTTATGTGTTTTTTAACTAATAGCATAACCCCTCCTCCCCTCCTGTCCTGTCTATCCTTTCTATACACATTGTACTCCCCAAATTCCAGTTCTGCATTCCTTATATCTGTGTGACACCATGTCTCTGATATCCCAACAATATCTGCCTTTGATGTTTTGAGCAATACCTCAAATTCATTAAATTTATTTACTAATTGATTTACATCAAATTGATTTACTGATTTAAATAAAATATACAATAAAAATTTAATATACAATAAAATATAAATAAAATATTTAAAATACAATAAAATTAAAAGTGATAAAACATTGACTGAAGCTTTCGGAGGCTTCCGCCTCCTTTCTCAACAACAATGATGTTTAAGCAACACATCCTTAAGTAACAGGCTCACAGCACACGTGGTTGACCAGGCGCATGCTCAATATTTCTTCCATATGATCCAGAACCGGAAGCGGCTTGGGAGCGTGGAAATATAAAACACTTGTCTTTTGCCAGGACCATGGCTTCCAGTAGGGGGTGAAATCGAACACCCCTGTCCCTATTCATACTATTGTTCTCAGACGAGCCTATCCACAAACTCTCCAGCCACTTACGGTCCCAGAACCTATGTGCCCGGTCAAGGATGACAGCATTCTTTGGTACATTTTATAATTTTCAGTATTAAACCATTATAGTTAAACGGTTGGTGTATTTGTTTTAAATTCTGGATTTTTATAGGTTTTACAGTGAGCCATGAACCAAAAAAGTTTGAGAATCACTGTGTTAGAGTTTAATAATTTCTGATCTCAATTTCTCTACAGAATTCCTCAAGAGTGAATTTATGTGCAAAATACTCATTCACTTTGTCAGAACTTTACAGAATCATCAAAAGCCGAACCATTGATATCAAGTAGAACACTCTGATTCTTCCCCGCCCTTCTAGAGTTTACATAAGTAAAGAACTCTTTGCTGATTTTTTCCACATCCTTTACCAAATATTTCTTTTAATATGCCTTCTCTTGCCTAACAACCTTTGTGCACTGATTGGAGACTAACCTACATGTACCACAGGATTCTGCATTACCTGATAATTTTTAAGTATGTCCTGCATTTTTCTTCTCTGCCAAAAGTCACATTAGTTCATCTGACATGCATTTAGGCCTAAACCTCGTTGTTGTTATTGTTTGTTTTTTTAGGAGCATTAGCAACTAAGGCCATATTGCTCCGGGGATATGCAGTGGTCATTCCCTGACCTTTCTGCATCCTCCGTATTTGGTGGTCACGGGCTCTAATAAAGATGCATGTGCTATGTACTGCTGCTCCTCTCCACCTGGCTACTGAGGCGACTTCCTAAACCTTGAACAGTATTTCTTACTTGGTATGAAAAATCTAATAGGTTCCAAGATTAATTCCTCGAATGCTTCCATTTTGAATTTGCTGTGTAACATCATTTTCTGGTTCGAGCCCATCACCACCAAATACGAAAGGTCAAGGGAATGACCACCGCATATTCCCGGAGCAATATGGCCTTAGTTGCTAATGCTCCGAAAAACCAAACATGTGTGTGTGTGTGTGTGTGTGTGTGTGTGTGTGTGTGTGTGTGTGTGTGTGTGTGTGTGTGTGTGTGTGTGTGTGTGTGTGTGTGTGTGTGGTATTGGCGCATTAGCTGCTATGGCTATAGTGTGCCTATTCGTAGGAATATTAAAAAATAATCCAGTTTAAATTCTGAAGTCTATTTATAAAAGATGATACACTCCAATTTGTTTTAAAAAGCAGAAAAGCTCGTTAACATTTGCGTCCTCTCCATGATATGATGTAAAGTCAATGGTTCTCGACGATTAGCCAGATTTTGAAGTATTGCAGCTCGATGTTGTTGATACTGTGGACAGTCAATCAGAATGTGTTTGACTGTTAGATATTCTAAGCAGTGTGGACACTGAGGAGGATCATTGCCCATTAGTAGATGGAGGCGAGTCAGATGGGTGTGTCCTATTCTCATTTGTGTGAGTACCACTTCTTCCCGCCGCACTGTCTGATTGCTGGAGTGCCAGAACTTTGGGTATTTTTTTAGCTGGTAAAGTTTGTTATTCGTTTGGTTATGCCCTAATTCTGTCCACTGTGCATGGCATGCTGCTTGGATTAAGATATTATAATCGGGCGCTGGAATAGGGACAGAAGTTAGGTCTGAACTTGGACTTTTGGCAGATATATCAGCCACTTCATTCCCTTTTATGCCTGAATGTGCTGGAATCCAGCAAAACTTCACTAGTTGTTGACGATGATAAATCTGCAATAACAAACTCCTGATTTTCATTACTTTTTTTTTTTTTTTGGTAGTTGTTGGCACATCGGCTTCTGTGGCCATAGTGCACCTCCCAATGTTTTGCAGTACTTTGATCCAAACCCGAGGCGGGATTCGAACCCATGACCTTTGGGTTGCCAGGCAGGCACTTTACCCACCTGGCTACCTAATTTTCATTACAATATGGTGATTCTTTTGAGATGTATTCTGCATTGCTTTAATTGAGCTGAGAGAGTCAGTATAAACTATATATTTTGCAGATGGATGTAGAGTCAAATTTTTTAGAGCTAACTGTATTACATACAGTTCTGCTGAAAAGTTGCTATACTCAGGTGGAAGAGAAGCTGATATTAGCATTAGCATAGGCATTTGATGCAAGAAAGCAAGCTTATGCAGCATCAGCCAAAAAAAAAAAAAAAAAAAAAAAAAAAAAAAACCCACTTCCACTTCACCCCTCTGTTCATTCCAAATACCTGTCCAGCTGAGCTTTAAACTTATTTAGGCTATCAACCTCCACCACAAGGGATGGAAGTCTGTTCCACCAACCAACCACCCGCTGGCTAAAGGCAAATTTCCGCACGTCTATCCTACATCTGTCTTTCCTCAATTTGAATTTATGCCCTCTCAGGTGATTTTCCTGAGCTAGAGGAAGAATCCCATAAGCATTGAGCATGCTTAAACCATTCAAGGCTTTATACACCTCTATCAGATCACCTCGCTGGTGCCTAGTCTCCAGACACTGTAATTTGCAAAACTTAAGCCTTTCTTCGTAAGAGCAACCGTTTGTTCCATTCACTAATCTTGTTGCCCTTCTCTGTACTCGTTCCAGCAGCTCTACATCCTTCTTGAAATGAGGCCTCCAGACCTGTATACAGTACTATAGGTGTGGCCTGACCATTGCCTTATACAATGGAATAATCACCTCCTTATCCCTGCTGGAAAAATTCCTGTATATCATTGACAATACTCCATGAGCTACTCTTGCAGCCCGTCTGCACTGCTCAGAGAACTTCATATCTGCCTGCACAACCACCCCCAAGTCCCTTTCATTCTCTACCACTGTCAGTGTAGTACCACAGAGTTGATAAGTTGCTCCGGGGTTGCTGTTTCTCATGTGTAGTACTTTACATTTGTCAATGTTAAACTTCATTTGCCACCTCTCAGCCCATCTGCTCAACCTTTCCAGATCCTGTTGCAGCAGCATAGTGTCAGTAGTGTCCTTGACAACCCTGCCAACCTTTGTATCATCTGCAAACTTGGACATTAAGCTTGATATACCATCATCAATATAATTTATAAATACAGAAAGCAATAATGGACCCAACACTGGGCCCTAAGGGACTCCACTAATAACATTAGTCCACTATGAGCAGTTTCCATTGATTACCACTCTCTGTCTTCTCCCCCTCAACCACCCCTTTATCCATAGCAGCAATTTGCCTCCAATGTCACACTGCTCCAATTTGTGTAGCAGTCTTCCATGTGCAACAGTATCAAAAGCCTTTCTAAGATCCAAGTATATAATATCAAAGTTATTCCCTGCATCCAGTTCCTTTGTGACTGCATCATAGTATCCAATCAAGTTGGTCAGGCAAGACTTCCCCTTAACAAAACCATGCTGTGTCTGAGCTATAACTGAAGTCTTGTCTAAATGATCCTGCAGTGCTTCTTTAACCAGTGCCTCCATTAATTTTCCTGGAACAGAAGTTAAACTAACAGGTCTATAATTATTTGTGTCGCCTCCTTTGTGAATTGGGGTCACATTTGCACATCTCCAGTCCATGGTTCCTCTCCTGAGTCCAAAGAAGCTCTCATAATTATGGATAAGGGTTTGCTTACTTCCTTTGCTGCCTCCTTTAATATAACTGGATAGATCCCATCCACCCCGGGTGCCTTTCTTGTGTTTATCTTCAATAGTTTCTCCTCCACTTTACTCCCAGTTATTTCAAGATTCTGTAGCTTACTGCTAGAGTTGAATACACCTCTGGCATTCCCCTTGCTGAATAACTCCTTATGTGTGAATGTCGATGCAAAATATTCATTTAGTTTGTTAGCTACCTGAGCAGGATCATCAACAGCTGACCCATCAATATCAAGTGGACCAATCTGATTCATCCCCTTCCTTCTAGAGTTTACATAAGTAAAGAACTCTTTGCTGTTTTTCTTTGCATCCCTTGCCAAGGATTTCTCGTAATCTGCCTTCGCCTACCTAACCTCCTTTGTAACTTGGTTGCATATCAACTTGTATCTATCATAGGCTTCTGTGTCATGTGTTAATTTGTAAGTATCACATGCATTTTTCTTCTCTGCCATATGCCTCATTAGTTCATCTGACATCCATTTTGGTCTAAACCTTGAACAGTATTTCTTAGTTGGTATGTAAAGCCTAGTAGCTTCCAAGATAAGTTCTTTGAATGCTTCCCATTTTGAATTTGCTGTTGGTAACATCATCAGTTGGTCCCACTGTATAGAATTTAAATACTGTCTCAGTCCATCGTAGTCGCCTTTACGGAAGCAATAACCCTTCCCTTTACCCCTAATGGTAGTTACCTCTTTGAGTAAATCCAACTTCAGCACACTGTGATCACTGCCACCTAGTGGTTCATTTATCTGCAGATTCTTAATGCATGAAGAATCACTGCTGATAATCAAATCAAGAGTATTACTCCCTCTAGTTGCCTCCCGAACATGCTGATGTAGAAAACAATCATCCAATAAATCCACAAAAGCCCTGCTAGTGTGTGAGTAACCAGCCCCCAAATTCCAGTCAATATCTGGGAAATTAAAATCTCCCATTATAAGACTCTCTGATTTACTGGCCCACTCTATTTCCCTGTACAGTTCCTTATTATACTCATCAGAGTCATTAGGCCTATAGCACACTCCTACTCTCAATTTTGATCTCCCAATGCTTATGTCACACCAAACTGACTCAACACTGCACTGTCCGGCGATGTCGACTGGCTTCACTTCCTTGGTTTTTATGTGTTTCTTAACTAATAGCCCATAACCCATCCTCCCTTCCTATCCTGTCTATCCTTTCTGTAGACATTGTACTCCCCAAATTCCAGTTCTGCATCCCTTATATCTGTGTGACACCACGTCTCTGATATCCCAACAATATCTGCCTTTGATGTTTTGAGCAATATCTCAAATTCATGAAATTTATTTACTAAACTCCTAGCATTGGTGTACACGCAAGTATACCTGCACCTGTTTCTATTCTTAGCTACCCTAACACAACCCATGTGTTTACTTGTACCGCAATGGCTCCCAGCAGTCTCTGAAATACCATGCATCTTGTTTTTCAGGCTTCTGCTCATTCTAATAGAAGCAGTGCAAGAATCTCTTTCACCTCTGCCAGTGGCTACTGTCAATCTATTGGTCTTTGTCTCCCCCCAAGCTAGCAGTTTTCTGACCCACCTAACACTGCCTCGATAGCATCAGCAAATATTCTTCCACCCTTTCTATTTAAGTGTATCCCATCCCTGTAGAAGCAATCTCTCCTGTTAACAAGTACATTCCAGGCTGAAAAAAATTCTACCCCTTGAGCCTTGCACAATCTTTCCAGGGCCGAATTGATCGACAAGGCTCTCATCATATACTCCCTCCTATTGTGTCTGGGCAGAATTGCAGACACTTTCAAATTCAACCCTAATTCTCGGCTTTTGTTCAACAGTGACCTGTACTTGTTAAGTAATTCTGCTGGTCTCCTACTCTTAATATTATTAGTGCCAAATGCTTAAATAGTGCCAAATTAGTGCCAAAAGCTTAATATGATAGCAAAGGGAAACATTGCTGCTGCTCCAACAGTTGACAGAGATTTGGAACCATCCGTATATATCAGCAAGAAGTCTGCATAGGTTTGAATATGGCTAGCATGGAGTTGTTGCACAGTCACTGCCGGTAGGCAATTCTTTCCCCATTGAAGAAAATAGGTATCATAGGTCAGTTGAGGAAAGGTGGTCCATGGTGGATGAGAGTAATTCTTTATCTGGTGCCTATTGTGGAGAGGAACATTCCAGTTCTGTGATATTTCAAGGAGCCGTAAGCCAGCTGGTTGGATTTTACTTGGTTTATTTCTATAGAGATTAACTAGTGGTTGCAAAAGGCAAGTCTGTATTTTGGCTGCATATTTAAGTAGTAACATTTTTCTACAAAGATGCAAAGGGGGCTCATTAGCTTCAATGTATAGACTCTGAGTTGGAGATGTCCTGTATGCACCAATTGCAATCCGCAATGCATTATGTTGAATAGGATCCAGCCAGCATAGCACACTCCTTCGGGCAGAATCATAAACTGGAGCACCATAATCTAAACGGGATCTAATCAGTGCTCTATATAAGAGCAGCAAAGTTGTACGATCTGCTCCCCAAGAGAGGGCAGATAAAGCTCTTAGAATGTTGATCTTTTTAAGACAGGCAGTACGTATTAATTTAACATGATCTAAGAAGTTGAGCTTACTGTCCAGGATTAGTCCCAAGAATTTCATATTGCTGGCAATCGGAATGGTGGAATTTGAAATCCGAAGTTCAGGATCTGCATGCAATTTGCGTTGACAGCAAAAGTGGATTGCAACTGTTTTCTGTTGGGAAAGACGATATCCATTGAGCTCAGCCCAATTTTGAACTTTATTGAGGGACATCTGCAATTGCCTTTCGATAGATCTCATGTTCTGAGAATGGCAAGAAATAGCGAGATCGTCAGCATACAGGTAAGCCTCTACAGTATTTGGGAGTACTTTTGTAATGGAATCAATTTTAAGGACAAACAAGGTTGCACTCAAACTGATCCTTGCAATATGGGTAGGTTGCCTCGTAGACCAAGATTATATAGGTCACTGAGAATGCCATACAGCCAGGTAGTATCAAATGCCTTCTCTATATCAATGGAGACCATGACAAGGTGTTCGTTTTTTACATAGGCATTGCGAATTTCAGATTCCGCCTTGATCATCAGATCTAGAGATGACCTGTTTTTGCGAAAGCCATGTTGACAATTACTCAGTAGATGTTGAGTTTAAATGATCCAAGTCAGTCGACTATGGATCATTTTTTCAAGAATTTAATCATGGCAACTTGACAGAGATATTGGTCTGTAACGATTAGAACTGGAGGGATCTTTTCCAGGTTTCAAAAACACCAAAACTGTAGCGTGATGCCAAGAGGTTGGATAAATATTTTCCAGGAAGATCCGGTTAAAAAAGATTAGAAGCAGTTGTAGGTTTTTCTCATCGAGATGCTGCAGCATGACATAATATATGCCATCTGGCCCAGAGGCACTGTTTCTTGTTATTCTGATGGCCTGTAAAAGTTCACAATATTGCAGAGGCCGATTATAGGGAAGTGACAGTGAGGTTCGAAAGTTGATAGGTCTCTGTTCGTTGGCGGTCTTAATTTTCTGGAATTTTGGAGTGTAGTTTGATGCAGCTGATATTTGAGCAAAGGTTTTGCCCAAGGCATTGGCTATATCTAGAGGAGCAGAGAGTTCTTGCCCATTGCAGGAGAGAATTGGGGAAGGAACAGCTGGAAACTTCCCAGAAAGCTGCCTAATTTTTTTCCATATTAGTCTGGAGTCAGTGTTTCTATTGATAGTTGATGCGAACCTAGTCCAAGAATCTTTCTTGGCCTGCTTTTGAATGTAACGCGCCTTTGCCCTTTGTTTCTTGTAGCTAATTAGATTAGCTGTGGTTGGAGATCGACGGAATAAATTAAATGCTTTATTTTTTTCCTTCTTTGCTTTTGTGCACTCTTCGTTCCACCAGTAGTTGAAATGCCGTCGGGACGGGGGATTTGATAATGGAGTTGAGTACTTAGTTGCAACTAAAAGGCAGGATGTAATATAATCAGTAACTTCATCTATGGGCTGTAGTTGAATAGTTTTTTTGTCAAGAGTGATTGCTGACTGAAATTTGGCCCAATTGGCTTTAGAGAATTTCCATTTCCTGCAGGGCTGTTATAATTGTGGTTGCGCAGTCAACAGATTACAAACAATTGGAAAATGATCACTGCCCATGGGATCATCCAGAGTGGACCATTGCATAGCTGAAAACAGTATCGTTGAGCAAATTGATAGGTCAATGGCAGAAGTCTGTCCATTGGGTAACTGTATATGGGTGTGCGAGCCACTGTTAAGAAGAGTGACGTTTTCTTTTTCCATTAAAATTTCAATCAGTCGGCCACGTCTGTCTAATTTAGATGAACCCCATAAAGGGTGGTGGCCATTGAAATCCCCTAGCAGGCAGATAGGGGAGGGTAGCTGTAATAAATGTTCTTTAAGATCATTATAAGAGTAAGCATGATTTGGTGGGAGATAAATTGAGACTAGTGTTAATGCAGTTTGATTAATCAGACGCACAGCGACAGCTTCGATTTGGGTTTGGAGAGTGATTTGCCTAGCTGGAATCTTTGTACTAATTAAAATAGCTACACCACCACGAGCAGAATCGGATGTATTCCGATCTCGCCTATAGACCGAGTAGTTTTTTATGGAAATGGAAATTTGAGCAGTTAAATAGGTTTCTTGCAGGCAGAAATCAACTGGAGAGTAGCGATTAATTAAGTAATGGATGTTGTCAATGTTTCCACGAAAGCCTCTGCAATTCCATTGTAAGATGTTAGACATTACTTGAATTTAGAAGAAGAAGCTGTACCTGACGTGGCTGTCTTATGGCGTTCTGGCTTTGGTTTGTCTCTTTTTGGAAAGGAAGGGTGACCGGTGTCCATCTCTTCTTCTGCAAATATTTCTAGAATTGGATCTTCCTGTTTGGATGGGTACTCTGCCTCCATCGATGTACCCTGAATAATCTTTTTTGAAGTCAAACTATCATTATTTGTAGTAGTGGCATTCACTGGCGGAGATTGAGATTTTGCTGGTATTGTGAGAGGCGTATTATTTGCTTGGTCTGAATGCTTAACAGCACAGGACTGTTGCTGAGAGAGGACGGCACGAGCCCAGTCAGAGATGGAAGTGTTTGAAGGAACGGTAACATCGGTTTGTGTGGCAATGGTTTGATATTTTTTTGCAATATTGGCATAGGTACGGTTAGGTATACTGGGTGCAATTAATTTTCTTGCCTCCTGATAACTAACTCTGTTTTCAACTTTATATTTCACAATTTTTTTCTCTGTTTTCCACCTCTCACATATTTTAGAGTAGGCCAGATGGTTGCCTTTGCAGTTGGGACAGATCATTTCTTTCACCGAACAATCACTTTGAATGTGATCAGAGGATCCACAGTTGGGACAAACTGGGTTGCGTCTGCATGTCGTTTGAGAGTGGCCATACTTTTGGCATTTATAACATCTCAACGGATTGGGTATGAAAGGACGAGTGTGGTAAAGTAGATATCCAGCTTTTACTGATGAGGGTAGGCTTGGACTGTTAAAGGTGAGAATGATATTTCTGGTAGGTGTGAGAATATTGTCTTTTTTTATCATAATTCTTTTTACAGCAATTACATTTTGTTCCTGAAGCTCTTCTTTAATTTCTTCCTATATCACATTCATCAGGTCCCAACTAGATATTACACCCTTTGATGTATTTAGGGTTGCATGTGGAGTTACTTTCACTGGAATACCAGCGAAAGTTGTCTTTTTTAGTAATTTTTCAGAGTGCCTGCCATTTATAGTTTCAATAAGTAAGTCCCCTGACTGCAGTCTCTTAACCGTCTTGGGAGACGCTGCAATGCTTTCCAGGTGTTTTTGGATTAAAAAAGGGGATAGTTTACTGAGAGGCTAATCAGATAGTGAGTGCATAATTAAGAATGCAGGTAAGTCTGTCGCCGAGGAACTGGTTTTCAACCTCTTTGCTTGCGACGAATCATGGTCATTTTCTGTGTTTGGCTGACAGCTCGACGGCTCTAAAGTTGGAAACATACTTTGTTCCATGTTGGCTCCTCTTAGCCCCTGGCAAATGAACTTTTCTGCCAAGGTTACCGGCCCCGCCACGGGGAGGCAGGAGCAGTGCCTGGTGTGACCAAGCGAAAAGTAGTAAGTGGTTAGTAGTAAACTGGAAGAAATAAAGAAAGGTGCCTTTCCTTTCTTGCCCTGTACAAGTGTTTTTGTAACAAGAGCTGTTTTTAAATGAATAAATTTATTAACGTCAAGAACGTAAAATAACTATAAATCACTTTTCCAAAATCGCAGTAATGTCACAGAGAAATCGCTCAGTCACAATCGCTTGGCACCCGGGGCCCATAGTCAACTCTATGAAAGCAAAATAAATCCCCCATTAGTACACTGTGATCACAGCCACCTAGTGGCTTCTTTATCTGCAGATTCTTAATGCATGAATAATCAATGCTGGTAATCAGATCAAGAGTATTACTCCCTCTGGTTGCCTCTCGAACATGCTGCTGTGGAAAATAGTCACCAATCAATCCACAATATTCTTGTTGTGTGCAAGTGACCAAACCACAAGTTCCAATCAATATCTGGAAAGTTAAAATACCACATTATAAGACATTTTGATTTACTGGCCCACTCTTTTCTCTGTACTGTTCTTTGCTGTACATACCAGAGTTATTTGGCCTAAAAGGAAGGGGATGAATCTGATTGGTCCACTTGATATCGACTGTTGATGATCCTGCTCAGATAACAAACAAACTGAATGAGTATTTTGCATCTACTTTCACACGAGGTCTTATTAAGGTTTGAAAATGGCAGAAGGGTATCAAATTGTAGCAAGGTGCTTAATGATTTTGTAATAACTGAGAGCAAAGTGGAGGATAAATTGTTCAAGTTAAACATAAGAAAGGCATCTGGGGTGAGTGGGATCTTTCCAGTTATATTAAAGGAGGCAACAAAACAACTAAGCAAACCCTTAGCCATAACTATGAGAGCATCCTTGGACTCAGGGGAGATCTCCACGGACTGGAGATGTGCAAATGTAAACCGCAATTCACAAAGGGGGATCAAAGGGTGACACGAGTAATTACAGACCAGTTAGTTTAACTTCTGTTGTAGGTAAAATAATGGAGTCACTGGTTAAAGATGCATTGCAGGATTATCTAGACAACACTGCAGCAATAATTCAGACACAGCATGGGTTTGTTAAGGGAAAGTTTTGTCTGACAAATTTAATAGGATATTATGATGTGGTTACAAAGGAAATGTGGATGCAAAAAATAATTTTGATATCATATATTTGGATTTAAGGAAAGCTTTTGACACTGTTGCACATGGAAGACTATTGTACAAATTGGAGCAGAATGGTATTAAGGGTAAGTTGCTACAATGGATAAAAGGATGGTTGAGTGTGAGAAGACAGAGAGTGGTAATCAATGGTGCTGCTCTTCATGGACTAATGTTATTAGTGGAGTCCCACAGGGTTGGGTGTTGGGTCCACTGTTGTTTTGTATATTTATCAATGATATTGATGAAGGTATAACAGGCTTAGTGTTGAAGTTTGCAGATGATACAAAGGTTGGTAGGGTTGTTAATGACAGTGTGCTACTGCAACAGCATCTAGAAAATTTGGGAAGATGGGCTAAGAAGTGGCAACTGAAGTTCAACCTTGACAAATGAAAAGTACTGCATATAGGTAGAAGTAACCCCAGAGAAATGTACCATCTGTGTGGTACTGCACTTAAGGTGGTAGAAAATGAAAAAGACCTGGGAATAATTGTGCAGTCAGATATCAAGTTTTCTGAGCAACGCAGACAGGCTGCCAGCGCAGGTCCTGGGGTTTTATCAATGATATATAGGAATTTTGCTAGCAGGAAAAAGGAGGCAATTGTCCCTCTGTATAAGGCAATGGTCAGGCCATGCCTTGAGTACTGTGTGCATGTCTGGAGGCCTCATTTTAGAAAGGATGTAGATTTGCTTGAGTGTGTACAGAGAAGGGGCAACAAGATTGGTGAGGGGAATGAAGCCTCTCTTACCAAGAGAGGCTTAAGTTCTGCAAATTGCAGTGGCTGGACTAGGCAACTGTGCAGTGATCTGATTGAGGTGTATAAGGCCTTGAATGGGTTGAGCATGCTTCTGATGGGATCCTTCCACTTGTTCAGATTATGAACCTAAGGGTGCATAAATTCAAATTAAGAAAAGACAGAGGTAGAATAGATGTGTGGAAATTTGCCTTTAGCCAGTGGGTGGTTAATTGCTGGAACAAACTTCAATCAGTCGGTGTGGAAGTTGATAGGTTAAATAAATTTAAGGAGGAACTGGACAGGTATTTAGAGGGAATGGTGTGATTTTTTTTTTTTTTTGGCTGATACTGCATAAGCTCATACACTTGCTTTCTTGCATCACATGCCGCTACTACTACTACTTCTACTACTACTATAACACACTCCTACTCTCATTTTTGCTTTGACAGTGTTTATGTCACACCAAACTGACTCAACATTACACTAGTCACCCATGTCAACTGAATGCATTGCCTTAGACCATGTTTCTTAAATAACACCATAACCCCTCCTCACTTCCCATTCTGTCTGTCTTTTCTGTACACATTGTATTTCCGAAATTCGAATTCCGCAATCCTTATATCTGTCTAACACTATGTCTCTGATATACCAACAATATCTGCCTTTGATGCCATGACCAGCACTTTAGATTTATCAATTTGTTATACTATACTTCTAGCACTGGTGTACATGCAAGTATACCTGCACCTGTTTTTACTATCAGTAACCCTAACACATCCCATGAATTTAGTAGTTGCATGATGACTCCCAGCAATTCTTAAAATCACCAGCATCTTGCTTTCCATGCTGCTGCTATTTCCCATGGAAGCAGTGCAAGAATTACTTTCACCTCTGCTGAGGCTACTATTAATCTTTTAGTCTGTGTATTTTGCAAGCTAGCAGTTTTGAGACCCACCTAACACTGCCTCAATAGTATCAGCAAATATTCTTGCACCTTTTCTATTTAAGTGAATTCCATCCCTGTAGAAGCAGTCCCTCCTGTTATCAAGCACAGACCACAATGAGAAAAATATTACCCCATTAGCCTTGCACAATCTCTCCAGTGCCGGATTGACTGACAAGTCTCTCATCATATACTCCCTCTTATCATGTCTGAGCAGGTTTGCAGACACAGGTTTGCTAACCCTAACCCGTGTCTTTTTTTCATCATTGATCTATTTATTAAGTAAGTCTGCAGATCTCTTGCTCTTAATGTCATTAGTTCCAATGTGTACAACAATATCACCTTTTGTGCCCTTAAAAGATGGTATCTGCACAACATCTTAAACTTTTTTCCCTAGCAGACGTGGCTTGGTCCTCTTCCACCTATCCTTTTTGTACAATATATTTCTCATGTATTTCTCTGGTTCAAAAGGACTTAATTCTATTAGATAAGGATAGGTGGACTGGAACCAGGGTATGTCTGCCAGGAACAACTATTAATGATGTCACCAACAGACTGTCGGTCAAATTTTAAGGGGTGGGGGGTGAAGAGAATATTATTATTCATGTTGGGGCCTAATGACATTAAGCATACCCGATCTGATGATTTGTTAGAAAAATAAAGAAGAATGCTGAAGAAATGTTGTGAGTTAGGTCACAATGTCTATATGTCTGCAATTCTGCCCAGGCACGATAGTAGGAATTATATGCTGAAAGTCTTGTGGATTAACTCAAAACTTGAAGGACTCTGCAAGGCTTATGGTGGGAATTTTCTATCAGCTTGGCCTGCACTTATAGGTAGAAGGAATCCGTTTTGTAAAGATGGGATACATTTAAACAAAGTTTGGCCTGCACTTATAGGTAGAAGGAATCTGTTTTGTAAATACGGGATACATTTAAATAAAGGTGGTGCCAAAGTTTTTGCCAGCATTATTGAGGAAACCTTAAAGGTTCAGGGAAACTGATAGTTTGGGGGAACAAGGGACAAATAGATATGTATTTATCTAATAGTATTGGTCAAATTAACTCTTGCACATAACTCAAGAGTATTTGTTTGTTATCGCAATAGAACATAGTAGCAAGATGTTCTGAGGGCAAAAGTGTTTCAAATGAGCGGGTAGCAAATGCCAGGGAAACGAGCTTACATAACTTTAAGGGGTGTGCGTCAAGGTAGTTACCTATACAAGAAGACCAAATCTTAATTGTTTATACAGTAATGTCAGAAGTGTCATCAATAAAATGAGTGAATTCAAACTGCTGGTTAGAACAAGTAATGCTGACATAAGAGGGCTTACAGAAAAGTGGTGCCACCCGGAGATAAGCAATGATGAGTTTCAGTATGGTATGTATAATGCATTTAGGAAGGACAGGGAAGATAGAAGGGGTGGTGGGGTATTACTTCTTATCAAAAATAGCCTGAGCACGATGAAAGCTTTCCCGGATGGGAAATAAATTGTACAAAAAGGATAGGTGGAAGAGGACCAAGTTATGTCTGCCAGGGAAAATGTTTATGATGTTGTGCAGATACCATCTTTTAAGGGCACAAAAGGTGATATTGTTGCACACATTGGAACTAATGACAGTAAGTTGGGATGCATTGGGATATAAGTTTAGGGTTATAATTTGGTACTGGAATTGAAATTTTATTGAAATTCAATCGAAATCATGACTCAGACCAGAGCAGCAAAGCAAAATTTAGATCCTTTGAGGTGGATGCTCTCAAAGGATCTAAATTGAGGGGGCACATCAAGCTCTCAGCTGCCCACATCATCAAAGCCAGAGCTTGCACTTGATCATCACACAACACAGTGGCAACCCCCAAGGCAGAATGTGCTGATCCCACAGGAACTAATAGTTGTTGGTGACTCTATTGTCAGGGGAAAATGGGAACATGGTATGTAAAGAGGATATGTGGAACAGGCCCAGGGTATGTCTGCCAGGGGAAAAGGTTGATGACATTGTAGAGCAGATATCATCTTTTAAGGGCACAAAAGGTGATATTGTTGTAGATGTTGGCACTAATGATATTAAGAGTAAGAGACCGGTCTAATTACTTCACAAGTACAGGTCACTGTTGAAAAAAAGCCACGAATCAGGGTTGAATTTGAAAGTGTCTGCAATTCTGCCCAGACACGATACGAGGGAGTATATGATGAGAACCATGTCGATCAATTCGGCCCTGAAAGGATTGTGCAAGGTTCAAGGGGTAAAATTTTTTTCAGCTTGGTCTGTACTTGTTAACAAGCGAGACTACTTCTACAGGGATGGGATAGCTTGAATAGAAAGGGTGAAAAACATTTCCTCATGCTATCGAGGCATTTAGGTGGGTCAGAAAACTGAAACTTGGGGGGATCCAAGGACTAATAGATTAACAGTAGCCACTGGCAGAAGTGAAAGTGATTCTTGCACTGCTTCTATTGGAATGAGCAGCAGCCTGGAAAACAAGATGCAGGGTATTTCAGAAACTGCTGGAAGTCATTGCAGTAAAGTAACAACATGGGTTGTGTTAGTGTAGCTAAGAATAGGAACAGGTGCATGTATACTTGTGTGTACACCAATGCTAGGAGTTTGGTAAATAAATGTGATGAATTTGTGGTATTGCTCAAAACATCAAAGGCAGATAGTGTTGTGATATTAGAGATGTGGGGTCACACAGATATAAGGAATGCAGAACTGGAATTTGGGGAGTACAATGTGTACAGAAAGGATAGACAGGATAGGAAGGGAGGAGGGGTTATGCTATTAGTTAAGAAACACATCAAATCCAAGGAAGTGAAGCCAGATGACATAGGAGTGTTTTTTTTTTTTGTTTGTTTTTGGCTGATGCTGCATAAGCTTACTTTCTTGCATCATGTGCCTCTACTAATGCTAATTCTAATGACTTGAGAAATGAAAATAAGAGGATTTGAGAGCTCCTTTTACAAAAATGGCAAAACAGATGGAATTGTTTGGAAAAGGATAGAATAACATTCAAATTTTTCCCTTATGTTAATGGTGTGAATTATATTGAACCAATCTGTTTAGCACAAAATCTATGTTGTACATTCTTACTAACAGGTTACAGATAATTTTTCGCTAAACTGAATAGTCTTGTAATCGTAACAAGATGCAACTGTATGTGTGGTGATCTGGAAACATGGGAACATGTTAGCATTAGCATTAGCATTAGCATTAGTAGAGGTATTCGATGCAAGAAAGCAAGCTTACGCAGCATCAGCCAAAAAAATAAAATAAAATAAAATAAAATAAATAAATAAATAAATAAAAAAATTAACCACTCCTCTGTTCAAAATACCTGTCCAGCTGAGCCTTAAACTTATTTAGGCTATCAACTTCCACGACAAGGACTGGAAGTCTGTTCCACCAACCAACCACCCGCTGGCTAAAGGGAAATTTCCGCACGTCTATCCTACATCTGTCTTTCCTCAATTTGAATTTATGCCCTCTCAGGTGATTATTCTGAGCAAGAGGGAGAATCCCATCAGCACTGAGCATGCTCAAACCATTCAAGGCTTTATACACCTCTATCAGATCACCTCGCTGGTGCCTAGTCTCCAGACACTGTAATTTGCAAAACTTAAGCCTTTCTTCGTAAGAGCACCCCTTTGTTCCATTCACTACTCTTGTTGCCCTTCTCTGTACTCATTCCAGCAGCTCTACATCCTTCTTGAAATCAGGCCTCCAGGCCTGTATACAGTACTCTAGGGGTGGTCTGACCATTGCCTTATACAAGGGAATAATCACCTCCTTATCCCTGCTAGAAAAATATGTTGTGTTTAATTGTTTGGAATATGCTTATTTGCGTTTTGATTTACTGAATAATGTTGATAATTAACTTGTCTGGTGGATGGGATTGAGCCATTACTTAATAAAACAAGGGAAAATTTTATTGCCTTTCATAAATTTTGAAGATTCAGTTTTCATGAGAAGGAATATACTTTTGCAATTGGAAGAGTTAAGGTTGAATAATGGATGAATTTGTGGACTGTACCCTCTTCTTTACATGGAACAGTATGTTATTTTTTATATAATATTGGTGTGTAGATACACCATAGACAACTCTTAAGAAACTACAAAGTAGTTGTTGTAGGCATCATTTGCTCTTTCTCATATTGTGCTCAGCCTTCCCGACAAGTTGCCATGATATTGCACTACCTCGAATAAGTAACGCTTCACTAATAGAGAAGACTATTGTTACTTATTCTCAGTGAGTACCACCACCCTCTGCCTTCATGACGAGTTGCCATGATATTGCACTACCTGGAATAAGTAACGCTTCACTAATAGAGAAGCCTATTGTTACTTATTCTCAGTGAGTACCACCACCCTCTGCTGAGTGAAGGCAGAGCACAATATGAGAAAGAGCAAATGATGCCTACAACAACTACTTTGTAGTTTCTTAAGAGTTGTCTATGGTGTATCTACACACCGATATTATATAGATATTAAACTCTTAATGTATCATGCCCTGTGCATTTAGTTATTTTAAATACTGTTATTTTTTATATAGGAAGAGAGAAAATTCTTTGTAGAGGTGGACGGGATGTTGGTACTCTGTTTCCATAATGGGTGGGCATCCACTTCTGCTCCTGCCAATGCAGTTGGCAAGAAGCCTTAGCTGCTTTTCTTGGATCAAATCCTGCAATAACACCTTCTTCCACTCCAAAAGACAAAGAGTTCGTTGAACTCTTTCTCTTTTGGAGAATATCGGCGATGATCAATCTCTAGGATGTGATGCTTATGATCATCTGTGGATACTGTTTCTTCATCAGTTTCTACTGTAGCCTACTTGCCAGGTTGTTGGGCATTAGCTGAGGGGGTGATCATTGCACAGTACAGTTCATTTTTAATGTGAATGTGAAATTTGTATTGTTAATAATTGTAAACTATACTATACTATTTCTATATCCGCGGTGGCGAAGCGAACCTATGACACGTGGGTCAGATACTAACCCACGAATGCTTTGTATCTACCCACATGCATGCATTTATTGTAATATTGGGCTACTTTTTTTAATTATAACAGAGAGAAAAGATAAGAGAAAATATTAAACAATTATAAAATATAAATATGTAATGCCAGATTTATATAAAAATAAAATATATAAATAAAAAATAACAAAAATCCAAATGGAATGTGGACATCACGCATCGGCAAACAGTGTTCTATTGTATTAAATTACACGTGTGGGTGACTCATTACATTGTGACATAAACTTGGCGCGATTTGTCATTGCATTGAAGAATGGAGATGTATCGGGCTAGTACAAAGTTACCAGCTCGCACACTCGCAGTATTGGACTAAGAGGCAGACTTGACGTACACGTCTAGAAGTGTTAATAATAAATTGATTATAACTTAATTTTTCTATTGTCAAATTTTCTCATCTACATAACCGATGTAAGTAGATTAAGTGGGCCTACTTTTATAAAAGTTCATCTAAAATTATTGCATCCTACATATATAATATATATGTAGGTTATAAAAATATATATATTATATATATTTTTTGCAGGCATAGCCCCGAACTATGTCAGTGGTTAAAAAAATGGAAACTAATGGTACAAGCTCCAGACCATATCAAACAGAATGGTTTTATAAATATGGTGTGATCGAAAAGAATAAAACAACTCTGTGTGTTATTTGTAACGAAAAAGTCACCTCTCGTACATTCAATGTAAAAAGATATTTTGAAAAGTTGCATTCAAATCTTGGCTTCTCAACAGACGAAAAAAGGAGAGAATATTTTTTACAAAAGAAAAAACAGAATGATTCACAAACAAGTGTTTTAAAAACTTTTTAGACTCTGAAAAATAACATTACAGCTGCTCACCATGGGAAACCTCTTTCAGAAGGAGAGTTTGTAAAACAAGCATTTTTAGAATGTAGTGCTACTCTGTTTTCGGATTTTAAAGAAAAATACTTGATTATAAAGCGTATAAATGAGTTACCATTAAGTCGCAATACTATTAAAGATCGAGTAATAGAATTAGAAAGATAATAGAATTAGAAAGAAATATTTCTTCTCAAATACATAATGACTTAAAGTCTGTAGAAATGTATTCGATTGCTTTTGAGAGTACTGATTTAAATGGTTATGCACAACTAGCAGTTTTTGCTCGATATAATGCAGGCAATATAATGAAAGAAGAGTTAATAAAACTAATAACATTGAAAGGAAGGTGTACCGGTCTTGATATTTTAAAAAATTTGATAATGCATTTAAAAAATATGGAAATTGACCTACAAAAAATTATTTCTGTAACAACAGATGGTGCTCCCAATATGGTGGGAAAAAACATTGGTTTTATTCAGCAGCTTAAGCAAAATATTAGACATTCCCTGATAGAATTTCATTGTACAATATATCAGCAAGTTCTATGTGCGAAGCAAGGTTTAAAAACATTTTCTAATGTAATGCCAGTTGAAATTAAAGTTATTAACTTTATAAACACAAGAGGTCTTAATAAGCGAGAATTTGCACAATTATTAGAGGAAAGTGAGTGCCAATATTCTGGCATTTTGACATACAACAATGTTCGATGGCTCAGTTGAGGCAAGTTCTTAATCGGTTTGTTATTTTATTAGACGAAATAAAGCTCTTTTTGAATGAAAAAAACAATAGCTATCATGAATTTTCAAATATAGATTAGCTAAATGATTTAATATTCTTATGTGATATCACTCGGCATTTCAATGAACTGAATAAAAAACTTCAGGGACATGGAGACAAATTGCATTAATGATGTTTGAAAATATCAAAATATTTATGAAAAAACTTGACATCTTTACTAAAGATTTGGAAATGAGCACCATGAAAATATTTTCCTCAATTACAAAAACATTTTCAAAACAATAAAGATTTTGAAAATATTCTTGACATTCAAGAAAATGCAATTAGAAAATATTTAACCACTTTGCAAGCATTAGCATTAGTAGAGGCATTTGATGCAAGAAAGCAAGCTTATGCAGCATCAGCCAAAACAAAAAAAAAAAAAACCACTTCCACTTCACCCCTCTGTTAGTTAAAAATACCTGTCTAGCTGAGCCTTAAACTTATTTAGGCCATCAACTTCCACGACAAGGGATGGAAGTCTGTTCCACCAACCAACCACCCGCTGGCTAAAGGCAAATTTCCGCACGTCTATCCTACATCTGTCTTTCCTCAATTTGAATTTATGCCCTCTCAGGTGATTATTCTGAGCGAGACGAAGAATCCCATCAGCATTGAGCATGCTCAAACCATTCAAGGCTTTATACACCTCTATCAGATCACCTCGCTGGTGCCTAGTCTCCAGACACTGTAATTTGCAAAACTTAAGCCTTTCTTCGTAAGAGCACCCCTTTGTTCCATTCACTAATCTTGTTGCCCTTCTCTGTACTCATTCCAGCAGCTCTACATCCTTCTTGAAATGAGGCCTCCAGACCTGTATACAGTACTCTAGGTGTGGCCTGACCATTGCCTTGTACAAGGGAATAATCACCTCCTTATCCCTGCTAGACAAATTCCTATATATCATTGACAATACACCATGAGCTACTCTTGCAGCCTGTCTGCACTGCTCAGAGAACTTCATATCTGCCTGTACAACCACCCACAAGGTCCCTTTCATTCTCTACCATTGTCAGTGTAGTACCACAGAGTTCATACTTTGCTCTGGGGTTGCTGTTTCCCATGTGTAGTACTTTACATTTGTCAATGTTAAACTTCATTTGCCACCTCTCAGCCCATCTGCTCAACCTTTCCAGATCCTGTTGCAGCAGCATAGTGTTAGTAGTGTCCTTGACAACCCTGCCTACCTTTATATCGTCTGCAAACTTCGACATTAAGCTTGATATACCATCATCAATATCATTTATGAATACAGAAAACAATAATGGACCCAACACTGAACCCTGAGGGACTCCACTAATCACATTAGTCCACGACGAGCAGTGTCCATTGATTACCACACTCTGTCTTCTCCCCCTCAGCCACCCCTTTATCCACAGCAGCAATTTGCCTCCAATGTCACACTGCTGCAATTTGTGCAGCAGTCTTCCATGTGCAACAGTATCAAAAGCCTTTCTAAGATCCAAGTATATATTATCAAAGTTATTCCCTGCATCATAGTATCATCAAATTGGTCAGGCAAGACTTCCCCTTAACAAAATCATGCTGTGTCCGAGCTATAACTGAAGTCTTGTCTAAATGATCCTGCAGTGCTTCTTTAACTAGTGCCTCCATTAATTTTCCTGGAACAGAAGTTAAACTCACAGGTCTATAATTACTTGTGTCAGCCTTTCATCGTTTGTGAATTGGGGTCACATTTGCACATCTCCAGTCTGTTAGTACCTCCCCTGAGTTCAAGGAAGCTCTCATAAATATGGCTAAGGGTTTGCTTACTTCCTCTGCTGCCTCCTTTAATATAACTGGATAGATCCCATCCACTCCGGGTGCCTTTCTTGTGTTTATCTTCAACAATTTCTCCTCCACTTTACTCTCAGTTATTACAAGATTCTCTAGCTTACTGCTAGAGTTGAATACACCTCTGGCTTTCCCCTCGCTAAATAACTCCTCATGTATGAATGTCGATACAAAATATTCATTTAGTTTGTTAGCTACCTGAGCAGGATCATCAACAGTTGACCCATCCATATCAAGTGGTCCAATCTGATTCATCCCCTTCCTTCTAGAGTTTACATAAGTAAAGAACTCTTTGCTGTTTTTCTTTGCATCCCTTGCCAAAGATTTCTCGTAATCTGCCTTCGCCTGCCTAACCTCCTTTGTAACTTGGTTACAGATCAACTTGTATCTATCATAGGCTTCTGTGTCCTGTGTTAATTTGTATGTATCCCATGCATGTTTCTTCTCTGCCATATGCCTCATCAGTTCATCTGACATCCATTTAGGCCTAAACCTTGTAGCCTAGTAGCTTCCAAGATAAGTTCTTTGAATGCTTCCCATTTTGCATTTGCTGTTGGTAACATCATCAGTTGGTCCCACTGTATAGAATTTAAATACTGTCTCAGTCCATCGTAGTCGCCTTTACGAAAGCAATAACCCTTCCCTTTACCCCTAATGGTAGTTATCTCTTTGAGTAAATCCCACTTCAGCACACTGTGATCACTGCCACCTAGTGGTTCATTTATCTGCAGATTCTTAATGCATGAAGAATCACTGCTGATAATCAAATCAAGAGTATTCCTCCCTCTAATTGCCTCCAGAACATGCTGATGAAGAAAACAATCATCCAATAAATCCACAAAAGCCTTGCTAGTGTGTGAGTGACCAGCCCCCAAATTCCAGTCAATATCTGGGAAATTAAAATCCATTATAAGACTCTCTTTATAGGACTCTCTGATTTACTGGCCCACTCTATTTCCCTGTACAGTTTCTTATTATACTCATCAGAGTCATTAGGCCTATAGCACACTCCTACTCTCAATTTTGATCTCCCAATGCTTCTGTCACACCAAACTGACTCGACACTGCACTGTCCAGCGATGTCCACTGGCTTCACTTCCTTGGATTTTATGTATTTCTTAACTAATAGCATAACCCCTCCTCCCTTCCTATCCAGTCTATCTTTTCTGTAGACATTGTACTCCCCAAATTCCAGTTCTGCATTCCTTATATCTGTGTGACACCACGTCTCTGATATCCCAACAATATCTGCCTTTGATGTTTTGAGCAATACCTCAAATTCATCAAATTTATTTACTAAACTCCTAGCATTGGTGTACACACAAGTATACATGCACCTATTTCTATTCTTAGCTACCCTAACACAACCGATGTGTTTTCCTGTACCGCAATGACTCCCAGCAGTCTCTGAAATATCCTGCATCTTGTTTTTCAGGCTTCTGCTCCTTCCAATAGAAGCAGTGCAAGAATCTCTTTCACCTCTGCCAGTGGCTACTGTTAATCTATTCGTCTTTGTCTCCCCCACCCAAGCTAGCAGTTTTCCGACCCACCTAACACTGCCTCGATAGCATCAGCAAATATTCTTGCACCCTTTCTATTTAAGTGTATCCCATCCCTGTAGAAGCAATCTCTCCTGTTAACAAGTACAGTCCAGGCTGAAAAAAATTCTACCCCTAAAATTCTACCTGCAAGAGATAAAACAAGCTTTCCATGAGAGATATAATCAATTTAAAAGTTTGGAAAATACATTTCACTTTATTTTAAAGCAGAGTACAATACAATGCAGCTAAACGATTTTATGTGGCTAGGTATCACTCACTTAGAAATGGAATTAATTGAATTCCAAAGCAGCATAGTGTGGAAAAATAAATTTGAAAACTTGATTTTCGAAGTAGAAGGAAAAATTTCAGAAAGTAATGCAGATAGGCCTAATGAAGATCTCACACTAAAAGTTGAAAATATTATATTAAACGCATGGTATTCTTTACCAAACAATTTTACATGTATGAGAAAACTGGCTAACGCTCTTCTCACAATGTTCAGGTCCACGTATTCATGTGAAAAATTGTTTTCCTCAATGAATTTTGTTAAATCTTCCAACAGGAATAAACTTGTAAATGTTAATTGACTGCAAAATGTATTAAAGTAATGAACACGAAGTATGTACCTAATATTAAGATACTGTCTGAAAGTAAGCAACAACAAATTTCGCATTAAATATACTTTTATCAACTTTATTACACATACTGTATCTGTAATTATGTTAATTATTAATGAAGAATATTTCATAATAAAAGCGTTTTCTTTTATTCCTTGCTCATTCATATACTTTGTGCAGAGGCAATACTGGTCATGATGTCACCTGGTGCGGTACAAGATATCAAATCCAGCTTCGATATTTACTTTTTTTTTAGCTCTTCACTTGCAAAAGTTCAAGTTATAAATCAAAAAGGAAACTAAAAGTTTTTTTGGATCATTTCAAAAATGAGAACCAAAAAGACTCAACTGTCAACTTTATCTTTTAACAAAATGTTTCATGTTTACAAATAATTAGCACCCTTTTTACCCCCCCCTATCTAAATGAGGCCACTAACTTATGACTCACGGGCTAGTATTTAAAAAAGAAATAAAAATAATTGACCCACTCTTCAAAAAGGTTCGCCATCACAGTTCTATATGTATGGCCATTTTGCAGATTTCTTTTTTGGCTAGGAGCCACTGTACTCAATAAATGAAAAAAAAAAAAAATGAATGAAATGCTGAGTTAGCATTAGCATTAGCAGAGGCATACGATGCAAGAAAGCAAGCTTATGCAGCATCACCCAAAAAAAAAAAAAAAAAACTCCCATTTCACCCCTCCATTCATTCCAAATGCTTTTACCCAGCTCAGCCTTAAATTTATTTAAGCTATCAACTTCCACAACAAAAGATGGAAGTCTGTTCCACCAATCAACTACGTGCTGGGTAAAAGCAAATTTATGCACATCCATTCTACAACTGTCTTTCCTCAATTTGAATCTCTGCCACATCAGGTTCTTAATCTGAGCAAGAGGAAGAATCCCATCAGCATTCAGCTTCCTCAACCCATTCAAGGCCTTATACACCTCAACCAGATCATCATGCAGATGTCTACTCTCCAGGCACTGCAATTTTCAGAACTTAAGTCTTTAAGAACACCTCTTTGTTCCCCTTCCCCAATCTTGCTGCCCTTCTTTCTACTCATTCTAGCAACTCTACATCCTTCCTAAAATGAGTCCTCCAGACCTGTACACAGTACTCTAGGTGTGTCCTGATTAGTTCCCTGTCCTTGCTAGAAAAATTCCTATATATCATTGACAAGACTCCGTGATCTGCCCTGGCAGCCCATCTGCAGTGCTCAGAAAACCTCATATTTGACTACACAATTACCGCCAGGTCTTTTTCACTTTCCACTTCCCTGAGTGTACTACCACACAGTTTGTACGTTTCGATTGGGTTATTGCTACCCTATGCAGTACTTTGCATTTGTCAATGGTAAACTTCAGCTGCCACTTTTCAACCTTGCCCAACTTATCTAGATCCAGTTAGAGGAGTATACTGTCTTTACTGTCCTTAAAAACCCTGTCAACTTTTGTATCATCTGCAAACTTGGACAGTAAACCTGATATATCTTCATCAACATCATTGATAAATATACAAAACAAAAATGGGCTCAACACTGAACCCAGTGAAACTCCCCTGATAACATTTCTCCACGAAGAGCAGTGTCCATTGAATTACGACTCTCTGTCGTCTCCCACTCAACCATCCCTTTATCCATTGTAGCAACTTACACTTAATGCCATAGCTCTCCAATTTATACAGCAGTCTTCCATGTAAAACAGTACCAAAAGCTTTACTGAAATCTAAGTATATAATATCAAATTTATTTTTGGCATTCATCTCTTTTGTGACCACATCATAGTATCCAATCAAATTGGTCAGACAAGACCTCCCTTTAAAGAACCCATTCTGCTTGTTAACTATTGCTGCAGTTTTGTCTAGATGATCCTGCAATGCTCCTTTAACCAGTGATTCCATTATTTTCCCCAAAACACAACTTAAACTAACAGGTCTATAGTTACCTTTGTCACATTTTGAACACCACTTTGTGAATTGGTGATACATTTGCACACCTCCAGTCCATGGGCATCTCTCCTGACTGCAAGGAAGATCTCATAATTATGGCTAAGAGTTTGCTTACTTCTTTTGCTGCCTTCATTAATATAATTTAACCCCAGGGGCTCACATCTGATGAGTATCGGCTTGGCACACCCAACGTCCTGAGCTGGATATCATTATTCTTCTCGTCTTGGTGATTCCCTTCTACTTTTGACTCTCTCTCGCTCTCTCTCTCTCTCTCTCAGGGTAACTCAGGAATTTTTTTTTGGCTGGTGCAGCATAAGCCTCAGGCTTCCTTGCATCATATAGCTAACAATATAATAATACTTGGATAGATCCTGTCCTCCCCAGGTGCCTTTTTTATTATGTTTAACTTGAACAATTTCTCCTCCACTTTGCTCTCAGTTATTACAAAATCTCTTAGCTCCGCGTAGAGTTTGTTAAACTTCTGGCACTCCCCTCATTGAATAACTCCTCATGTGTGAATGTAGATGCAAAATACTCATTCAGTTTATCAGCTCCCTAAGCATGATCATCAATAGGCAACCCATCTATGTTAAGTGGTCCAATCTGATTCATCCCTTTCCTTCTAGAGTTTACATAAGTAAAAAACTCTGATGTTTTTCTTTCCATCCTTTGCCAAAGTTTTCTCATAATCTGCTTTCGCCCACTTAACCTCCTTTGTGACTTGGTTACAGACCAGCTTATATCTATCATAGGCTTCTGGGTCACCTGATACTTTATATGCATCCCATACATTTTTCTTCTCTGCCACGAGCCTCATTAATTCATCAGATATCCATTTAGGCCTAAACTTTGAACTGTATTTCTTAGTTGCAATAAAAAGGCTAGTAGCCTCCAAAATTAATCCCTGAAGGCTTACCATTTACAATTTAATGGTGGTAACATCATTGGTTGATTCCACTGTACAGAATTTAAAAACTGTCTGAGACCCCTGTAGTAACCATAATGAAAGCAAAAGTCCTTTTCTTTAGCCTTCATGGTAGTTACATCATTAAGTAATCCCCACATCAGTACATTTTGATCACTGTCACCCAGTGATTCCTTTATCTGCAAATTCTTAATGCATGAATAATCACTGCTGATAATCAGATAAAGGGTATTACTTCCTCTTGTTGACTCTTGAACATGCTGCTGTAGAAAACAATCATCCAATAAATCCACAAAAGTCTTGCTACTGTATGAGTCACCAATCCACAAGTTCCAGTCAATATCTGGAAAGATAAAATTCCCCATTATAAGACATTCTGATTTACTGGCACACTGAGGTGCCTCCGTAGGCAGGTGGGAAGGAGCAGCAGTGCGTAGCACACGCTTCTTGATTAGATCGGGGTTCGAGCATGTCACCACCAAATACGGAAGATGCGGAAAGGTCAGGGAATGACCACCGCATATCCCGGAGCAATATGGCCTTAATTGCTAATGCTCCTAAAAACCAAACAACAAACTAACAACTGGCCCACTCTATTACTCTGCACAATTGCTCTTATGGTCATCAGCTTCATTAGGCCTATAACACAATACACCCACTCTCATTTTTCCTTTCCCAGTGCTTATGTCAAACAGACTCAACATTGCATTGTCCACTAACATCAGTTGGATACACTTCCTTAGATTTTATGTGTTTCTTCACTTTCAGCATAACCCTCCTTTCATCATGTCCTGTCTATCCTTTCTGTACACATCATACTTCCCAAATTCCAATTCTGCACTGCTTATGGTGACTCTATTGTCAGGGAAATGGGGAACATGCTTTGTAAAAAGGATAGGTGGAACAGGACCAGGGTATGTCTGCCAGGGGCAAAGGTTGATGACGTTGTAGAGCGGATATCATCTTTTAAGGGCACAAAAGGTGATATAGTTGTACACGTTGGCACTAATGATATTAAGAGTAGGAAACCGGCAGAATTACTTAACAAGTACAGGTCACTGTTGAAAAAAAGCCATGAATAGGTTGAATTTGAAAGTGTCTGCAATTCTGTCCAGACATGATAGGAAGGAGTATATGATGAGAGCCTTGTTGATCAATTTGGCCCTGGAAAAACTGTGCAAGGCTCAAGGGGTAGAATTTTTTTCAGCCTGGTCTGTACTTGTTAACAGGAGAGACTACTTCTACAGGGATGGGATACACTTAAATAGAAAGGGTGCAAGAATATTTGCAGAAAATATCGAGACAGTGTTAGGTGGGTCGGAAAACTGCTAGCTTGGGGGATACAAGGACTAATAGATTAACAGTAGTCACTGGCAGAGGTGAAAGCGATTCTTGCACTGCATCTATTGGAATGAGCAGCACCCTGGAAAACAAGAAGCAGGATATTTCAGAGACTGCTGGGAGTCACTGCGGTACAAGTAAACACATGGGTTGTGTTAGGGTAGTTAAGAATAGGAACAGGTGAATGTAAACTTGCGTGTACACCAATGCTAGGAGTTTGGTAAATAAATTTGATGAATTTGAGGTATTACTCAAAACATCAAAGGCAGATATTGTTGGGATATCAGAGACATGGTGTCACACAGATAAAAGGAATACAGAACTGGAATTTGGGGAGTACAATGTGTAGGGAAAGGATAGGAAGGGAGGAGGGGTTATGCTATTAGTTAAGAAACACATAAAATCCAAGGAAGTGAAGCCAGTCAACATCGCTGGACAGTACAGTGTCAAGTCAGTTTGGTGTGACATAAGCATTGGGAGATCAAAATTGAGAGTAGGAGTGTGCAATAGGCCTAATGACTCTGATGAGTATAATAAGAAACTGTACAGGGAAATAGAGTGGGCCAGTAAATCAGAGAGTCTTATAATGGGGGATTTTAATTTCACAGATATTAACTGGAATTTGTGGGTTGGTCACTAATACACTAACAAGGCTTTTGTGGATTTATTGATTGTTTTCTACATCAGCATGTTCGGGAGTCAAATAGAGGGAGTAATACTCTTGATTTTATTATCAGTAGTGATTCTTCATGCATTAAGAATCTACAGATAAGGGAACCGATAGATGGCAGTGATCACAGTGTGCTGAAGTGGGATTTACTCAAAGAGGTAACTACCATCAGGGGTAAAGGGAAGGGTTATTGCTTTCGTAAAGGCGACTACAATGGTCTGAGACAGTATTTAAATTCTATACAGTGGACAAACTGATGATGTTACCGACAGAAAATTCAAAATGGAAAGTATTCAAAGAACTTATCTTGGAAGCTACTAGGCTTTACATACCAACTAAGAAATATTGTTCAAGGTTTAGGCCTAAATGGATGTCAGATGTACTAATGAGACATATGGCAGAGAAGAAAAATGCATCGCATACATATAAATTACTGAGTGGCATTGAAGCTTATCATAGATATAAGCTGGTCTGTAACTAAGTCACAAAGGAGGTCAGGCAGGTAAAGGCAGATTATGAGAAATCCTTGGCAAAGGATGCAAAGAAAAACAGAAAAGATTTTTTTACCTATATAAACTCTAGAAGGAAAGGGATGAATCAGATTGGTCCACTGGATATTGATGGTTCAACAGTTGAGGATCCTGCTCAGGTGGCTAACAAACTACACAAGTATTTTGCATGTATATTCACACATGAGGAGTTATTCAGGAAGGGGAATGCCAGGATCCTGCTCAGGTGGCTAACAAACTACACACGTATTTTGCATCTACATTCACACATGAGGAGTTATTCAGGAAGGGGAATGCCAGAGATGAAGTAAACTCTGGCAGTGAGCCATATGATTTTGTAATAACTGAGAGGAAAATGGATGAGAAATTGTTGAGGATAAACATAAAAAAGGCACCTGGGGCGGATGGGATCTATCCAGTTATATTAAAGGAGGTAGCAAAGGAAGTAAGCAAACCCTTAGCCATAATTATGAGAGCTTCTTTGGACGCAGGAGAGGACCATGGACTGGAGATATGCAAATGTGACTCCAATTCACAAAGGAGGCGACACAAATAATTATAGACCTGTTAGTTTAACTTCTGTTCCAGGAAAATTAATGGAGGCACTGGTTAAAGAAGCACTGCAGGATCATCTAGACAAGACTTCAATTATAGCTCGGACACAGCATGGTTTTGTTATGGGAAAGTTGTGACTGACCAATTTGATTGGATACTAGGATGCAGTCACAAAAGAACTGGATGCAGGGAATAACTTTGATATTATATATTTGGACCTTAGAAAGGCTTTTGATACTGTTGCACATGGAAGACTGCTGCACAAGTTGGAGCAGTGTGGCATTGGAGGCAAATTGCTGCTATGGATAAAGGGATGGTTGAAGGGGAGAAGACAGAGAGTGGTACTCAATGGACACTGCTCATCGTGTACTAATGTTATTAGTGGAGACCCTCAGGGTTCAGTGTTGGGTACATTATTGTTTTCTGTATTTATAAATGATATTGATGATGGTATATCAAGCTTAAAGTCCAAGTTTTCAGACAATACAAAGGTAGGCAGGGTGGTTAAGGACACTGCTGACAGTATGCTGCTGCTGCAACAGGATCTGGAACGGTTGAGCAGATGGGCTGAGAGGTGGCAAATAAAGCTTAACATTGACAAATGTAAAGTATTACATGTGGAAAACAGTAACCTTAGAGCAATCAACTCTGTGGTACTACACTGACAGTGGTAGAGAGAATGAAAAGCAACTGGGGGTAATTGTTCAGGCAGATATGAAGTTCTCTGAGCAGTGCAGATGGGTTGCAAGAGCAGCTCATGGTGTCTTGTCAATGATATACATGAATTTTTCTAGTAGGGATAAGGAGTGATTATCCCCTTGTATACGGCTATGGTCCGGCTACACATTGAGTACTGTATGCAGGTGAGGCCTCATTTCAAGAAGGATGTTGAGCTGCTGGAACGAGTAGAGAGAAGGCCAATAAGATTAGTGAATGGAACAAAGGGTTGCTCTTACAAAGAAAGGCTTAAGTTTTGCAAATTACAGTGTCTGGAGACTAGGCACCGGCGAGGTGATCTGATAGAGGTGTATAAAGCCTTGAATGGTTTGAGCATGCTCAATGCCGATGGGATTCTTCCTCTTGCTCAGCATAATCACCTGAGATGGCATAAATTCAAATTGAGGAAAGACAGATGTAGAATAGATGTGCGGAAATTTTCATTTAGCCAGCGAGTAGTTAGTTGGTGGAAAAGACTTCCATCCCTTGTTGTGGAAGTTGATAGCCTAAATAAATTTAAGGCTCAGCTGGACAGGTATTTTGAACGAACGGGGGAATGAAATGGAAGTGTTTTTTTTTTTTTTTGTTTGTTTTTTTTTTTGGCTGATGCTGCATGAGCTTGCTTTCTTGCATTCTATGCCTCTACTAATGCTAATGCTAATGTCTGTGTGACACCATGTCTCTGATATCCCAACAATATCTGCCTTTGATGTCTTGATTAGCACTTCAAGCTCTTCAAATTTATTAACTATACTCCTAGCATTGCCGTACATGCATGCATACATGCACTTATTTCTACTCTTAGTTACCCTAACACAGCCCGTGTATTTATTTGTTCCACTATGACTCCCAGCAGTCCTGAAAAATCTCCACTTCCTTGTTTTCCTGATTGCTGCTCATTCTAATAGAAGTAGTTTAAAAGATCACTTTTTTTTTTTTTTTTTTTTTTTTTGTTTTTTAGGAGCATTAGCAACTAAGGCCATATTGCTCCGGGATATGCGGTGGTCATTCCCTGACCTTTCCGCATCCTCCGTATTTGGTGGTGACGGGCTCGAACCCCGGTCTAATCAAGAAGCGTGTGCTACGCACTGCTGCTGCTCCTTCCCACCTGGCTACGGAGGCGCCTTTTTTCTATGCGTGCTGCCACTGTTAACCTTATAGTCTGTGTATCCCCCCCCAAAGCTAGCAGTTTTCCAACCCAGCTAACACTGCCTCGATACCATCAGCAAATATTCTTGCACCCTTTTTATTTAAGTGTACTCCATTCCTGGTTATTATTATTATTATTATTTTTATTATTATTATTATTATTATTATTATTATTATTATTATTATTAATAGCCATATGGTGCAAGGAAGCCTGAGGCTTATGCTGCACCAGGAAAAAAAAAAATTCCCGAGTTACCCTGAGAGAGAGAGGGAGACAGTCAAAAGTAGAATGGAATCACCAAGATTCCTGCAGTTGTTCTTCGTTTGACACTCTAATTAGGTCCCACTCACTGATGACACCTTTTGATGAATTTATTGTTTTTTGGGGAATTACTCCCCATTTTTTACTGCCAATCTAGCAAATTTTGTTGATTTTAACAGCTACTCAGAGTGTTTTGCAGTGGCTGTTTCTATTGGGAAGTCTCTGGATTGCTGTATTTTCACCATTTTTGGTGATCCAGCAATAGACTAGATGTTTTTTGAATTAAGAATGGTGATAACTTGCTGACAGGTTCAGTGGATAGTGAATGAATGATGAAGAAATTTGGTATATCTTCATGACACTATGCTTCCATTCAAAACCTTTTTGGTTGGTTAGAGTCATGGTCAATGTCAAGATGTTCCAATCTGGAGTTCGAAAGCTCTAAAGATGGATGACAGCTTGTATCCATGTTGGATACAAGCTGGCATCTCCTTTTGGTCCTGGGGGTTTTACTTTACCACCCAGGTTACTGGTCCTGCCATGTGGAGGGAAGAGCAGTGTCTCTTGGTGGCCAAGCATGAAGGTTAGTACGGTTATTAAGAGTATTAAATTAAAGAAAAAGGTACTTTTCTTCTTCTGGGCTCACTTTTTAGTGCTTTTAAGAAAGTAACAGAAGAGATGATTAAGTAAGATAGAAAACAATGAAAAAACTCAGTGGAATAGAGAAAAATGCTCTTAAACTCATAAGAATTGCTTGTCCATGGAAATGATTGGCACCAAGGGCCCTTGAGTACTGCATAAAGTCCTGGAAACCTCATTTCTGGAAGGAGGTGGATCTGTCAGAATGGGTGCAGAGAGTAAGGAGAATAAAAGGATGCCCAAGGAAAGGCTTCAGTTCTGAAAACTACAGGGTCTGGAGACTGGACTTTTTGTAACAAAATCTGATTTGCACTTTAAGCTCATTGAATAAGGCAAATGCTGATGGAATCCTTAATCTTCCCATGACAGCACATATGAGGCTTAAATTCAAATTGAAGAAGGCCGGCCGTAGGATAGATGTACAGAAATTTGTCTTCAGTAGCAGGTAGTTGATTACTGGAAGAAACTTCTATTTTGCATTGTAGAAGTTAGTAGTTTAAATAAATTCAAGAATAACTAGGCAAATTATTAGGTGGACCGGTGATATGGAAGGAAGTGTGGGTTTTATATATATATATATAAGGGGTTCTCTATTTTTCTTTCAATTTGGGTGGTTGACCCCAGATAAAGACATCTGAATTGTAGGTATACAATGATAAGTTTTATCATTTTGTACACTACCTTTTGTATGTTATGTTATCCTACACATTTTTCATAAATCTATTTGGGTATATCTCTTAATATTATAATCATCCTTACATAAATATGTATATCCAGTAAAAAATTTTTAATACAAATGGTTTGTAGCTTTCGAGGCTAAACAGGCCTCTTCATCAGCAAATAATAACACAGTGGAGACGTGAGAGACAAAATTTTAAAGGATACGGTTGTGCGTGCAATGAGGCGTGTGTGGGCACGAGGTTGACCATTCAACCACTAGATTGGTGTTCATTGTTGCTGCATGAACGTGTGTGGTTATGCTTCCAGTGCTTATCTAGTCTCAAAACAGTTGCCTCCAAGATAGGGTGTAGTCTCATTCCCTTGCTGCGGTTCATAGTTCTTGAATTACATGATGTATTAAGTGACTCTAGCCAGAGTCAGTGGCAAAAGTGTCGGGACTGATCAATCACTTCATAGTCATGCTTGGGAATAAGATCATGGTGGGTTGACCAGAAGTGTTCTGCAATTGCGGATTGGTCAGTCTCAGCAAGGTGAATTGATCTGTCATGCTCTGCAAGGCGGTCTTGAAGTGTCTGGAGGTCTCCCCTATGTAGCAGCTGTTACAATCTTTGCAGGCTATGCAGTATACTATACCACTGTGCAAGAGAGAGAGAGAGGGGTGACCAATTTACTCTCATAATCATCCTTATTATAACTCTCATTATAATCATCCCCTTAATGTATAAATATGATATATAATACCTTACGGAAATAGTGTATCTATTGCCACTGTAACTGCCCTAGCCAATCAATTCAGTATATATTAATGTCAGTGTATTAATGATTACGTACCATACTACTCATTTAATATATATATATTATTCCATACTACTCATTTAATATATATATATATATATATATATTAAATAAATAGTATGGTATGTAATCATTAATACACTGACATTAATATATACTGAATTGATTGGCTAGTGCAATTACAGTGGCAATAAATACACTACGTCCATATATATATATATATATATATATATATCACTTGACACTACTAATTCACAGAATGATTTGGGATAACTTCTCATATTTCATGTTTCTTGTGCATTTGACAGTTATAGGTTAAATGCATAACAATTTAAGCAGAAATGTTTTTATTTTGAGGTAATTCTCATTCCCTATGAGACCGGACCTTAGGCTGGATGGCCAGTTATTCTGAAAACACATGCAAAATACCATTTATAGGTTGTAAATTAAATTAAAAAAATATACTGTATACAGTATGTTCTATATAAATTTTTATTAAACATTTATTTAGATAAAAAAAATCGGTAATATTCATTGGTCTTTTTTATTTAAATTTGTTTTTTTAAGGAAAATCACGCCACTTTTTCATAAGAATTATATCAATGGCAGATGAATTATCTTGCTGTTCGATATATCTTATTGCAGTTTCACGCACTTTCTTTCCTTCTTTTGTTGTTTTTATCTCCACTCATAACTTCTGGGTTATGTGGTTCTTCATATATTGCCATTTCTCCTTGACTAACTGCTTCAATAACTTCATCATATGTTAACATTTTATTCTCTAGAATGTTATTGCCTACAAGCCATTTATCGATGTCTCTTTCTTCCAGGTCTTTGAACTCTGATAATTGTTTCAAATTGTTAAGCAGAGCAATGTTGTTGTGGTCTGTCAGATCCTCAGCACACAGCTCTTTGTCCAGATTGCAGTTTGCGGTTAATTTTTCGACATCAGGCGATAGTTTTCCCCATGACCTCACAAACATTAATGACGGCAATTCCTCAAAAGAAAATGCCAACATGTAAATTACATCCTTGATGTTAATTTTCTTAAGAGCCTCTGCGAGTTCTGTTTCTTCATTGGTGGTCTTCTCAAGAATTTCTGAAAGACGTTTTCTTCCGTAACACCTTTTCAGACTAACTATCACACCTTGATCTATAAGTTGCGCCAAAGATGTAATGCCAGGTGGAAAAACACCACTTTGATATCATCAGAAGATAGGTTGATGCGATGCACTGGCATGTTGTCAAGGGCAAGAACAGCCTCGAGCAGCAATTTCAAACGCATCAAATGTGCCTTAACTTTTAGAATGAATTCAGTTGAAAACAATTCTTAAAATAGAAAATAATCCATCCAAGCTGACGTCTGGGCTTTTATAACAAACTGGTAGAGCACTGAAATTTACATTTTTAAATGCTCTTGGTTTGGCTGACTTTCCCATAATGAAAAGGTGCAGTTTGTGATTCCCAGCAGCATTTGTACAAAGGGCCACAGTGATTCCCTGTTTATTCATTTTGAAACCAGTAGAGAATGTTTCTTGTGGTGCTACAACGTTTTTCTCGGTAGAAGCTTAAAATTTATGCCTGTTTCTTCCAAATTGTAGACTTGTTCAGGAGTAAGATTTTCCTTGTGTATAATGTCTAAAAAATTTTGGGAAAATTCACTTGCAGCATTTTGATCTGCTGACAGTTTTTCACTGCAAACACCAAGATAATAAATTCCTTGGTGTGATTTACATTATGAAAGCCATTTCACGATGGAAATTCATGTGAATCTAAGAATTCTATGGCTAAGAATTCTTCTCCGCTGTTGACTTTCTTGTGCAAGTGTACTGCCTTTTCCTTCAATACTGGCCCACTAAGAGGTGTTCCTCTTTGTCGTTCTTGCATGAACCATATCCATAATGCATCGTCAACAACTTAATTTTTTGGTTTCTTCATAGTGCACCTGTCTGAGACCACTTTTTCTTATTCTATTTGCATACTGAAGTCTTGAAGGGATTTCCGGTTTCTCCACCAATCATTCACTGTACATTTTCCATCACCCAGTTTGTTACATATCCATTTTACATGTTCTCCATTACCAATACGTTCCAACACTTTAAGTTTTTTTTCAATAGTTAACACATTCCTTTTACACTTGTTCGAGTCTATCATTTCAAGTTAACGTAATTTAAAAGAAAAAATTAATGATGAAAATTGCACACACGAAGTGACTGCGAACCAAATGGCACAGATAGCAAAGACTAACTGAAGTGAAAAAAGTTATAGAATCATTACAGTGCACAGTACTCATTTCCAGAATCTTTTAATTTTGTTTTATTGCTGGGTGCCTGTTTTACTGCCAGGCGCCTCCGTAGCCAGGTGGGAAGGAGCAGCAGTGCATAGCACAAGCTTCTTGATTAGACTGGGGTTCAAGCCCGTCACCACCAAATAAGGAGGATGTGGAAAGGTCAGAGAGTGACCACCGCATATCCCGGAGCAATATGGCCTTAGTTGCTAATGCTCCTAAAAAAAAAACCAACCAATAACCTGCTGGGCCCATGACATCAGAAATCTGATTAACAGAAAAATTTCAAAGAAAATATGGCCGGTTAAAGCAAGACCAGATAAGAGGGAGTCTACTGTATTTTCTTTTCTATGTTAATATAAAAATCAAATAGTTTTCTATCAAGAGTGGGGAAAAAAAAAAAGCATCTTTATAATTACCAAATAAAAATTCACTAACCAATAATATACTCAGCTCTAAACCCCAGGTCAGACACAGAAGAATCACTGTAGAATTTAATCCACATTTTATTAACTGTGGACAATACAACAGGAGGAACAGCAGAGCCACAGTATCTTCCAAGAAGAGGAGCTGTTTCATCTTCTCCATTGTGAATCTAATGGTGTGCAAAAATGCAATGCATGATAAAATGTGATATCACATAATAAGAATAAAATTGTTAACTGATATATCTACAAATTTTAGATAATTAGGGTATAGTATATTCATTACACAAAATCATAGTAAACAAAATACATTAAAAAACCATTTTTAATTTTTTACTGAAAGCACATTTTTAATATATTTTGATATTAAAAATATCAAAATATATTTTGAAAAAATCATAACACACAAAATATATTAAGATAACTACTTTCAGTAATTAGGATGTTAGGCTAAGATTTATTGTTATTGTTATTAGCTATATTGTGCAAGGAAACCTGAGGCTTAGACTGCGCCAGCCAAAAAAAAAAAAAAAAATTCCCGAGTTACCCTGAGAGAGAGAGTCAAAAGTGGAAGGGAATCACCAAGAAAGAGAAAAATGATGATATCCAGCTCAGGACCCTGGGTGTGCCACACACACACACACACACACACACACACACACACACACACACACACACACACACACACACACACACACACACACACACACACACACACACACACACATTCTCTGAAAAAATGGGCCCGAATATAACAGTTAGTCAGAACTTAATATTAGAATCCAGGTAATTTTTATCCAGCCATCTCTGTAAAATTCCAGATGGAATTTCAACCTCCAACCATGCACGGGTTGCAGGTTGAAGAGATGAAAGAAGATACTTGTTGTTATTAGAATTAAATTTCTGCAGATTGTAATTTTCAGAAATGTGTGAAAAGGGATTGGAAAATGGAAGTCGAAGGAATAAATGAGGAAGTAGAAAAGTTGGTTTTGGGGGTTGAAGTTGTACAGCAAAATGATGCAGACTGGTTGTGGCACATGTTCAGGCTGGTTTAGAAGAGGGGGGGTGAATTACAGAAGCCAATTAAGAACATACCCATCAGAGTATCAGTAGAAAAGGCATGCAGCAGAAACAGGATGTCTAGACGTTGTAAGAGATGGTTCATTAATTAGCATTGGCAGAGGTATATGATGTAAGAAAGTAAGCTTATAAAGCATCAGCCAAAAAAAAAAAAAAAAAAAAAAAACTTTCCCATTTCACTCATCCATTGACCCCAAATGTTTGTCTTGTTCTGCCTTGAATTTATTTAAGCTGTCAACTACAGATGGAAGTTTGTTACAGCAATCAACCACCCACTGGCTAAAGGCAAATTTCCACACATCTATTCTACAGTTGCCTTTCCTCAATTTCCTCAATTAACCTAACGATCCTCTTTTGAATGGAGTCTAAAAGCCTGAGAGAGAGAAAGAGAGAGGGGGGGATATGGGGCACCACTGAAATTGTGTCAACAATATTCCATGGGAGGTTGGATTTGAGATTTGTACACAGTGATGAGCTGTACAGAAGAAAAGCACTGCTGAGAGTGAAAGAGAAAACAAAAACACAGTTTTTTTTTTGATTGCAGAGGAGGCAATATTTGCTTATGCTATGATAGATTAAAAGTCAGGGTAATCCCTAACAGATATACGATCGTGTCTAGAAATCTGAGTGTCATTGAAGATAAGCATAGAAGCAAAAGAATCCTTTTTGCATAATATAATAGAGTATTGAGTTTTAGAAGAATTGAAATCAACTAAGTTATCTTTGCCCCAATTGGAGAGCGGCATTTAAAGAATTGGTAGTGGATATTCGAGAGTTGAAGCTATGTGTGCAGGTTTCTTAAATTGGAAGGTAGAATGCATTGTGCTATCATCAGAAAATGAAGATTGTGTTATCATCAGAAGGAGTCTGCTGACGACGCTACTAGTGACGGTCGTGTTCAAAGCCGCTAAGTGGATTTTTCTTATTTATTGATTTGAAATTATTGTTTTTCTAAAACTTTTGATTTAAATTTAGTAGTATAACATTATTTTGTGATTTTTTGATTAATTTGGTGTATTTATTCTTTACTCGGCCTTGTAAAAGTATCGGTAAGGGTTTCCACGTATTCGTAACTACTGTTCGTAACTACTGCTACCGTTAGTAACTTTCCCGCCATTGTGATACCGTACTAGATATACCGTAGGTTATATACCGTACTAGAAAGCGTTAGTTGAACTTCGTTAGCAGTTAAATTGTACGTTTAAATAAATACATATAACGACTTAGATTACAAACGTAATATAATTAATAACATAACATAATTAATTAATAAATTAATAGAATCATGACTCAGACCAGAGCAGCAAAGCAAAAGGCTCAAGCTAATGGAAGTGCTGTGGCTCAGAGCAGAACTGAGGGGGGCAGTTGTCCTCTGACTCACAGCCTTATAAAATGCACTGTTTGCTTGATGTTTGCAGAGCAATCGGGTACGGGACATGATACTGCCAAGGGGGATGTCATTGTGTGTGCGCGATGCAAGGAGTGTATCGATATCAGGCAACAACTCGGCGTTCTTGTGGGCCTATATGAGAGCTTGAAGGACAGGGTGGATGCCCTCGAAGAAACTAAATTGATGGGCCCATCAAGCTCTCAGCTGCCCACATCAACGCCAGAGCTTGCACTTGGGCATTGCGTGACACAGAGACAACCCCTAAGGCAGAATGCGCTGGTCCCGAAAGAACTAGTAGTTGTTGGTGACTCTATTGTCAGGGAAACGGGGAACATGCTTTGTAAAAAAGATAGGTGGAACAGGACCAGGGTATGTCTGCCAGGGATAAAGGTTGATGACGTTGTAGAGCGAATATCATCTTTTAAGGGCACAAAAGGTGATATAGTTGTACACGTTGGCACTAATAATATTAAGAGTAGGAGACCGGCAGAATTACTTAACAAGTACAGGTCACTGTTGAACAAAAGCCGAGAATTAGGGTTGAATTTGAAAGTGTCTGCAATTCTGCCCAGACACGATAGGAGGGAGTATATGATGAGAGCCTTGTCGATCAATTCGGCCCTGGAAAGATTGTGCAAGGCTCAAGGGGTAGAATTTTTTTCAGCCTGGACTGTACTTGTTAACAGGAGAGATTGCTTCTACAGGGATGGGATACACTTAAATAGAAAGGGTGCAAGAATATTTGCTGATGCTATCGAGGCAGTGTTAGGTGGGTCGGAAAACTGCTAGCTTGGGGGGAGACAAAGACCAATAGATTGACAGAAGCCACTGGCAGAGGTGAAAGAGATTCTTGCACTGCTTCTATTAGAATGAGCAGAAGCCTGAAAAACAAGATGCATGGTATTTCAGAGACTGCTGGGAGCCATTGCGGTACAAGTAAACACATGGGTTGTGTTAGGGTAGCTAAGAATAGAAACAGGTGCAGGTATACTTGCGTGTACACCAATGCTAGGAGTTAAGTAAATAAATTTGATGAATTTGAGGTATTGCTCAAAACATCGAAGGCAGATATTGTTGGGATATCAGAGATGTGGTGTCACACAGATATAAGGGATGCAGAACTGCAATTTGGGGAGTACAACGTCTACAGAAAGGATAGACAGGATAGGAAGGGGGGAGGGGTTATGCTATTAGTTAAGAAACACATAAAAACCAAGGAAGTGAAGCTAGTCGACATCGCTGGACAGTGCAGTGTTGAGTCAGTTTGGTGTGACATAAACATTGGGAGATCAAAATTGAGAGTAGGAGTGTGCTATAGGCCTAATGACTCTGATGAGTATAATAAGGAACTGTACAGGGAAATAGAGTGGTCCAGTAAATCAGAGTGTCTTATAATGGGAGATTTTAATTTCCCAGATATTGACTGGAATTTGTGGGCTGGTCACTCACACACTAGCAGGGCTTTTGTGGATTTATTGGATGATTGTTTTCTACATCAGCATGTTCGGGAAGCAACTAGAGGGAGTAATACTCTTGATTTGATTATCAGCAGTGATTCTTCATGCATTAAGAATCTGCAGATAAATGAACCACTAGGTGGCAGTGATCACAGTGTGCTGAAGTGGGATTTACTCAAAGAGGTAACTACCATTAGGGGTAAAGGGAAGGCCTATTGCTTCCGTAAAGGCGACTACGATGGACTGAGACAGTATTTAAATTCTATACAGTGGGACCAACTGATGATGTTAACAACAGCAAATTCAAAATGGGAAGCATTCAAAGAACTTATCTTGGAAGCTACTAGGCTTTACATACCAACTAAGAAATATTGTTCAAGGTTTAGGCCAAAATGGATGTCAGATGAACTAATGAGGCATATGGCAGAGAAGAAAAATGCATGGGATACATACAAATTAACACATGACACAGAAGCCTATGATAGATACAAGTTGATATGCAACCAAGTTACAAAGGAGGTTAGGCAGGCGAAGGCAGATTACGAGAAATCCTTGGCAAGGGATGCAAAGAAAAACAGCAAAGAGTTCTTTACTTATGTAAACTCTAGAAGGAAGGGGATGAATCAGATTGGTCCACTTGATATTGATGGGTCAACTGTTGATGATCCTGCTCAGGTAGCTAACAAACTAAATGAATATTTTGCATCGACATTCACACATGAGGAGTTATTCAGCGAGGGGAATGCCAGAGGTGTATTCAACTCTAGTAGTAAGCTACAGAATCTTGAAATAACTGGGAGTAAAGTGGAGGAGAAACTGTTGAAGATAAACACAAGAAAGGCACCCGGGGTGGATGGGATCTATCCAGTTATATTAAAGGAGGCAGCAAAGGAAGTAAGCAAACCCTTAGCCATAATTATGAGAGCTTCCTTGGACTCAGGGGAGCTACCCATAGACTGGAAATGTGCAAATGTGACCCCAATTCACAAAGGAGGATCAAAGGCTGACACAAGTAATTATAGACCTGTGAGCTTAACTTCTGTTCCAGGAAAATTAATGGAGGCACTGGTTAAAGAAGCACTGCAGGATCATTTAGACAAGACTTCAGTTATAGCTCAGACACAGCATGGTTTTGTTAAGGGGAAGTCTTGCCTGACCAACTTGATTGGATACTATGATGCAGTCACAAAAGAACTGGATGCAGGGAATAACTTTGATATTATATACTTGGATCTTAGAAAGGCTTTTGATACTGTTGCACATGGAAGACTGCTACACAAATTGGAGCAGTGTGACATTGGAGGCAAATTGCTGCTATGGATAAAGGGGTGGTTGAGGGGGAGAAGACAGAGAGTGGTAATCAATGGACACTGCTCATCGTGGACTAATTGTTATTAGTGGAGTCCCTCAGGGCTCAGTGTTGGGTCCATTATTGTTTTCTGTATTTATAAATGATATTGATGATGGTATATCAAGCTTAATGTCCAAGTTTGCAGATGATACAAAGGTTGGCAGGGTTGTCAAGGACACTACTGACACTATGCTGCTGCAACAGGATCTGCAAAGGTTGAGCAGATGGGCTGAGAGGTGGCAAATGAAGTTTAACATTGACAAATGTAAAGTACTACACATGAGAAACAGCAACCCCAGAGCAACGTATCAACTCTATGGTACAACACTGACAGTTTTAGTGAATGAAAGGGACTTTAAGGAGGTGATTATTCCATTGTATAAGGCAATGGTCAGGCCACACCTAGAGTACTGTATACAGGTCTGGAGGCCTCATTTCATGAAGGATGTAGAGCTGGTGGAACGAGTACAGAGAAGGGCAACAAGATTAGTGAATGGGACAAAGGGGTACTCTTATGAAGAAAGGCTTAAGTTTTGCAAATTACAGTGTCTGGAGACTAGGCACCAGCGAGGTGATCTGATAGAGGTGTATAAAGCCTTGAATGGTTTAAGCATACTCAATGCTGATGGGATTCTTCCTCTAGCTCAGAAAAATCACCTGAGAGGGCATAAATTCAAATTGAGGAAAGACAGATGTAGGATAGACGTGCGGAAATTTGCCTTTAGCCAGCGGGTGGTTGGTTGGTGGAACAGACTTCCATCCCTTGTGGTGGAGGTTGATAGCCTAAATAAGTTTAAGGCTCAGCTGGACAGGTATTTTGAACGAACTGAGGGGTGAAGTGGAAGTGGGTTTTTTTTTTTTTTGGCTGATCCTGCATAAGCTTGCTTTCTTGCATCAAATGCCTCTACTAATGCTAATGCTAATGCTAATGCTATATTTCAACAATTTATATATTATAAATTATGTCAGCATGCCTATTCTATCCACAAATATTGGCTTGGTTATTCCATCTTTCCAATTCCAAAAAGTTTTTAAAAAAATATATAAAATAATGGATCCATTGCCACTTCTTTTTCCACACAAAAAATTTTGCAGTAATACTGATCTCACAAATTCTACCTCTGCTCTTCTCTCAAATACTTTATGAAAAAGGGAATAAATTCTACCTCTGAACTTCCTGAAACAAGGTTATTGAAAACAAGTACAATCTTGTTTGCACTGACAATCTTCGCCAATGAAGCACTTAATTTCGAAGTACAAACTTAAAATGTTTGCATAGGTCACATGCCTTTGAAACAGTTAAACCCTGTGTCATTCTTGCTCTCTTAGAAATCTTTCACATGATACTAACTGTTTCACTTGCTTTCACCAAATACTAACTGTTTCATTGAAGTAATGGAGGGACTGAGAAGGTTTCAATTGGAATATGTCAAGATCCTTCAAGGGGGGGAGTATTCTCTTTCTCTTGCTAATAAGTAAAATAAGGTCAATGGTGTGTTTTTTTTTTTCTGCCACAAGTTTCATTCAGTTGCCTCAACAAAGTATACTATGGTACAAAAAAATACACATGAACTCACTCAAGCAGAACCCGATATGTGCCCTTTGAAAATATCTATTGTGCATTACTTGTTAATTAATAATTCACAAGACATTTTGGAATTCAAAAATTTTTTGCTTGAAATTAAAAATGCAAAGAACCTGTCAAAGTTCTGCACAATTATTTATTGTTTTTTGTCATTTCTGCAACATGGTAGTTATGCTTTCAGTGTCTTGTAAACAACATTGCTCATTTGGTTTGAAAACTAGTGTGTGGCAGAGGGGTCTGCTACAGAAAGCAGTTAAATATATCTTAATTTAATATTTAATTGTTCTTGTTAATAATGCAAAAGCTACTAAGATTACACTATACAAGTCACAAGTGCTAAAGTGCTAGCCATTGTTCTCTAGAGATTGTTTGATAATAAATTTGTAATCATGTCATTTGAAGGACAGAAGTTGAGTTTGTTGCATTTTTTTCATCACAATCTGCACTCTCATTTCCTTGAATCCTTGCATGCCTTGGAATCCAGCAGAACCTCACTTTTTGTTGCTTTTCAATGATCTGTGATAACTAATGCAAAATTCTTTAAGAGTGGGTGAGTAGGACAAAATTTACATTGAAATGCATGTAATTAGCATTAGCATTAGCATTAGCATTAGTAGAGGCATTTGATGCAAGAAAGCAAGCTTATGCAGCATCAGCCAAAAAAAAAAAAAAAAACCCACTTCCACTTCACCCCTCTGTTCGTTCAAAATACCTGTCCAGCTGAGCCTTAAACTTATTTAGGCTATCAACCTCCACGACAAGGGATGGAAGTCTGTTCCACCAACCAACCACCCGCTGGCTAAAGGCAAATTTCCGCACGTCTATCCTACATCTGTCTTTCCTCAATTTGAATTTATGCCCTCTCAGGTGATTTTTCTGAGCTAGAGGAAGAATCCCATCAGCATTGAGCATGCTTAAACCATTCAAGGCTTTATACACCTCTATCAGATCACCTCGCTGGTGCCTAGTCTCCAGACACTGTAATTTGCCAAACTTAAGACTTTCTTCGCAAGAGCACCCCTTTGTTCCATTCACTAATCTTGTTGCCCTTCTCTGTACTCGTTCCAGCAGCTCTACATCCTTCTTGAAATGAGGCCTCCAGACCTGTATACAGTACTCTAGGTGTGGCCTGACCATTGCCTTATACAATGGAATAATCACCTCCTTATCCCTGCTGGAAAAATTCCTGTATATCATTGACAATACTCCATGAGCTACTCTTGCAGCCCGTCTGCACTGCTCAGAGAACTTCATATCTGCCTGCACAACCACCCCAAGTCCCTTTCATTCTCTACCACTGTCAGTGTAGTACCACAGAGTTGATACGTTGCTCTGGGGTTGCTGTTTCCCATGTGTAGTACTTTACATTTGTCAATGTTAAACTTCATTTGCCACCTCTCAGCCCATCTGCTCAACCTTTGCAGATCCTGTTGCAGTAGCATAGTGTCAGTAGTGTCCTTGACAACCCTGCCAACCTTTGTATCATCTGCAAACTTGGACATTAAGCTTGATATACCATCATCAATATCATTTATAAATACAGAAAACAATAATGGACCCAACACTGAGCCCTGAGGGACTCCACTAATAACATTAGTCCACGATGAGCAGTGTCCATTGATTACCACTCTCTGTCTTCTCCCTCTCAACCAGCCCTTTATCCATAGCAGCAATTTGCCTCCACTGTCACACTGCTCCAATTTGTGTAGCAGTCTTCCATGTGCAACAGTATCAAAAGCCTTTCTAAGATCCAAGTATATAATATCAAAGTTATTCCCTGCATCCAGTTCTTTTGTGACTGCATCATAGTATCCAATCAAGTTGGTCAGGCAAGACTTCCCCTTAACAAAACCATGCTGTGTCTGAGCTATAACTGAAGTCTTGTCTAAATGATCCTGCAGTGCTTCTTTAACCAGTGCCTCCATTAAATTTCCTGGAACAGAAGTTAATTAACAGAAGTTAATAAACTCAGAGAATGTGATGTGATGTGATATATTAAATCTTGAGGGAACAGAAGTTTCTCAATATAGTCCAAAGCTAAAATAATTACGTGTAGTGCTTTTGCCTAAAAGCACTACAATTAATTCTTAGCAAAAGCACTACATTCTAAGGGAAGGCTTTTGTGAATCACAGTAGTTACTAGGATAACTATTGCATCTATTTTATGCCTGATTCAAACCACTGACATCTACTTGGGTGTAACCAGTGGTGAGCTACAGTGGGCTCGCGAGAGCCCATCGTTATTTTTTTTTGAAAATTTCCAAGCCCATTGTTGAGACAATCATTTATTTTATAAATGAAATCCTGAATGCAATTACTGAATATCCAGAGCCGAAACTATGGCGGGGCGAGTGGGACCCTATCCCCAGCATTTTAATGGCACAATCGACCAGTTATGTATTTTAAAATTGCTTCATTTTTGATTTAATTACAGTTGGACCTCTGTTTAACCAACTTATTTATAGTTACAGTTGGACCTCTGTTTAACCAACTTCTTTATAGTTACAGTTGGACCTCTGTTTAACCAACTTCTTTATAGTTACAGTCGGATCTCTGTTTAACCAAATTCTTTACAGTTACAGTTGGACCTCTGTTTAACCAACTTCTTTATAGCGAATTTTTTTTAAATTCCCCTTGACAATTACATTTAAAATAGTTTCCGTTGAATGAAGAAAATTTCCATATAAAAAACGAATCATGAGAGACAACTTCGTATGCATTGTTCTCACCTCTGGCCTTTAGGCAATTTAGATAATTAGAAAGCACAAATTAAGGGTGAAAGGGATTACCAGTGTCTGATTAGTGGTGTCTGAAAAGTTGCACTAGTTAATATGCTTTCCATATCCAGTCAGAGAATTAAGAAGATTCCCGACATGGATAATAGCGTCTGGTCAACCTGTGTCGTGGTTCACCTTTACTCTGACAAACAGATATATGTTTTTCGGAGAAGTGAGTGATCCACGCCTTCCAGTAATTTCTCCGTCTATGTTTACATGTTCATAGTAGCTGAATATCCGTGTGATCCGACATTTTGCACAGTATTCAATGCTGATGGGATTCTTCCTCTTGCTCAGAATAATCACCTGAGAGGGCATAAATTCAAATTGAGGAAAGACAGATGTAGGATAGACGTGAGGAAATTTGCCTTTAGCCAGCGGGTGGTTGGTTGCTGGAATAGACTTCCATCCCTTGTCGTGGAAGTTGATAGCCTAAATAAATTTAAGGCTCAGCTGGACAGGTATTTCGAACGAACAGAGGGGTGAAGTGGAAGTGGTTATTTTTTATTTATTTATTTATTTATTTATTTATTTATTTTTTTTTTTTTTGGCTGATGCTGCATAAGCTTGCTTTCTTGCATCAAATGCCTCTACTAATGCTAATGCTAACTAGTAACAGTAGCAATGTAGGGAGGGGGGGAGATTTGGGCAACTAAGATATTACATAAACTTTACGAAGGTGAAATGTTGGCAGATTTTGAACACTG